>NW_004955409.1:3935678-3947308 GCF_000276665.1 Chinchilla lanigera
GCACACGAATGGTAAGGGTCTTAGAGAAATCTGATGGTTTGAATATGGAAGTCCAAATTAAAGAATCAGCAGCTCTTTTATTCTTTGGGGAAAAGGGATGGTTTTTAGAAACTCAGTGACCACCCCCCACTCCAAATTCAGAGGAACAAACAGCAAAAATTGCCTAAGCAACACAGAATGTGCAAAAGTAATTGTTTTCATTCTGCATCAACCAAAGAAAACATGAACTATCTAGAGATGAAAATGTAACTTTTAAAACTTTTTCATCCTGTCTTAGGAAGGATAAGGAGTCTTATTAAAAAAACAGAGCCCAGGGCCCGGTGTGGTCCACCCAGGAATCTTAGCCAGCACAGTGAGCTCATGGGGAAGATCTACACTGCAACTTTCTTCTCTTGTGGGCGAGAGAAGAGAGCGGTTAGATCAAGCAGGTCAGACAAATAGACATAATTCTGTCTGACAAGGTAGAGTTTCAACATGGGGTGTCCTCCTCTCTACTCCTTATTCTAGAGCAGCAGTCACCTCACAGACTGTCAGATCAATTCACATGGGTTGCAAGGGCAGTCCAACACTGAGTATTTCACTGTAATCTTCATGAAAGACAGTAGTTGTGTTGGACAGCCACCCTTTGCAATCCAAGAGTTCAAGCAGTGCTTACAGTTCCACTGGGGGAAACAAGCATTTAGTTTTATACAAGTAGAACTACAACAAAATATTGGTGTGGTCACGTTACATGATATAAAAATAAAACTGGTAAAGTCCTGAGGACATAAGAAATGCCATACTGAATCTGAACAACAGTATCATCAGGTACTTTTGTGGAATAAACAGAATTACCTTCCATAATGACAACTCAAACTGTTAAGAATATACCCGCACAGCTGGCACAGTGGCACACACCTGTAATACCCCCAGCCTGGAAGGCTGAGGCAAGAGCATCATAAGTTTGAGCCCAGTTTAGGCAGCTTGGCAAAACTCTGTCTCAACACAGAGCCTAAGTTTATCATTCAGTCCAGGCTGGCCTTGAACGTGCAATCCTCTTGCCTCAACCTCCTGAGTACTGAGATTACAGGTGTGTACACCATGGCCAGCCTCATATATTTTTCTTTTATGAGTGGGGTGAATCACTTGTGAAATAGCAAAAGTAAAAATTTCCTTATATATAATTATTAACATTATATAACAGCATTAAAAATACAATGTTTAATACCATACTTGTCCAAAATATTTTTACCTCACTTTGCTTTTTTATATCACATAAAAACAGTAAAATGATTAACATAGGTAAGGAAGGTCTTCAATATTATATGTATATTAGTGGGAAACAAAATTACACAACAAAAAAGACAGGGGAGATTTGATCTAGCTAATTTTTTTCCCTACCTATAACAACATTCACTGTGACCTAGAAAAAAAAAATTTAAGCCTAAAAAAAACCTTGATATTTACCTTTATTATTTGAAATAGTTTGTTTAAAGAAATCTGTTAATCACAGTGCCCTTGGCAAAATCCTTCTTGCCTTTATGCCATGAAAATTTATCAGCAATCATATTAGAAATATGGATTTGCCAGGCCTGGTGATGCATGCCTGTAATCCTAGCATGTGGGAGGCTGAGACAGGAGGATCACTGTGAGTTTGAGGCCAGCTGCATAGTAAGTTCAAGCCCAGCCTGGAATACATAACAAGACCCTGTCTCAGGAAAAAAAACCTAAAAATAAAATAAAAAAAGAACAAAATAGGGACTTGTGAGTGCCTTAGTTCAAAATCTATCCTTATGGGGAAGAAATAAAGATACCTCAAAGTATATAAAGTATACAGTACATGCAGAAGTAGGTCAGGGAAATCAGGTATTGTTATGTATTTAAACTTTGACCTGAGCACATTAATGGAGTATTTTCAAGTGGGAGACTCCCATAAAAAAAGGTAGAAGGAAACAAGTGAGCACTTCTACCCTGTTTTCATCATTTCTGGGTAGCTTGTTTGAAATAACAATCAAATGCTCTCACTAATTCTATTGATGGCCATCTGTTTTTAACATATTCTATATAACTTTTTTTGTTGTTGTTGTTTTGGTACCAGGAATCAAACTCAAGATCTTGCGCTTGCCAGGCAAGCACTGCACACTGAGCTGAATCCCCAGCCATAATTCATTATAGGTCTCAGTCATTCCCCTTTTAGAAATTTTGTTGGGTTGATTATTATCTCCATTGTCCCTAACTTTATTTGTAAGCTTCTAAAATTCATACTTAAATCATCTTCCTAAATATACTTATGAAATGTAAATGTCAGATCACTCATGGATCAATACCCGTATCTAACAGAGAAGGTTCAGGGCTGAAGAGGTGACTCAGTGGTAGAGCACTTGCCTACTATGGGCAAGGCCCTGGGAAATACAACTGATCTTTTCATCTGCAATTCCTTTAGAGTTGTTTGTTATAACTGACACCTTCCCTAAGTGTCCAGACTACCCTGTGTCTCCTGCACAGTACTCCTGAAAGCCCTCCAAATGTTTCTAGATCTTAGCAGTTGCACAAATTTTTTGTTTTGTTTTGTTTTGTGAGGCAGGATCTTGCTTTGTAGTTCAGCATGGCCTTGAACTCCCAGAGTGGCTTTGAATTTGCAGTAATTTTCCTGCTCTCAGCCTCTGGAGGGCTGGGGTTACAAATGTGCACCACCACACCCACCAGTTGCACATTTTCTATTTCAGGGGGCTCAATATATTTATCCCACAATTATTACAATTCAAATGATATTTAAAAATGAATGTAATCAAGTGAGAAGAAAAATAACTCCATTTCTTCTTCCATTCAGTTCTCACCTGTTGTAACCATCCGCACAATTGCATTCAAAATGATGAGGAAATTGATGAAGTTCTTGAACCAACGATCTGGTTTCTGTTAAGGAAACATACTGAGCAGAGTTCTTCCTGATCTACACAGCTGAAATAATATGGGCAAGAATATAAGCCAAAGTGGGAGGACTTCAGTTCCATCCCCAACACCATAGAAAGAAAGAGAAGAAAAGGAAGAAAGAATATAAGCCATGAGAATATAAAGGAAATAGGAGTGTAGGGGAAAAGAAACCATTAGGCAGATGGTGACCAGACATGCCTAAGAATGACTGACAGGAAAGGATACGCTCAATAACCCATTCAGCCCACAGGGAAAGAGGCGGCCAACGGCTGTGGCGGACATAAAACCTAGACAGCAATCGCTGGGTGTGAGAAACCCGTCCTACATGCCGGGGCTTGGTGGAGAAGCACACTTGCTGGTGTTGATCTCTCCACCTAAGAGACTTATGATGGTAAGGATCTAGAATAAAAATTTAAAAAAGGATAGTACCTGCCTATCGTTCCACCTACTTGAGAGGCTGAGGCAGGGTGACTGCTTGAGCACAGGGGTTGAAGGCCAGCATGGACAACAGGGGAGATGTGTGTGTGTGTGTGTGTGTGTGTGTTAGTGGATAAATGTGTTAGTGTGGGTAAGAGCTCATGTACTGCTTATGACCAACACTGACCACACCCACAACAAAAGCAGCAGGCTCAAATTTCCAAGTTTTAAGTATGTTCGGCAGAGACTTTTCCCAGTTAATCAAAGGTAGTATCCTAAAAAGGATAGACAAGGGCTGTATTTCCTGGATTCAGAGACTTTTATTTATAAGCCAGGCATGGTGGCCAGCTGCAACCCCAGCACTTTGGGAGCCTGAAGTAAGAGGATCCTAAGTTCAAACTCAGCCTGTCAACTTAGCAACTTAATGAGACCCTGCCTCAGAATAAAATAAATAATAAAGTAAAGGGCTGGGGGTGCGGCTCCGGGTGAAGGCCTTGTGTTTAATCTCCAGCACCGAGGAAAAAAAGGTTTTATTTCTAAAACCCTTGAAATGATTTATCAAGTTTGGTGTAACCTCCAAACCAGCCACCAAACCAGTCTTCCCTGAATTTTCCACGCTTAAACGTGTCTCTCTGATTCCTGGTTTTTGGTGGATGTGGACCGGAGTCTTAAATTGAATGCAGTGAGAAAACAGGCTGCTAACCAAGCATCTCCCGGGTGGTGTACAGTGGCACAGACTGGTCGAAGACTTGAAAATGCTCCAGGTCAATGCGACGAGAACGAATGGCATCAGCTCTGGGCAGGTACATGTGCCCAGCATGGGTACACGTGTCCATGTCTGTGAAAACACAGAAAAATCGAGGGCCAGAGGACTTTCCTCCTTAGAGTTGCACCGGGATTAGATGGGTGTGTGTGTGTGTGTGTGTGTGTGTGTGTGTGTGTGTCCCCGGGAGCATGTGTTTTTAACAAAAGAAGATAAAAGTAGGAGAAGGTTGGGTGTGGTGGTGAAAACGGGCTTGTAATCCCAGCACCCTGGGAGGCTGAGGCAGGACGATCCCAAATGCAAGCCCAGCCTGGTCAATTTAAGGACTGAGTCCTTGTCTCAAAAAGCAAACAAAAATTCAAAAGGCGGGCGAGGTAGGTCATGTGAAGGTCCTCTTCAAACCCCAGTATCAGAAAAGTAAAAAAGAAAGACTCAGGAGATATTGCCTCGCCGACCAAGTGTCCTGCCGCCTTCTAGAAAGTTATTTTAAAAAATCGGTTAGAAAAGCAAGCGTCAGAGGGCTGGAGCCACAGAGCCGGACCCAGGTCGCCCGGCCCCGCGCGGCCGCCCGGAGAAGACAAGGCCGCTCCAGGGGAGCGGACACTCTGAGGACAGCCCGGTTCCTCGCGTGTGCACTGCGACACTGCCTGGGGGCCAGCTCCTCCTCTCCGTCTTTCGGGTCTGGGCCTCACCTCAGCACGCTCGCCTCCCACCCAGCCCTCCTCAGCGTCTCCGCCTCTGCGTCGACCCCGTGCCCTCCTGTCCAGTAGGGAGTGGCCAGAACCACTCGTCGGTTACCCGTTTTCCCGCCCGCCTGGCACAGCCAATCAGCGGGTACACACTGGTCCCGCCCACTGACGTTTCCGCTCTGCGGGGGCGGGACTTCCGCCGCTGCTGGACTTGGGCCCTTCAGGGCTACGTGCGAGGTCGCCTGGCAGGTGTGCTCGTGCTCTGTCCCTGGTGGGGGGTCTCCTATTATCTGTGACTCGGCGTAAAGGCCCTCCAGCCTGCAGAGAGGACGCGAGGGCTTCCTCACCGCAGCCCCAGCCTTGCGTTTCTCCGCAAGGTCACCCAGAGGCTGTAGAACGGTGTAAGTGCTTTTCCTCAGGCGGGGGGCTGTTTCTCCCACCCGTGGCGTGCAGTTCCTAGCGAAGCTGACGAATGATTCCGTCAGAATCTGACCAAATCGTCATTTTCAGTTAGGAGTGCGGCGAAAACGACCCCCCGTATGAGAAAGGAACGATGTTGGAGAAGTTCTGCAACCCAGAGCGAACGCCCAGACCTCAGCATGAGTTCCCTAAGGGGGAACTAACTCATCTGCCCGGAATGAAGGGGGGAAATAGGATTTCTAGCACTGTCACCCCGCGTAGTCGTGGTGGTGACAACTTCCGGATCATTACCGGAGCAATAATGATTTTTTTTTTTTTTTTTTTTTTTTTTTTTCGGTACCGGGAATCGAACTCAAGACCTTGCACTTAGCAGGCAGGCGCTGTGCCGCTGAGCTAAACCCACAGCCCCAATAATGATTATCTTAAGGCTTGGGAGAATTGAGTAGACCCATGCTAATTACAGTACTTAATTTTTCACCTCCAGGTACAAATAAACCGGAGTGGGGTATGAGCAACCATCTCACATCCATTAAGATCGCTTTTTAAAAAATTATTTTAAAGGGTTCAGGGTAAAGCTCAGTAGTAGAGCATTTGCTTAGCATGCTTGAGGCCGTGGGTTCCATCCACAGCACAACAAAAACACATGTGCACTGTAGATGTAATGTAAAATGGTACAGCTGCCATTGAAAACAGTATGCTGGATCCCGAGAAAAACCAAAAAAAAAAAAAAAAAAAAAAAAAAAAAAAACAGCAAACAAAATAATCCTTGATACTCATGAGGCTGAGGCAGGAAGATTTTCTTTTATCATTGACTGATTAAATAGGTAATTAACGTGGGATGAAGATTTTGTCTGGAAAAAAAAAAAAAAAAAAAAAAATAAAGATATACTTACCATACAACCCAACAATTCCACTTACGGAAACATACTCAGAAGAATCAAAAGCAGGTCTTACAGAGTTCTTCGTTCTCACTGATAGCAGCATTACTGACAATGGCTAAAAAAGTTATTTGAGTGTCTGACAATGGATGATTAAACAAAATGTGGTATATACATGCAGTGCAGTGTAGTTCAGGTTTAAAGAGAAGGAAATTCTGACACAGTGAAAAGAAGATCAATTATAAAAGGCAAATACGTATGATTCCATTGTATGAAGTAACAAAAGCTATGTTCAGAGGTTAGAAAGCAGAAGGTGGGTTGTCAGACTGGAAGAGGGATGGGAAGTTTAGCGGTAGAATTTCACCTTTGCAAGGTGAACATAGTATGGGAATTGATTATATAACTATAAATGTACTTAACAGTCGAGATGGTGAACTTTAGGGTAGACAGACATATATGGGTATAGATATATGTATATTTTTTCCACTAGAGATTTAACTCAGGGCGTTTGCACTGAGCCACATTCCCAGTGCTTTTATTTTTTATTTTGAGACAAGTTCTCACTGAGTCACTCAATTGCCCAGGTTGGGCTTGAGTTTAATGATTTGCTTGCCTCAGACTCCCAAGAGTGCTGGTATTACAGGCATGTGTCACCATAGTTTTATGTTATATATTTTACCACAATTTAAAAAGTCAAAAGCAGGGGCTGGGGATTTAGCTCAGCAGCACAGCGCCTGCCTGGCAAGCGCAAGGTCATGAGTTTGATTCCTGGTACCGGCAAAAAACCAAAAAAAAAAAAAAGTCAAAAGCATGTATAGATAACATAAATTGAGTTAGTTTTTAATTTTATTTTATTGTTTTGGTCTTTTTGAGACAGGGTCTCACTATGCATTTCAGTCTGGCCTCAAACTCACTTTGTAGCCCAGACTGGCCTCGAACTCACAATGGTCCTCGTGCTTCAGCCTCCCAAGTGCTGGGATTATAGGCATGCACCACCATGCCAGCTCATAAACTGAGTTAGTGATGAGAGTATTAGGAGAGAAAAATAAAATTGGTACTGATTTGTGATGGGAGAACCACATAATCAGGGTGGTCAGGGAAAAAAACCTTTGAGCTGAACCCTGATAGGAAGAACTCAGCTGGGAGATCTTGGCTAGAGCCTTTCAGACAGAGGGGAAAAGGCTGTCATGTGTAACTGAGCTCGGTGTGTTGGAGGGACAGACAGGCCATGTGGCCAGAATAGGATGCACAAGGGTGAGCAGTAAAATTGGAAAGTTAAGTGGGGCCTGGGCCCTATAAGGGGTCACAGGTGATTAGGAAAATAATATTCTTGAATGATCAAGGACAGTTTCATCTTGCATTTACCAAAAAATCAGGTATATTCTACCTTTTCATAATGGAAAGCTAAGAGGGAGATACAGTATTTTATTCTGTCATAAAGCACTACCAACATGGCTCCTCCCTGACTCTTATGCTGCCTCAGGACTGTTTGACCTTTGGCCCTTTCCCCTGGCTCTCGCCACAGCCTGAAGTGATCGTTTCCCCCTGTTTGCATGGCGGGCTTCTCTGTGTTATTCAGATCATGGCTGCAATTTTCTTCAGCGACATTTTCTCAGGTCAGTAGGTTTAAGGTAGCCCCCCAGTTATTTTTCTTATCGTCCTCTTAATTCTCTGCGTAGCGCTTACTACTGATTTTTTTAATTGTTAATTTATTTGGAAATGTGCTATATTGTAAGCTCCATGAGAACAGAAACCTCATTTGGTTTATTTACAACTCTGTCCCCAGCACCTAGAGTTTCCACGTATACTGTAGTAGATACTCATTAATTCTTTCAGACAGGGTCTTGAAAAATCTTTCAGGCTGGCCTCAAACATGTAATCTTCCTACCTCAACTTCCTGTGTAGCTGGGGTTATAGGAGTGCATCGCTGCGCCCTGCTTAAATATCCTAGAGAATTTCTCAACATGTCACCAGGAGGTCAGATGTTTAGCTACTTATTTGCAGTCTTTAGCCAGAAGAGGTTTTGTTTGTGTGCACCTCTAAGAACTATGCTCTTTATTTTCATGCTGAAACTGGTTACTCCAGACTCCTGTACACCTTCTCAAGAATTTTAGACTCTGGGAGCTCTTTATAATTTCTGTTGTGATGTAGAAGACTAAACAATTCCTATCTCATTTCAACCAATCTGTCAAAAAAACTTCATCTTCCCAGTAATCCCAGCACTTTTTCTCTAAAGATCCCTCACTTCCCTTCAAGACCATGGGCCTTGCCTTGCAAGTTTTCTGGCAGTGAAATGAATCCATACTTGAAGTCCAGGGAGGAATTTCCTCTCTGTAACCACCTCTTCCCATTAACTCCCCTTCAGGTATTTGCTGAACTGCTTGACCCTGTGATCCAAGAGCAACACAGTGGATATGAGCCCCAGACCGTGCAAGACACCACTGACCTGGATGCCAGTAGGGTGAGCCTCAAATCCCCCTTCTAGAGTGTATTGCTTGTGGACACCATTCTGTATCTCCCGTGCCTTCACCTTATTTCCTGACTCACGGTTGTTATACTGCTGAGCGTTTAATCTTAATATGGGGAAAGAATCCTGCCTCAAGGAATGGCAGAGATGGAGAAGACAAAGGGGAAGAGAGTGACCGTGCTCCAAGCTGGGATGTCTGGGGAGGGGTCCCAGTGCTTTCTCTGTTAGCGCACTCGCCCCATGGGCCACTCCTTCCAGCACATGCAGGAGGAAAGCACAGGGCCCTCTAATCCCTAAGAGCGCTCCTTCCCAAGCACTTCATTTCCACCCTCTGCATTTCTGTGACTTGCTATTCATTTTCCTTATCCCCCAGATCTCTTCTGGCTTCTCTGATGAGCAGTGTGTATTATCCTCCAGTCAGAACTGGCCGCAGTGTCTGGGGCTCAGTCTGCCTCCAGCCTGCACCCAGGCCGAGTGATGGCGTGGATTATATTGTGGTGAATGTGACGAGTGGCCTGAAAGGTGACATGGCTGGACGTTACTCCAGGTGCATAAGATGATGGAGGCAGAGCAGCAGCTTATTGATGTGAGGGCCTGGAGAGGGAGCTGGGTGGGGAGAGCGGGTGGCTAAAGAGCCAGAGGGGGGGCTATGCAGGGAGCCGGGGGCCACCATGATGGTTCTTAACCCCAGCTGCTTTGCTTTCGCCAGGACCACTTCCTGTTTGTTAAGCCTGTGTTCCTACTGCTGCCCCAGCAGGAATGGCTCGAAACTGGCTGGCTGCTTGTGAAATGAGGCTGCTTTTTATCTCTTTCAACCTCCATGCCATGAAATGATTCTTTTCTCTGTCCCCCAATTGTCATCTTGCCCCTTGAATGCTTTACCACCTGCCCTCGGGCATCACAGCAAGAAGAGTTCCTTGATCTGGTGAGTGGGGAGGATCACACGAGGGGCAACTCCATGGGGAAGGCAGCAATGAGAACAGGGTTTGAAAGGTTCTGCTGGCCCCTCAGAGAGATTAGAGAAGGGTTTCTGGGAACCAGATGGGAGGAAACATGGAAAACTGGACAGTAGCCTTAGCATGTTGACTGTCATTTCTCAACCAGTCCAGATCATTTCCGGTAGTAAAATGGCTCCCTGTTGATTACTGTAGGAAAATAGGCACAAACTAGGACTGTAAAGCCGGGCACGGTGGCGCACCCCTGTAATCCCAGCACTCGGAAGGCTGAGGCAGGAGGATCATTGCAAATTTGAGACCAGCCTGGGCTACAAAGTGAGTTTGAGGCCAGCCTGAACTGCATAGCGAGACCCTGCCTCAAAAAGACACACACACACACACACACACACACACACGCACATACACACACAAGAAACCAAAATCAAGGACTGTCCGGGAAAACCAGGACAGAGGGTCACCCTAAAAACAGGAAGAGAGAAAGAAGGTTGTTTACCTAAAGAAGTAAATGAAACAGTGTCAGGTAATTCAGAGAAGGAACAGCAGTGACAATGAGTCACAGCCCAGGTGTGTGGTGTGGGTAGGAGGCTGTGTAGGTTAAGAGCATTTGAGCCAGTTTTGATGTGGGAGGCGAGAGATTGGTGCGATCACATTTGTAAAGTCACCCCTAGACCTATTCAGAGAGAGACATTAAGACCATAGCTGTGGAACTGCACCGACCCGCTCAGAGGTCGGATTCTTCTGTTCCTGCTGAAGCCTCATGTCCAGGCTTTAAGCTGAGAGTGGCAGAAATTGGGGAGGTGGAGGATGGGACGGCTCGAGTTCAGAGTGTGTGGCTGTTGATGAGGTGTGATCTGAATCTACAGTCCTGCGTGGATTGGTTCTCTGCGGTCACTTCTACATGAGAAACTGCCCTAAGTCCTGTTTTTACTATGCTCTCATCTACACAGTTCTCTCGGACTTGTAGAGAGAGAGCTCTTCAGGTTCTAGCTAAGAATTTTAGAGCATTTTTGGTACTTCATGGGTGACACCTGACTGTAAGTGAGTGGGGAAGCACTCTTTAAGCTTTAGTTTCCTCATCTATAAAATTGAGATAATAAGATTTCCTGTTTGAGGGTGTTGGGAGGATTAAAAGAAATAATGCTAATTGGTCCACAGAAAGTCTCAAGAAGTGTTTCTTGTGCTGATACTCTTTTTTTTTTGAGATGGGCTATGTAGCTCAGGCTGGTCTTGAACTTGCTATGTAGCTCAGACTGGTCTTGAACTTGCTGTGTAGCCCAGACTGGCCTAGAACTTTCAGCAATCCTCCTGCCTCAGCCTCTTGAGTGCTGAGATTACAGACTGCTTTTATTCTTGATGGAGGGGATTCCCTGTGCTCAGTGAGTAAGCATCCTACAGACCATGGCCCTTCCTGACCTGTGAACGGGGTCTCTTAGCTCATGTTGGGTGCGGGTCTTTTGGCCATTGCTCCGGCAGATTCCCTGTCTTCAGGCCTCACCATCATCTCTGTGGACAAGAAGAGCTGTCCCATGCCTATGCATCTGGCTCCTCTGCTGTCTCACATGTGCTCCTTCCACAGCTAACAGGAGGCCCACTTGCCTCTTCCTATTATAACGCTTACACCCTCACCGCTTGTCTGCAGGGATGCTGAGCTCATTAGTAAAGCAGTGGTAATCCACACATACAGGACTCATTGAACAGTTAATCCTTTCTCAGATCAGTTTATGTCTGTGTTCATTTCCCTAGATCCCTCTCAGTGCATCACTCCCTCAGGTTTCTTCGCATGCATGATGACGGTAGCAAACTTATTTTCACCAAAATAAAGAAAAAAGCAGCAATGTCATTCATTCCCACTCAGGTTTCAGATTCTAGACACATTTCTGGAGTTCCTGCAGGCCTCGTATAGGACAGGTCCACACGTCCCTGATTTGCCACTAACAGAACCCTTTGGCCTCTGGATCAGGGCACCTCAAAGCATGACTTGGGGTTCACGTAGGATGAACACTGGGATCCATCTCGGCCCGTCCCTCTAACCGGGCATTGAACTTTGGGCAGGAATGCGCATCACACTGCCCTGTCAAGTGGAGCACAGGACTCTGTGGTTTGAGAGGGGTGTGATAGGGAAAGGGGGTG
>NW_004955409.1:3947458-3982695 GCF_000276665.1 Chinchilla lanigera
ACACTTGGAATACAGCCAGATGTATTGTGACTAAAGGGTCAGAGGAACGAGCTCTGAGTGGGTCGGTGCAGTTCTACAGCTGTGGCCTTAGTGTTTCTCTCTGGATAGACCCCAGGCAAATCAGGGGCAGGGGTGAAGTATGAAAGGGTTAGGCTGGGGAGAGGCACACATCCATGGGGCTAAGCTGTGACAGTGGGTGAGCCTTGGGAATGAGGTTGGATCAGTTGAGTTCTTGAGGGTGTGAGGGGCAGAGGCAGTGAGTTTCCAGTGCAGGAGAGCCAGTCAGTACTGAAGAAAAAACTCAGGGTGTGGGAAGCAGAGATCAAGGATTCTGTGTTTTACTTTTTTGTTGCTGTTATGGTTTTTGTCTAGATGTACCCCCAAAGCTTCATGCAGTCATGGCAGCTGAATCTACACTTTGTGATTGATTCATTGTCTAGTGCTGGGATTATGGGTGTGAGTGCTACGTCCACCCTAGGGTGGGTAGCCTACATACAATATAAGGGATAGAAAGAGTCTTCTCTTGTTCCTCCTTTTGTTCTTGTTGCTTTTGTTGTCTTTCCCCCGCCATGAACTGTTGCCCTCTGCCATGTGCCACTCTGCCTTGGAGCCAGCTGATTATGGACTGAAAACTCCATAAACTGTGAGCTAAATAAACCTTTCCTTCCTTAATTTTGGGCATTGGGTATTTTGTCCCAGTGATGAGAGAAAAGTTACCAAGAGAGTTGCTGAGATAAAATACCCAACACCTAAAGTTAAAGGGGGAAAGGTTTATTTAGCTCACAGTCTGTAGAGGTTTCAGTCCATAGTTAACTGGCTCCAAAGCAGAGTGGCACAGCAGAGGGGCGTTGCAGAGGAGAAGCAGTGGGGCTGGGGATTTAGCTCAGCGGCAAAGCACCTGCCTGGCAAGCGCAAGGTCGTGAGTTCGGTTCCTGGTACCGGAGAAAAACCAAAAAAGAGGAGAAGCAGTTTATGATGGGTAGAAGGCAGCAAAGTAGTGAAGTAGCAGATGACCACGGCAACCTCTTCCTGTCCCTTATATACTATCAAGGCAGGCTACATGTCCTTAGTGAAGGTAGAACTCACACCCAAGATGGAGCACACTTAATCCTACCCAGAACTATGCCAAACCAATCGGTGCACTAATTTAGTAATCATACACTCTCAGTCCCAGAATCACACACTTAACTGTAGCATTGCACACTCTAGATCCAGCCACCTCTGAAAAGCCCTGTGTATGACCACATGAGGCTTTGGGGGGAACATCTAGAACAAGCCATAACAACTTCCATTTATTTACACTTCATTCATTATGGTGAGGTGTCTCTCCAACACAGTCTCCAGCAGCTGAAAAGACAGGCTCATAGCAGGTGGCCAAGGAAGCAAATGGTCCATGCCAGGAGGGTTGTGACCCATGTTGGAGTCCCCAGGCTGAGCTTCAACCTATAATGAGGCAAGGAGTAGAAGGGACATTGCAGTTTTGCTCTCTAGGAGCCAGTGACACTTGGGAGCCAGCTCTCTGCCTTTCTCCCTTCAGTCTAGGCTCTGTCCCTTGGTCAGGAGGAGGGCTAAGGTCCGGATGGCACCAAATGAGGGCTGTGATTCTGGCTCAGGAGAGCGAGGGCCAGGCTGTGCTGTGGGGAATTCACTCTGCTGTTCTGGACTCTCTCTTTCCCCGCAGTGGACCCTTGCGCCGGTGCTCACAGCTCAGGACTTGGCTGACAGCCCCAGCCTACACACCAGTGAGACCAGATAGCGGGCCAGGGCTGAACACCACCTGGAGGTGGGGACAGGTGTTTGTGCATCTGCGTAGCCCCCAGGTCTCCTGTGGTCACCTTAGGCTCCAGTCCATCAAACCTTGAGGCAGATTTGGGGGCAGGAATGACAGAAATGGCAAGAGGGGTCAGCCCTGTATCTGAACCCACGTAGTGCTAAGCCAGGGCTGGGATGCTGGCTGCGGAAGGAAGGGAGATGCATCTGCATATCATGTAGCTGGTATCGTAGTAAATATCCTTTTCGCATGAGCTGCTTTTATGCAATAATGTGTGTTTAAGCTTCTTCTGTGTCTTTTCATGTCTTGGTAGCTCATTTTTTTAGTGCTGAACACCTACTGAAAGACATCTTGGTTGCTTCCGGGTTTTGGCAATTATGAGTAAAGCTGCTATAAACATACATGTGTAGGTTTTTGTGTGAGCTTTAAGTTTTCGGCTCCTTTAGGTAAATTACCAGGAGCATGATAGCTACTTGTATGGCAAGAGCATTCTTAGTTTTGTTAGAAACTGCCAAATAGTCTTCCAAAGTGGTTGTATTATTTTACATCCCCGTCAGCAGTGAATGAGAGTCCCCTTTGCTCCACATCCTTGCCTGCATTTGGTATTCTGAGCATTCTAGATTTTGGCCACTCTAATATGTACATAGTGGTATTTCATTGTTTTTAAATTCACATTTCCACGATAATATGTGTATTAGTAAGGGTCGTCCAGGGGAACAGAAGCAATAGAATGTATATGTAGGAAGAGATGTATAGACTGGCTTACAAGGTCATAAGTAGGAGAGTTCTGTAGTGCACATCTGCAGAATAGAGAGCCAGGGAAATCAGCAGCTTTTCAGCTCTGGAAACCAAAAGCCTCAGAACCACAAAGACCAGTGATAAGCCTTAGTCCAAGACTGAAGGCCTGGAAGCCCTCTAGGGAATTGCCGATGCAAATCTGTGCAAAGGCCGAAGAATCTGGGGTCTGATTCCATGGGCAATAGCAGGAGCCGACAACGCACCTGCTCGCAAGTGCAGCCTGTGTGCACATGCCAGCTTCCCCCTTCTTTGGCTTTGTTGTCGCAGCTGGGTCCCCACCTATTGGACAGTGTCACCTACATTCAAGGCAGTTCTTTTCCACCTGGTTTGCTGAGCCACAAGCTAATTATCTCTGGAAAACACCCTCACAGACAGCAGAAGTGCACTTCCTCAATTTTCTAGGAGGCTTTCATTCCAATTATGTTGATAATCCATACTATCCATTGGAACATATGATATGATATTTTTTCATGTGTTTACTTGCCATTTGTATATTGTATGTGCTAGAATTCCTATTCCTGAAACATAATACCTGACACCCAAGATTTAAAGAAGGAAAGGTTTAAATTAGCTCACAGTTCCAGGAGATTCAGTCCATAGTTGGTAGGATCCAAGGCAGAGACAGCACAGCAGAAGGACATGGTGCAAGTTCATGGTGCTTAGTTCATGGTGGCTGGGAGCAGAGCCAGAGAGGGCCGGAGAAATGAGTGAGGGACCATGTGTAGTACCCAAGGCCATCTCCACAACCCGTCCAGACACACCTGTGAGCACACTTTAATCTGCCAGGTGCTTCTTAAGCCAGTGAAGTTGACATATCAGGAGCAATGGTCACATATATCTTCTTTGGTGTTGTGTCTGTTAAGGCCTTTGGCCCATTTTTAAATCAGGTTAGTTTTTTTTTTTAATTATAGTTTAAAGAGTTCCTTGCATGTTTTGGTAATAGTGCTTTATCAGATGTGCCTTTTGCAAATATTTTCTTCCAGCCAGTGACTTATATTTTCCTTCTATTGAGGGTCCTGAGTTTTTAAGAGCTATGAGCTTTAAATCAAAAGGTTGGAGAACCTCTGCTTCATGGCATTTCTCAGTTACCTTTTGCTTCCAAGACAGAACAAGTGTCATGGAGGAAGAACTGCATCCTGGGAACTCAAAGCCTTTAACCACAGGAGTGGTTATTAGGGTCTCAGCAGATCCTGAGTATCAGAGACACTCTTGTGTTAAGGATTTGTGTGTGTGCTATTGTGATAATGTGGGACCTTCTGCAGCAGAGTCTATGGTCTAATGGTAGAACTGCAAAGAAGCAAAAATAATGAGAAAATCAGCAGATTAGCGACACATTAAAATTTTCACCCCAGCAACATGGTGAGACACAACCACGTGTTCCTCTTTTTGCCTTTCCCCCAGTAAACATTTTAAAAAGTAGATTTATTTGAGGTCATATGAACTGGCAGAACCTGTTCCTTCCTGAACTGTACTAGAAAATGCATAATTTAAAAAGGAAAAAATACTCTTTGCTCACTTGGGCTCCTTTGGGAGCACTGAGTTCCAGGAATCCATTTGTATTTACTTAGAAGTTAATTAACCTAATGATTAACAAGCTGAGCCTAAAGCAGGCATCTTCAGAACTTTACTTACAAACTCAGGAGAATAAATAGAAAGACCCACCATGTTCTTGAATTAGAAATGGAACATTTTTTACAGTGTCATTTCTCTCCAAATCACATTTTGGGTGAAGTGTAATTCCACTCAAACTCGTACTCTATGAGCCAGCAACCTGTTATTTTTAAAATCAAGAATCTCTGATATTGAACTTATTTTTATTTTTTAAAAGTTAGTTCATCTGGATCCCGCTCCCCGCATCATCATCCAGATGTCCATACTGAAACTACTTCTATATCGTTTTTTCTAAATGAATAGCTTGTGAATAAGGAAGTTACCACCCCAATCCAAAAAAGAATTCTTGACCTCTTCCCTCTCATAGCATTATTTTTCTCTTGAACTAGATGTTATGTTCCGATGTCCTCAGGGAGAACAGACCAAAGTGTGTTGAGCAGAGTCACCAAGGCTCTGACAAAACTGAGGACATCCATAGTTGTCATGTAGCATTGGGCTTTCTTTCAGGTTAGTCAAAACTACATAGATGTTATTATTTGATGGTTATTTGAACAGTTTCACTAGTCTTACAAAATTTTAGGGAGACAAGCTATGTTTTATTTTTTTTTTCACGTCAGATGGGTAATGTGCCAACGTCGTAACAAGGTTTGAGGGAGGCACACCTCATGCAGATGGCATGAACACCCAATCATCACACTCATGAACTGAAGGATTGGACTTTTCTTTTTTTTTGTCTTTTCGAGACAGGGTCTCATTGTGCAGTTCAGGCTGGCCTTGAGTTCACTCTGTAGCACAGGCTGGTCTCAAACTCACAAAGATCCTCCTGCCTCAGCCTCCTGAATGCTGGGATTACCGGCGTGCACCACCATGCCCGGTGACAAGCTGTGTTTTTTAACAACTGGAAGGACCACAAAGCCCAGAACTTGGTGTAAGAGTCTTTTGTGTAGAAATCACTAAAACATTTCAAGATGTACAGAACTGGGCAGGTGGAGCTTTGGAAGGAAGAAACTAGAGAGAAGAATGAATAATTTTAATAAATTGATAAAATAAATAAATAAATAAATAGATAAATCAGAGAAAAATGGCAAAATTTTTCTTGTTCACACATGAAACAACAGACTTGGGACTTCATTGAAAAAATGCTGAAGTATAACGTACATGCATAAAGTGTGCAAATCATAATTATACACCTCAGTAAATTTTCACAAATTCAGTGCACCTGTGTGACCAGTATCAGATCAAAAAAAAATCACATTGCCTATACCCGAAAAACCTCCCTGTGTTTCCTTCCAGTTGCTACACTGCACCCTGTATATAACACCAAGGGTAACCACTATCCTTTTCTCTAACAGAATGGATGAGCTTTGCTTGCTTCTCAACTTTAATTTTTTTTTTTTTTTTTTTTTTTTTGAGACAGGGTCTCACTATGTAGTCCAGGCTGAACTTGAACTCACTATGTAGCCTAGGCCAGCCTCGAACTCATCGTGATCCTTTTGCCTCAGCTTCCCAAGTGCTGGAGTTATGGACATGTACCACCATGCCCAGCTTCTGGACTTTATATAAATGGAATCTTACAGTATTAACTCTTTTGTCTCTGGCTTCATTGTATTGTATGTAGAACTCACCATGCAGTCATGTAGCTGTGGCTTATTCGTTCTCACTGTAGTGATACCTTGTGAATTATGTCCCAGTGTATTCATTCACTTTACAGTAGAACGTTTGGATAGAGTCCAGTTGTTTCTTAAGTGAATACGCTTAAGATTGGAATTGCTGGGTCATACGGTATGCATTGTTTAGCTTTAGCAGATAGCAGTGTTCCAAAATGGTTATACCAATTTATATTCCTACCAGTTGGGGATGAGAGTTCTAGTTACTCTAAGTCCTTGCCAACACTTGATTTTCTTTCCTTTTCATCTTACACCTTTTTGACAAGTATATAGAAGTTTCTTACTGCAGAGATTTTTTTTTGATGACTAAAGAAATGTTAAAATGATAGTCTATGAGTGTCTCTTCATGTTATTGGACAATTTTATTATAAGGATAGCTTTCTGATAGATTTGTAGAAATTCTTTATGTATTTATATATTTGGAGCATGATTCCTTTATATGTATATATATCTTCTTTCACTCTTTTTAAAAAACATTTTTGTCTTTTTAAGACAGGGTCTCACTTAGTAGTTCAGGATGTTCTCGAACTCACTGTATAGCCCACGCTGGCCTCAAACTTGCAACCCTCCTACCTCAGCTTCCTGACTGTTGGAATTACAGGTGTGCAGCACCACACCCAGTTTCTTTTTTTTCATTCTGTAACTTGCCTTTTCACTGTTTTGTTAGTGTCTTTTTTGTTTGTTTTGTTCATTGTGAGGGCCTTGCTGTGTAGTCCTGGCTGGCCTTTGATTTTCTATGTAGTTCCCAAATTTTCCCAAGTGCTGGGATTACAAGGACACTCCACTATGCCCAGTTTATTGTGTCTTTTCATGAACAAATTTTAGTAATTGTTTAATAGTCCAAATTATCACATTTTTATTTGCCCTTTATGGTTAATGGTTTTTTTGTGTCTTATTTAATCAATCTTCTAAGGCCCTGAAGGTACTTTCTAAGTCTAAGGCCCTGAAGGTACTTTCTTATTTTTTCTTCTCAAGGCCTTGTTGCTTCATTAGTGACTTTCAAAATGTCTATAAAAATCAACCTCTATCCAAGTTGAAGAGCTGTTTTTGAAGAGCGAGTCACAGAGTTCTGTGGTATGAAATCTTCAGTAGTTGAACAAACAGCGCACTGCAGCAGGAATACTAGAAGGTAGTTACACAACTCCCACTCTCTTCAGTCAAGCATCTCTTACGAAGAAGACCATGTTGCAAGCCAGTGAGAGATTAACTGCCAAGGGTCTGTAAAAAAAAAAAAAATAAGAAAAAAACACAGGAACAAAGTGAGAGCACGTGAAATAGAATTTGAGACTTGCTGGGGTTGAACCCAGGGCCTGATGCTGGCTGGGTTGCACTCTACCATGGAACTCCCAGCCCAGAATCTGCGCTTCTTTCTCTAGGGTGCCTGTAAGTTGCTGTCACAGAAATATTTCATATCTTTCCAGGGCTGACCCTTCCATCAGTACCTCTAATATCATGACCTTTCTCCATCGTACATTACCACCTCTTCCTCCTCCAGTCTTGAAATCTCTGCATTTTCCCTTTCAACCTGCAGAGAAGCGCATCTCCTCAGTCATCATACAGTGGAAATCCCCAGCCATCTTTTCCTTCACTGCCAAAGTTCACACAGTGTCACGTTTGCTGCCTCTGCTATCTCACTTCCCATTTCTCCATAACCATGTGGCCCAGCTTGTCTGTGGTTTCCAAGAGTCTACAGAAGTTGCTGTCCTAAGAATGCTCTGTTTTTAAACTTTCAACTTTTATCAGCATGTATCTGCTGTTCACAAGGGTTACATTCATCCTGGGGATCTGGTACATACGCATGATGCATCTCAGTTCTTTTTACACACGCTTTTCCTTTCTCTCCCTCTGCCGCTCGTACTAATTCTCACAATTAGTGTGTCCAAACGGGACTTCCTCATTTCTCCCAAGTGTTGCGCCGTATGTTTTTTATTTCTGGTACTGGTACGCATTCTCTCAGACATGCAGGTTGCCGATATCAATCCAGTCAGCCTTATGATATTCATCCCCTCTGGCTATCCCTTCCATCCCTCCTTTTCCTCTTTGGTCTCATTCTCTCTCACCTAGCTGTTTTAATGGTCTCCTAATCGCTCTCCTTGCTTATGGCGCGTCCTAATCCAGGCTACACCGTACAACTGTATGAAACTGTAAGATTAATCTTAATTTGAAGTTCTACCATTTTAGGTCCTGCTTTGAAGATCTTGTATGTTTTTCCCTGTCTTTAGTCTTTAGTTTCACATCAACGTAAACAGAACCCAGTTCGCTAAGTCTTTGTACTCACCCACACAACAGTGAAACAACTTCACCTCATGTTTTCTTTTGATTTTCCTAACTTTGTCACACAGTTCCCTAATTCCCAGCTGTTCCTCACTTCTGAATGCCTAAATTCTTCCAGTTTGGGAAGGCAGAGGGGTTAACTCCTTGTGGTCTGCCTTTTCCCGCCATCTCTGTGTGATAACCTCCCCTTTGAGCCCCAGCTCAAACATCATTTCTTACCCATCCTGGTGGAAGCTGTAAGTCACTTTTGCTCTCTGCTTCCCAAGCACACTGAACACATCACTAAAACCAGTCTCTATCAATTGTATTGCAAGGATTTTTTTTTTTTTTTTTTTTTTGGTTTTTCTCCGGTACTGGGAACCGAACTCACGACCTTGCGCTTGCCAGGCAGGCGCTTTTGCCACTGAGCTAAATCCCCAGCCCATGCAAGGATTTTTTTCTGTGTTGTCTCCCCTGCATTCTTAGCATCTCAAAAGTGAGATAATTTGAATTTTTGCATCTCTGCGGTCTGCATAATGCTTTGTGCAGAGAAATCTATGATAAATCTCTATTAACTGAATTAATGGGCCCCTTTTTATATTCTCTCATTGGAATTAATTTCTCCTTATTAAGTTGCCATCACACTTTCTCTATATACTTTCTTTCTTTTTTTTTTTTTTTTTTTTGGTACTAGGAATTGAACTCAGGACCTCTCACTTGCCAGGCAGGTGCTGCGCCACCGAGCTATATCCCTGGCCCCTCTATATGCTTTCCACCTTGTTATTTATTTATTTATTTATTTATTTATTTATTTATGCAGTCCTGGGGATCAAACCAAGGGCCTTGTGCATGCTAGGGAAGTATTCTATCACTGAACTACACCCCCAGCTCAATGTATCTTACATTTGCTAATGGAGAGTCTATTAGCATTTTCTGTTGCTATAACAAATAGCTGAGGCTGGGTGCTTTATAAGGAACAGAGCCTGGTTTATCTCACAGTTTGGAAGCTAGCAGTCCTTACTGTCCAGGCCTCTGGTGAGGACCTCCTTGTTGGCGGAGAATCAGGAAGGGGACCAGCCGCATGAAGAAGGGATCAAGTGTGAAGTTCGTCCCGCTTTATAACAACCCACTGTCCTGGGAAATAACCAGAGTCCTCAGGAAATACACTCATTCATTCTGAGCGCAATGCCGCCAGTGACCTAATCACCTTCCCGTGGGCCCTCCGTGTAGAGATCCCACTGTCTCTCAACATTGCCGCACTGTGGACTGCGCTGTGGACCGCACCACAAGTGTTTCCTCCTGGGGACACACTCCAACCACCTCCACACTGTCAGCAGAAGGTAGCCAGAGACTTTGCCTTGACAGTACATCTCATGGGGTACTACAAGGACTCCTCCTTAGGCTCCACCATCCCTGGCACACACAATGTGGCTTTGATAGGACATTGTCACACCTCGAGAGTGCACTGTTCCAGAGCTGCAAAGCTAGGGACAGGATAAGGCAGGCTCCTAAGAGACGCAGTTTGCTCTGTCTTCAGAAACTGGAAACATTGGTTTCTATGCTTGAGATAAATACTGCTGCTTTGGAAAGGGGCTCATTGATTTCTTCATTAATTCATAAATCACTTTGTGGAAGAGATAGGGTTATATTTAGAGCAGCTTCTCAATGCCAGGGACTTTCACATCCAGCATTTCTAATTCCCCACAACAGTATGAAGTGAGCATTTGTACTGTAAATTTACAAATAAGGAAAACAAAGCTCAGAGTGCTTCAGTGACTTACTCAGTATCGCGGAGCAGATGAGACCAGAATGAAAGCGGGTGTGTGTCAAGCACAGCTCATCATGCAGCACACTCAGGTGTCTGGAGAAAACTCTGAACCTAGGGGAGCATAACCCTCTAGGGCCCAGGACCCAGTGTTACTGAGGGAATCCTTAAAGAGCACAGATTGCCTTGCTAAATTTTGTCTCACACACTAAGGAAGCGCCTGCTTCCCGAGGGGCTGGAGTCAAGGATGTTTCCACAAGGCAGAGAGGAAAGGTTGTAGTTACGGTTATGGGAAACGAGTATGGAAGCTGCAGGTTAACAGCTGGGAATCAGAAACATTAAAACAAGACTGGAAATGAAGCCACGTTCACTCTCATGTGAAGCACACCGGAACACACACGTTTGGATTAGACGAAAACTGTGTGCCAGGCCCTAGACATGTTCTCTTCCGCTCAGGTAGCATGGAGCATGCTGAGCCCTAGCAGTGTAAGGAATATGAAGAGAAAATGGCGCCTGCCTTCAGAACTCTGAGACAGGGCATTGTTGACAGCAACAGGAGACAGAGTAGAAAATACGAAGTGTTTTCTGAAGTCCCCTGAAAACCCACAGTGACTCCGGCCCAGAGGTAAGGGAGTTAACGGAAGGTAGGCCAAAAGTGTTTACCTGACAGCAGGCTGAGTGATCAGCCGCCTTGCATGTCTAACACCTGTATTTACGAAGCACGGCCTCAGCACCAATGGTGTATATCCTCACCAAGAGAAATAGTACCCAGAGTATCTTAGTCTGTCTTCTGTTGCTATAACTAAATACCATAGACTGCATAATATACAAAGAATAGAGGTTTAATTACCTTAGGATTCTAGAGGTTGGGAAGTCCAAAAAGCAGGGAGCTGGCACAGGGTTAGCTTCTGGCAGCAGCTTTTTTGCTCTATCATAACATGGCGGAAAGTGTCACATGGTGAGACAAGAAGTGTGGTAAGCTCAAGTCTCGCTTCCTCTTCTTATAAAGTCACTAATGCTGCCATGGAAGCCCTACTCTCGTGACCTCATCTGATCCCAGTTTCTTCCCAAATGCCCCACTTCCATATAACCCGGACCTAGGAATTCGAGGAGTGAGGCTCTAACACAGGAATTCCTGGGGGCTATGTTCAAACCACAACAGAAAGGGAATTCAAAATAAGAGTATAAAAAAAAAAAATAAAATAAGAGTATAAAGTTGGATAGGCGAATTGATGAGAAGCTTCATTGACTTTTTATGCCATGCTTAGAGCAAGGATTGAAATTTTGTACCTCCACTCCCAAGGAAACTCTTTTAGGTGATCTCTGAAGTTCTCAAAAATTATGTAGCCTTTATGTTTCTTTTTGTGGGGAAAACTTTTAAAAATATAATAAGAAATGCGTTTAACTCATGTGGATTAAATGTCATGCAGGGCATGGTGGCACATGTCTGTAATACCAGCACTCTGGGAGGCTGAGACAGAAAGATTGCAAGTACAAGCCAAGCCTGGGTGACTTAGTGAAATACTGCCTCAACATAAACATGTAAAAAAGGGCTAGGGATATAGCTCAGTGGGAAAGCCTGCGTTTAATCCCAATACCACACAAAACAAATACAAGCAAACAAACAAAACTAGAACAATATCCAAAGGTGTACCGTACATAGAAAAATAGTGCTCTGTGGCAGTTTCTACAGGCTTATTTTAATCAGTAATCACTTTTCTTGTATTTTAGGGAGGCTTTGAGTGCTTATTTATGAAAATGTGTAAGATTGAATGTATATACATATGTATAGAAGTATATTCTATATAGACTTCTATGCATATATATAATCTGTTATTAAAAGGGTAACACACTACATATTTTCTGTACCTTTTAAAACAGGAGATATTTCCCTAATAGTGTTATTGATATTCTTTATTTTTTTCCAAGTTATCTGTCCCTCAAGTTTACCTCTTTCTATATTTTTTGATGTGCGGAAGGAATGTGTACCATAGAACTGAAAGTCTATATCACATGGCCGACTTTGTGGGCTAATCAGCAAGAGATTACTTTAAGCGTAGTTACATCTAGCTTTGCTTAGTAGGATTCTTTTGTGTGTGTGTGTGTGTATCTGTGGGTAATGTTTGTGGGAATTAAGAATGTATTAATTAGCTTTCCTGTTGCTAGTGTCAGGACGAAATACCTGATACTTGAAACCTAAGGGAGGAGAGGTTTAGTGTGGCTTACAGTTTCAGAGGTTTAGTCCGTGGTTGGCTGGCTCCAAGGCAGGAACATCATGGTGGAAAGGTATGGTGGAGCAAAGTTGCTTTCTTCATGTCAGCTGGGATGTAGAGCACAGGAGAAGAGTGTCAGAAAGAAAGGACCAGGGCCCAAATGTGATCCCTGAAGTCACACCCCATGATGTGTCCAGGCACACCCTGAAGTGTTTTCTACTGATCTGCTCAGTGACTCCTAATCCCGTCAAGTTGACAGTCAATATTAATGACCGTAAAAGGGATCTGAGCACCCAGATCCCATTTGAGACCTCACTGGATAGCCTTTTTCTGGGATATAAATCCTGCTTTAACCAGAAATGCTTATAAAAAGTGATTTCTTCACATACTTCAAGGTGGGGTTTTTGTTGAAATCTGTTACACTTTGCAGACAGACATACCTCATTTGATTATGCTTTCCTGATACTGCACTTTTTGCAAATCAGATGTTTGTTTTGTTCTTTATTATATCTGTTATGGTGATCTGTAATCAGACGTTTCTGTTCTCACTGTTTAGGGCATCATGAATCACAAGCTTGAAAAGGGATGAACTTCAGTGGATGTCTGTGTGCATTCTGCTGCTTCCCCTGACGGCCATTCCTTCCTTCCCCTCTTCTTGGACTTCCTTAGTCCCGGAGACACAATATTGTACTTAGGCCAGTTAACCTTATGATGGCCTTTAAGTGATTAAATGAAGAGTTCCGTGGCTCTCACCTTAAAATGAACAACTAGAAATAGTTATGCTTAGTGAGGAAGGCATAACAAAAGCCAAGGTAGGCCAAAAGTAAGACCTTTTTGTCAGTTATTCATAGTGTAAATGTGAAGAAAAAGTTCTTAGAGGCAGAGCAAAATGGTGTGTAAGATCTTCCAGCAGTTGTTCTCCCCTCCAAACACTAAACCACCTTTATGGACTAAACTATTTTCAGTAAAGGTAAGAAGGTCAGGTGAGATACCACAGTGTCTGGTTTTGGCCGGATAAGAAAAGATGCATATAAAAATGCAGAAGGGAAAGAGTTGGCTGTGTCACTCCTCTTCCAACTCCAAGCAGTGGAGAGAAATGCTTTCTACTTGAGGGAGGGAAAAGGTGCTAAGTTCAGGCCTTAGACCAGAAACCCAGGCCCTTCACAGTGAAATCCAGTGCTGAGCTTAGCCCTGTGACCCCTGCCCTGGGCCTGTGCCCATGGACTGAGGTCCGGGAGCCCAGGGGCTGAGATCACCACCTTTCCCCGAGCCTTGGGCAGCCCTGCTATTCCCAGGCCAGTATTCTCAGCTAGATCTCTAGATCTGCCCTGGAACCAGGCAGAGACCCGTGCCCTGGTGAGATGAACTTGTATTTTGCCGGGCATCACAGCCAGTTGTACAGTAGCCAGCACAGGCCCGAGTATATCTGAGATTGTTCAGGTCTTTGTGGCTGGGAGACTCAGGTGTGACCAGCTGAACATTCTTGGTGGCCAAAGGACTGTCTTCACCAACATCATCTTAGTTTTGGACAGCAGAGCCTGGAGCAAAACTCCATCCCCAAAAATACACGTGCTGGGCAGATCCTAATGACCCCCCGCTGCAGGCTAGTGCCCAGGGAAGGAGCTCCTGGAGCATCTCCCGTGAGGCAGAGAGCTGTGGCCCCTGCATATCAGACTTGTATTCAATCTAGCATCATGTGTGTTTTGCAGTAAAACTGGGCTGCAAGTCCACCTCAGCAGGAGCCAGCCCATAGTGGTATGGGTATTGGTCCTACCCTGTCCCGTGCTGGTCTCAGCGGGGTGTGGGCGCAGTGTGTGACAAAGCATAAGGTTCCCATGGCCAGGGGTGTGACATACGATCCTGGACCTGGTTCTACCTCAGTGATTCTGCTCAGAGCCAGGCAAGATTCTGCAGTTCTGACCACAGGCTGGTGACTGTGCATGAGGCATTTGGGCCTAATCTCGCCCCGGGAAGAGGCTTCTTTTAGGTGCTCCCCCAAATTCATACCAAACCACACATCATCCGTAGGCTGGAGACAAATCTGAGCCTGGGTGCCCTCCATTTGTGAAACTGACAGCACACCACCCTTGGGCTTGCCCGAAACCTGGTCCTATGGTGCCATCTAGTGTTGAAATAGTGTACCACAGGCTTAGAGGACACACCCTGCTTCGCTTTCTGGAAAGAGGCACAGACCGCGCAAGCTCATGAAGACTGGAGTAAATGCTGAATGTTCCTTGCTCAGAGAAAGTTGCCCATCAGCAAGCATCGAGAGCTTTCAGGATCTGGGACCTCATCTAATGGTCCAAAAGTACCAAAATCATCGAGAAATCAAAAAATAACAAATGCTGGTGAGGTGAAAAAGGTGAAAAAGGAACTCTCCTGTGTTGCTGGTGGTAGTGTAAATTAGTACAGTCATTATGGGAATCAGCGTGGAGATTTCTTAAAAGGCTAAAATTATAAATTCCGTCTGACCCAGCTGTCCCGCTTCCAGGCGTCTTCCCCCAAGAGCTTAAGTCACGCTACTGCAGCGATACGTGCGTACCGGTGCTTGTAGCAGCGGTTTGTAATCGCTGAAGCCTGGAAGCAGCCTGTCTACTCCTCCACAGATGCCTGGGTAAATGTGATGCCTGCGTACAGTGGGGGTCGCAGCTTGTGTCTAGATGATCCCTCCCCCAGAGCCTCGGGCTGGCATATGTGGGGCTCCAGGGTGAGTCATGCTGGATGGAAGGGTGTGTGATTACTAAACCAGGCCACTGATTGATTTGGCACTGGCCTAATCACAGCAGCCTAGACAGAGTATAGAAAGAGCAGAAGGAAGCTGCGAAGGTCCCTTGGTTGCTTTGCTGCCTTCTGCCCTCTATGAATGTTCCTCCTTCGCAGTGCCTGTCTGCCACGCCACCCTGCCTTAGAGCCAGCCGATAATGGACTGAAACATTTACAAACTTGAGCTAAATAAACTTTCCGCTCTTTAACTGTGGTTGTTAGGTATTTTGTCTCAGCAGCAAGAAAAGTAACTAAGACAAAGGACCACTACCTGGCTATAAAGGGACAAATTTGAGACATTCGTAGGAAAATGGATGCACCTGGAAAATGTAATGTTGAGTGAAATAAAGTAGACACACAAGCTTAAATACTGTATAATATCTCTCTTTTGAGCAAGGCCAACAAAAAATAATGGGTAAATAGAAAGATAAGCAGATGAAACTTTTTTTTGAGACAGGGTCTCACTATGCAGTTCAGGTTGGCCTTGAACTCTTGGCAATGCTCCTGCCTCAGCCTCCTGAGTGCTGGGATTATAGGCATGCACTACCACACCTGGCAACAGATAGAACTCTTGTAAATGGAAAGGAGTCCAGGAGATCAAGGGCAAGGGAAGAGAGGGAGGGTAAAAAGAAATAAGTAGAATAAAGATATTCCATGTACAGAAACCTAATAACCTCAATGAATGTGAACATATGCCATAAACATGAGCTAAATTAATAGTATCAATAAGACTGAAAATGGGGAAAGAGGAATTAGAGAAGGAAAGAGGAGGAAGGAAGGGAAAAGGATTTAAACACAACAAGATATGTACATGTGCCTACTTCTCAACATGATTGTAAATTGCGTGTACTGCAAACGTGTAATAAAAGCAAAAATTAATTTAAAAAATACGGTGCCAGAAACTGGCCAGATAGAACCAGTAAGAAGTTTGAATGGAAAATTTCCAACAGCTGTTTTAAGGAGATCAGATGAGCTTCAGGAGAACACAGAGAAATGATTGAGTACTCTAACAGAGATGGAAGTGATTTTAAGAAGTCAAACAGGAATCTTGGAGCTAAAAATGATCCTAAGCAAATTAAAAGGTGTCAGTAGCAGGACAGGTCGAACAGAGCACAGACTAATGAGCTGAAAGCCTGTTTGAAGAGACACAGTTGGAGGAGAAAAAAAGAGAATAAAGAGGGATGAAGAACGCTTGCAGGAATTTGGGAAAGTGCTAGAAGATCAAATATAGGGTTAATGGGGCTCAAGAGGGACATCAGAAGGCCAAAGTGGTAGAAAGCTTATTCAAAAAGATAACAACAGAAAATACCCAAAAGCTAGAGAAGTATTCAAATATCCAGAAACAAGGAGGTCAAAGTCAATGCCAAGACATCACAATTGAGCTCCAAAGATGATCGTAAAGAGAAGCCTCTCACACCAAGAGAAAAGGGGAAAATAACACCTAACTGTGACCCAGTTCACACATCTGCAGAACCTAACAAGCCAGGAGAGAGGGGCGTCAGATTTTTTTCTGCAGCACTAAAAGGGAGAAAGCAAAAATAAACTCCCAACAATAACACTGCACATAGCAAAGCTAGGTACACAGCAGAACTATCCTTAGAAACAAGGGAGAGAATAAGACGCCCTCACACAAAATCTGGGAGCATATACAGCATCTGTATCAGCCTGTCGCATGGGAGATGCGGAGGGGACGTGCAGTGGCTGGTGCCCGTGTCTGCTGTCCCCACCCTTAGTGCCGGCCTGTCCTCGCCCGGTACCTGCACCCCAGCACTGACTGGGCTGGGTGGGAGGCCTGGGACCCTACAACCAGCTTTGCGGTGTTTCCAGAGAGTTGCTTCTCTGGTTGGAGGAAGAGCTTGTAATCCATGCATGAAGTGGGGGATAATGTGGAATTTCTTCAAAGGCAGGGGTCAGAATCTTTTTGGCCATGAGGGGAGGCTACAGTGAAAGTGTGGACTTCAAATCCAACAGATGTTTGTGTGTCAAAGAGAAATGTCAGCCAGGGACATGGCTCCTCAGCAGGAGAAAGGGTTGCTTTACAGCTGGGGTTAGGTCATTCCTTCAAAGAGTTTTTCAAGGAGAAACCAAAATCGTGCTATCCAAATTTCTCACCTTGTTGAAACAAGCATTGGTGTTATGGTGGGTCTGGATGTCCCCACAAAGCCTCATGCAGTCATGGGGCGGGCTTCTAGAGTTTATGGTTGATCTGTGGTCCAATGTTAGGATTATGGGTGTGAGTGCTACACCCTATCCTGGGGCGGGTAGTTTGCATACAGTCTAAGGGAGGGAAAGAGGCTGCTTGCGGCTGTTTCCCCCTTTTTGCTCTTGCTGCTTTTCTGTTCTTTTTTTTTTTTTCCTCTGGTACTGGGAATTGAACTCAGGACCTCATGCTTGCCAAGCAGGCGCTGTGCCGCTGAGCTAAATTCCCAGCCCCTCTTGCTGCTTTTCTGTCTTGTACCGCCTTGAAGTGTTGCTCCTTTGCCCTGCCACCCTGCCGTGGAACCAGCCGAGTATGGATTGAAACCTCCTCAAACTGTAGGCTAAATAAACCTTTCCTTTCTTAATTTTGGGAGTCAGATATTTTGTCCCGGCAATGAGAGAAAAGTAACCACAACAACTGGGAAGGATCACGATCGCTGTGTCACTGCGGGAACAAAAGACCCCCTCTCCAGACCTGTCCCGCAGAGACCCCGAGTTCCTCGGATCCTGATAGAAAGTGGAACTGGAAGAGGAGAGAGCTCGGGTGTGACGTGCACAGCCGTCAGGAGGCGCTTTCTGCAAAAGAGGCTGCAAGATGCCGTGGGCTTGTGTGTCCCCTGGAGAACTTACAGCAAGTGGCTCAAGCCCCTTTCCTCCAAGAAAAGAAAAATGTGTCTTTTTGGATTAACGCTCCTTTCCTGCTGGCTCCGATTTAGCCCCCAAATGGCATTTGATTAAACAGCATGCAGCTCCGGTGAGCCCACATGCAACTTTTGAGTACATTTGATCTGTCCTTGGCTTCTGCAGAAGGTGGAGCAGACAGAGAGGACAGCTTGGTACTGGAGAAGGGGTGGATCTCCCTCCCCGCGCACAAATGTGCACTTCACGCTACAGCACGGCTTAATCCATTCTATAAACTAGGACCGCAGTTAACTCGGAGAATGTCTGAAATAAGTGGGGACAGCTCTGCTCCTTGTGACTCAACACACAACCACCTGGTACCTGCAGTCTCAGAGGCAGAAGCAGCGCCAGGGTTCCAGAGACGGCAGGTGGGGAATGTGTAGAGTCCTCACCCAGACCGGTTACACGCACTGCCTGTGCGGATCTGCTTCGGAGCACAGGGTACTGGCGAGTGATGGATGGGTAGGAGGCAGCAGCCCTTCTGCAAGGGAAACCCAAAGGCAGATTTTCACTCAGAGCCTCCGGGCACAAGGACCACCTGTTCTCTGGGAGCATCCCCCGCCACCATCCACGCCAGAGTGGAACAGCGGATGTCAGCTCTCACGTCCACAACTTACATGTGCTTCGCGCTTCCTCTGTAACAGGGCTTCCAGAACACTTTAAGGACCACAGTTCTTGCATGAGTTTTCAACCACTGCTTAGTAGATCTCTGCACAGGACCGCCCCTTTCAGCCGGGAGGCCATCTGCAGGTGCACTGTGGACCATGGAATTGATGTGTTCTGTCTGCCATCAATGCTACACGATTTTAAAAAGTGGGTATCATTATAAACACAAAATCAGAGTTCACTGGTGAGAAAGAAAACCAGTCAAGGCAAAATAAATGCTCTGCCCCCAGTGGACACTAGTGAGGCCTGCTGTCCTGTGCACCAGTGCCTCTCAGAAGCCGTGTCAGTGCTAGGTTTTCTCACCCTGTCTGTCAGCTTAGTTGTAGTCTGTCGGATATGGTCTGCTCTCACTCAGACAAAGGTGGCACCTCTTGAGCAACAGGAGAGAGCGACAGGTGCTCAGTAAAGCTACAAAAATATTTGCTGGTTTAGCTGCTTGGATTTTAATAACCGCTGTAATTAAGCGAGACAGCTCTGGGGCATTTGCTAAGAGGAATTCCATTTTTTACTAATGACGAGATTATTCATATTGGATGAGTATTTCAGCAGTGTGACTAATATTTGAAATTGGTTTTTCTAAGAATTTTTCTATAACCTTCCAAAAGCAGTTTCTATAAATCAAGCTTTGGGAGTTCAAAGAAAGGAAGGAAAGAGAGGGAGGGAGGAAGGAAGGAAAGAAGGAGGGAAGGAAGGAAGGAAGGAAGGAAGGAAGGAAGGAAGGAAGGAAGGAAGGAAGGAAGGGGAAGATTCCTTTTAGGAGAAAAAAAAAAAGAGGTAACTGTCTAGCCACAAGGCCATAATGCAGTTTCCTTAAGTGTTGAATTCGTTTATAGTTATTAGTCGGTCTCTTTTTCTCTTCTGCAAAAGGTACTTTCAAAGGTACAAGTTTTCTAAATACTCATTCTTACAATTTCAGACTTATAAATAATAGTAGAATTTTACTTAAAGGTCCTACATATTAATTTTTTAATGAGTGCTTTAATTTTAAACAAGCATTTAGAATAGCTGCTGCAATTGGAGTCCTGTGTATGAATTTTTTAAAGTTCACATATGCTGTGTAAGCATTGTTTCCTGTACCTGTGATGAGTTCCTGAACCATGAAAAAAATGAGACCAGAAATTGTCATCGTAACTACAGTGGCTGCTGGTGTTACAATTATTGTCAAACCATGATTCATAATCTTCATGGCAGTATTTATCTCTTTGTGGTAAACTCTCACAGCTAAATTGTTAAATATAACTTAGAGAATTTCAGTGCAGTTAATTCTTCATGGACAAACCTGAGAGCTAAACTGCAGATTTAGAAGGTACTGTGCAGCCGCTGTATCTGTAGTTAACTTTCCTTAGCACCTTTTCGTCACTTAGAAGAGTATGTAATACAGCTTGAGTGCTTTGGGAAGTATTGCCAAGTTCTAGTGTTTGCTTTGTATTGAAAAGGATTTCAGTTCCATCCTAGACATTTGCACATTCTTGTGTGCTTTTGTTAATGTGCTCTGTACTGCTGTTGAGTGCGCCTTAGTTTCCTGCTAACTGCTACAGAAGGTCATTTTATATCCCTATGGCTGTTGCCTAGGCTACAGGAGAGCAGCTATGTATGCAGCCTACTCCTTGGACTGCTGAAGTGTGTTTCTGCTTGCTCCACCTTGTTAGGCTGTTTTTCTTTTTGGGTTTTTTTTTTTTTCTATTAAAGTATGTTTGGTGTTTTTCTTATATATCTACTGTTTTATACATTTGCAAAAGCTTCTCTTGTACATGAAATGCTTTGGGGTTTTTAAATAAACATTATGTGACAACCTACTACAGTTAATGCAGATTTACCTACAATCTAATATTGACCTACCGGAATAAACTAAATTTAATGCTTTTCTAACTATCACATATATTGTGGAACAGTATAATTACTGTACAGTTTAGGTTACAACAGAAGCTTCACAGAGAAATGATAAGAAGTACGGATTTTTCAGCTTGTAAGTGATAGATTGAAAGTATTAGTGACACAGTATAGTAAATGACTGTTTATAGCATCTAACTGCGTCAGAAACAGGTTAAATGAAGCCTTGTGACCTAATAATACATCAGTATCATTTACTGGTTTAGGGACCATTTTATTGGTAACAAATGCCCAAAATGTAGAACTTTAACCAAAGACTTGTCCATTTTAATGAAAAAATGAGGACTGAAGGGACTTATAGTTTGTTATTTCTAGTACAACTCCCTAAAGAACATATGTCAAGGTGTTTGAGAATTTCACCCAAACCTACTTTAAAGCATTATGTGCAATCAAGTTGTTACGCTGCAATTAGAGTGTGTAATTGTTGGGTCTGTTTTCTTGAGCTTAGGATGCAGAATAAACCTCTTGAGAGAAAAAAAGCCCCTACTGATTATTGGAGAAGGACTATTTATGCAAGCAAGATGGCTTTGGAGAGGTAACTCGAAGCTCCAAGAAAGTACTTGATGTTTTTATATGCTTATAGCAAATTGATGTTTTAACTCTAGTTTTATAGAAAGTAGGAGTGCTTTTATGTACTTCAGAATGTTCGTATGCTTCAGAATGTTCATATGTTCATATGGAAATTGGTTAAATGTGTAATTATTTGAATTTATGTCAGCACGTGTACACTGCGCTGGGTCACTTAGGTCTCCATTTGTGTGTAATATTAATATGCAGCTTTTGTTTTAAATTTTTTTTCATAAACTATTAATGGTTTACATTTTAAAAAAGAAAAATCACTGACATGAATGTGCACAAAAAAGAAAGAGAAAGGAAAAAGGCTGAAGGAAGTTCTTCAAACTAAAAGAAAACAGACATTAACCAATAAGAATAAAACATTATGAGGTATAAAATTCATTGCTAAGAATCATTACATTTGTTTGTTTGTTTGTTTGTTTTTCTGTTTTGAGACATGGTCTCCCTATTCAGTCCAAGCTGGCCTCACACTCACAATGGCGCTCCTGCCTCAGCCTCCTGAGAACTTGGATTACGCACGTGTGCCACCACTCCCAGCAAGAATCACTCTGAAGACAAATTCAGAATGGGGTCATATTGTAAGTATGGTGCATGAAGCATTCATGTATCTAGTCTGAAAACAAAAAAACTCAACTAAAAATAGTTGAGAGCTTCATCCAAATCTACTTTAAAGCATTATTTGCCTTAAACAAATGGGATTCTTCCCGGGAATACAAGGATTGCTCAATATATGTAAATCAATTAAATATGATACAACATGTCAACACAGTGGAGGAGAAAAACCATGTGATCACCTTGAGAGATGCAGAAAAGGCATCTGATAAAATTCAAGATCCCCTCACAGTAAGAATGCTGAACAAATGAGGTATAGGAGGAGGATATCTCTACAAAACAAAGGCCACATAGAAAATGCCAGCGGCTAGTGTGACACTCCCAGGAGAAATACTGGACAGGACAAAGATGCAAACTTTTACCACTTCTGTTAACACTGCGCTGAAAGTCCTAGCCAGAGCAATAAGGCAAAGAAAGAGCAAGCAAACTGGAAAAGAAGTCAAGTTGTTACTGTTTGCAAATGACATGAGCTTATAGAAAACACCAAAGACAGCAGCAAAAAACTATTAGAACTAATAGACAAATTCAACAGTATTGCAAGATATGAGGTTTCCATTTACTATAGATACCAAAGCAAAAGCAAGACACTCAGACCCTGGGAATAAATTTAACCAAAAAGGCGAAAGACCTTTGTAATGGAAACTATAAAACACCCATGAAAGAAACAGAAGAGGACACATAACCAAAAATGGGAAGACAGGGCTGGGGATGTAGCTCAGTGGCACAGCGCCTGCCTGGCAAACATGAGGCCCTGAGCTCAATTCCTGGTACCAAAAAAAAAAAAGGGAAGACATTCCTATTCATGAATTGAGAGCACCAATATTGTTAAAATGATCATACTTCCTAAAGCAGTCTATAAACTCATGCAAACCCTATCAAAATACCAATGGCATTTTTCACAGAGCTAGGAAAAAAATTCTAAAGTTTATATGGAACCCCCAAACCATGACAACAGCAGCAACAGAATAGTCAAAGTTATTTTGAGCAAAAAGAACAAAGCAGGAGGTATTACACTACCTGACCTCAAAATATACAACAAAGCTGTAGTAATCAAAACAGGATAGTATTGGCTAAAAAGAGATGCATACCCCAGTGGACTAGAATAGAGAGCCCAGCAGTGAGTCCACATGAGCGGTGCCTCAGTTCACAAACTTAATTTGTTCTATGATTTTGGAAAAGATGGCCACATTTGGGTTTGTGTGGGAAAGGTGGCCATGGTCATGTTTGTCCCCTGATGTAGAGTGTGAAAACAAAAATAAAAAATGTTGCCAAATGATTCTGTTTGTGAACCAAGTTGTTTGCAAACAAAGGTGTTCCCAAACCAAGGTACCACTGTGTATATATAAGCCAGCCAGTATTACAGGAAGATGCTAACTGTGTGCAGTAGAGGAAGAGCACTGTTTTCAATAAATGATGCAGGAGAATTGGACATCCACATGCAGAAGAATGACACTGGACCCCTATTTTTCACCAGTTACAAAATCAACTCAAACTAGATTCAAGACTTAAATGTGAAACTTTAAACTGTGAATCTACTAAAAGAAAACATAAGAGAAAGGCATTAGGACATTAGAATGAGCAAAATTTTGTTTTGTTTTACAAGATTTGAAAAGCACAGGAAACAGTAAAAATAGACAAATGGGATTACATAAAAGTAAAAAGGTTCTGGTCTGTTTTTATAGGTCAACGTTAGAGCACTTAGGTCAGTGTTAGAGCACTCAGCATGTAGGAGGCCCTGGGGTGGATCCCTAGCACTAGAAAAAAATCAAGACTGAAGAGGTAAGAGTTGGGAATGTAATTCAGTGATAGAGTGCTTGCCTGGTAAGCAGGAGGCCTTGGGTTCAATCTCCAGCACTGGAGAAAAAAAAAAATAGAAGAGCAAACCTACAGATAGGAGGATATACTTCTGAGGAAGGAAGTATAATCTCTATATCCAAGAAGTATAATGTTTGTATCCAAGAGATTAATATCCAAAATGTATTTGGAACTGAAAAAACTCAATTGCAAAACCAAAAATCAAATGAGAACCATCATCACAACAAAGAATTATGATTTAACATTGGCAGTAAGCCAGGCACAGTGGCTTGGACCTATAGTCCCAGTTATTTGAGAGGCTGAGGCAGGAGGATGGCATGAACCTAGAAATCTGAGTCCAGCTTGGGCTACATAGTGAGACCCTGTCTCCTAAGTTAAAAAAAGCAATAGACCTAAACAGACAGTTTTCTGAAGACATTCAAACAATAAACAAGTAAATGAAAAAATGCCTAACTTCAGTGATCATCAGAGAAATGCAAATCCAAACCATGAGGTATCACCTCACTCTGGCACGAATAGCTACTATGAAAGGACATCAAGAGCAGGATAGTGTGTGGAGGAAAGGGAATCCTCTCACTATGATATGTAGTACAGTGATTATGGAAAACAGTATGGAGTCTCTTTAAAAATTTAAATATATGACCTAGCCATCTCACTCCTAGGTATGTAGCCAAAGGAAATGGAATCAGTACGTCAAAGAGACATTGAACTCTCATGCTCATTGTAGCATGTATTCACAACAGCTAAGAGATGGAAATACCAAAATGTCTGTCAACTGTTGAATGAAAGATAAAAATGTGGTACATACTCACCATGGAATACTATACAGCCATTAAAAGGGTGAAATTCTGTCATTTGTGAAAATATAGATATCTGGAGATCATTAAGTGAAATAAACCAAGCACAGAAAAATTCTGCATGATCTCACTAATAGGCAGAGTATAAAAAAAGTAGATCTCATAGAAGTTTAGAGTAGAATGGTGGTTTCCAGAGCCTGGGAGAAGAGTAGGGCAGGGACAGGGAGTGGATAAATAGGTTTAAGTTATAGTGAGACAGGAGCTTGAAGTTCTGGTATGCAATTGTATAGTAGAACGACTACAGCTAACAATAATGTATATAGCGCAAAGCTAAAAGAAAGGAGAAAGACATGGTACAGATTTAAGTAGATGTATTTAATGCAATTTAAACATGAATTGTATACTGTATCAAAATATCATGAGTCTGTAAATATGCATAATTTTTATGTACCTGTTAAAAATAGAGAATAAAGTGGGTTTGTTTTTCTTTTTCTTGGGACAGGGTCTCACTATGTAGCAGTTTGGCTTTGATTGCTTTGTGATGATCCTCCTGCCTCTGCCTCACAAGTGCTGGGATCACAGGCAGTTCATTTGGTTTTTAAACTGTGCAGGAATTACAGACAGCATACTGGCTGCAGTTAGTCTCAAGGACAAGACACTATTACTGGGACAATTCCTTTTGGAAGGACTTTATGAAACTGTGGAGAACTGCACACTGCACATCATTTTGGCTGGCTTGGGCTGTTGTAACAAAACTCCATAGACCGAGTGGTTTAAATAACAGAAATTTATTTCTCAGGGTTCTGTAGGCTGGGAAGTCCAAGATCAAGGTGCCACCCAGTTCAGTTTCTGGTGTGATCTCTTCTTGGCTTGTAGATGGTCATCTTTCCTTGAACCCTCACATGGCTCTTCCTCTATGATGCTGAGTACAGAGGCCCCGCACCCCAGGGATTGAATCCAGGCCTCTGCACTGATCTCCATCCTCAGCTTTTTTCTATTTTTTGACACAGGGTTTTGTTAATTGATATGTTGCCTAGGCTGGGCTCAAACTTGTGACCTTCTAGCCTCAGCTTGCTCATCCCCTTTTTCTAAAACCACTAACCTCATTATGATGGCCCTATCCTCAGGCCCTAACCTAACCCTAACTACTACCCAGAGGTCCCATCTCCAGACACCATCATGTTGAGTGTTAGGCTTCAACAAGTTGTTTTAAAACTTTTATTTTCATTAGTCCATGTTTGCAATACAGAATGATTACTTTCATTGTGTGGAGCGGGTACATGTAATAACACGTATTTCATCCCCTTCCCTTCCCCCTCCCTCCATCACTTGGCAACATATGAATTTTGAGTACAAAAATATTCTGTCCATAAAACAGTAAGTTGTTCACTACAAAGTGAGCAAAAGCAGATATGCAAATGGTTGGGAAAAGGTGACAGCACCCTAGAGGCATAAGCCTGGGTCCAGCAGACCCATCCCTTACTTTTCTGCTGTAAATTTGTACTTTAGCATTATAGTAGCTGGCAGCGTGTCTCAGTACCTTTCCCTGAGGAATATAGGAAGCAATCTGTGTTTACACACTTGGTATGACAAACAAGGAGTGTGCACATGTGCAAAAGTGTCAAAGTGGGATTTGGATCCACCTTTATGCTCTAACTGGTTTTGCATTTGTTTACCTGAGCATTGCAGAGGGTCCAATAGACCCACACCACTCCAGGGTTTGTTAAAAAGTTTTGCTTTGATTCTTCTGGTAGAAGCAGCCCAATTCAGTACAGTGACACATGAAAAACCTGATTTGCAAGTTTTGGAGGAGGTCAAAAGTGAATCATCAGATTACTCATGCATGGATGATGAAGATGATCCATTATGGTAAAACACTTGCCTTCATAACAGAAGGGTGGTGTGGGTGGATGATGATGATGACTTTGACACTGGCCACATGGACCGAAGTTTCTGTGACAGTGAAATGCAGCAAGAATCGACTGGTGCAGACACAGGGCATGCAAACCTCCGTGATTCAGATGACAAGAAAACAGAAATCTGAATACATATGTAATTAGTCAAAATGCTGTGAAATGGTCATGCAACCAAATGGAATGATCCAGTGTTAGAACTAGGTCTGAAAACACAGTGAGCGTCTTGGCTGGAGTGAAATATATTGGACAGAATGTCAGTACTGCCATTCAACATTGGAAATTGTAACAGATGAAATGCTACAAGATGCTGTGAACTACACAAAGGTTGAAATGCAAGTAAAATGTTTGTGCACCAATACCCATATTAAAAACGTATTTATTATGATACGGCACTAGCTGAACTGAAAGCATTCATAGGTCTGCTATACTTAGCAGGGATTTCCCATGGTAATCACAGGAATGTAAAAGATGTATTGAACAGTGATGGGTCAAAATAGGGCATAAAAATTTATGCCCTTGTAGATACAAAGACTTAGTATGCTCTCAATTTAGACATTTATCCTGGAACTCAAGTCCTTATTTGTATAATAGTAAAGCAAATGATGTTGTGAAGATTTGTTGCTCCCATCTCCCAAACTAATCAGAATATAATCTTCAACAATTGGCTTACATTTGCTAATAGAGCATAAGTTGACAAGTGCAGGAACTGTACACAGGAACACAGTAAAAACTCCAAATGAATTGTTGCAATTTCAAAAGAGAGAACTGTATAGTACAATCTTTGAACTTGAGAAAGATGTAACATTAGCCTCAAATAAGGGAAAAAAACCTGGTATTACTGATGTCAATATTTCACCATGACAGAAATATTGATAGGGAAACCTCAACAAAATGGAAGCCTGAGATAGAAATTTTCTCCATCAAAACCAGAGGTGGAGTAGATACTGATGAGTTATGCAGCAACTATGATGTCACTTGAAACACAAGTTATTGGCCAGTGGTTCTGCTTTACTTGATCCTGAATGTGTGGTATAGTTTGACAGTTGACAAAGAGAATAACAAGTACAAAATATCATTGAGAAATCTTCCTAGAGGATTGGGACTGGAGCTCATAGATCATTTACAGCTGAGAAAAAAAACAAAATGTTTCTTCCCAGGGAAAAACACAAAAGAACTGTGGAGCACACTGTTGAGCTAACAGGTGAACAGGTAGGCGCAGCATCACAAGACCTACTATGATAACAGGAAAACAAGAAAGATGTCAACTGTGCTCTATAAGAAAGAACAGGAAAACAAAATATATGTGCTATCAGTGTAAGTGATACTTGTGTATGGAACATGCAGTTGTCATGTGTGAAGATTGCCTTGGGTCAGTTGCAGCAAGTTATTTCTGCGCTAGACTTTTATGTTTATATTGTAGTTCATATAGAAGTTTATTTCTGATGTTATCTTTTAGGTTTTATAAGCAAGTACACAGCTGATGTAAAAATCATGTTCATTCTAAACACAATACCTATTAAAATTTTTTTATTTTATTGATATTTTGTGTTCCTGTTAACTACACACTGTATAATAAGAACCTCCTGACAAAACAGGAAAACCACTGAGATGTCAAGTATGCCCTACAAAAAGGCAAGGAAAGCAAAACACATGTGGTGTCAGTGTAAGCAGTATGTGCTTATGGAAGGTGCTGCTGTCATGTGTGCAGATTGCTGTAGGTGTGACAACTGAAGTAAAGATTTTTTTGGTAAAGTGCTATTGGTATTTTCATTGAAGTTCATATAAGAATCGATTTGCGTTGTTCTTTTTTAGACTTAGTACACCAAAATTAGTCAAGGTTGAAAATTTTGATGTTTTTATAAACTCAATACATATTAAAAATTCAGTACTTTGTTATTTTCCTGTTAAAGACTCATTGTTTAATGTAATAAAACTCATAAAACTAAAATTAAGAATTCATCCATAGAAATATTCCAAAGCATAAACATGGGTCTGAGAGACCCATGTTTTTGTGCCTTGATGACAGAACTAGTCTTATGTGCCCATGGACATGGGAATGTGCACATCTGTAGCACATTAGCAACAAATTTATCGATGATCTTGACAATGAAGTTGAAGCTGAGCCAAGTTTGATTAACAGGTGACACTATTTCCTAACCAGAGATACCTGGGTGACTAACTTTACTCTTGTTCCCAGTGATATAAGGGGGCTCTGTAATAACAAAAACTTAAAAAGGGAAAAGTGAGAAAAAATGGAAAGGGTGAGCAGGCCCTTTCTTGAAAAAATAAGTAAATGAATGAAGCACATAAGTCACTTTACCATTTTGGGTATCTACACTGACCAGTTCTCTGACACCAAGTTCTAGATCATACATTACTCTACATGTTAGTAGTTAAATCAACAGGTAGCACAGCATTCTCAGAATCAAAGTCATTTAAACTAATTTTAACTAAGAAACAGATCACCTAGGTTTTTTTGGTAGGGTGGGAAAGGAGAAGGGAGAGACCAAAATCCCAGAAGTATTCTTTCCAAAGATATTACTTCTGAGTGTTACGAAGTAGATAGTTGCACACATCTGTATAGATCAGCACGGCTAACACAGCTGTCCTGACAGTGATGGTTACTAATGTGAGGCTGAGGGTGGAGCTTAGGAGAGCACATGCTTAGCATATGCAAAGCCTGGATTACATCCCCAGCACAAAAACCTAACCAACCTCCTCACCTCAACCAAACCAAATACTTGTACCCTTACCCTCTGAACTTTTCTAGGCACTTTACATGAGCCTATTCATTTAACCCTCTCAAAACCATATATAAGGTAAAAGCTATTAGATCCCCTATTTTACAGACCAGGGAAGCTACTCAACAGGCGGATTATGTGACTTGCCACAAGGACTCATAGCTGATGTATTACATAGCTTGACCGAATGCAGGCAGTTGGGCTTATAAGATTAAGATGCTGTACAAAGCCATGATTTATGAAATGAGCAAGGTCTGGCATGTGAGACAGCCAGCATGCCACATCTCATCCATGTCTTCTCCTGAAATTAGTTTTGCTCCGAGTAACTTCCATAATTATTCCCGGAACTTTCTTTCTACCCTGTTAGAATCCCCAGGGCAGGTACAATCTACAGCCTCACATCCTCCCCTTCGCCCTCCTTGTACCTTCTCAGTGCCCAGACAAGATTAATCAAAATCATATTTTAGTTCCTAACACATTAGGGAAATTCTTTTCTGAAATTCATAATATCTTGCTCTTCCCAGGTTGACACTTCGAAATTCAAACAGAGGCGGAAGGATCTTTTTAGATTGTGCTAAGCTTGCAAATTTGCCAAGAAAAAAAAAAAAGTGTAGGTGGAGTTGTCTGCAGTCATTCCTGGCCTCTTTCCAGGTGTGCTGGACACTTGGATTGATTGCATAACTCCCCCCCCTTTTTCTCATTTTTAAAAACTAGTTGTGAAAAAAACATACTTGTGGGTGGGTAGCTGCAGGAGCAGTTACAAGGAATTCCTGTATCCTGAACAAACACTGCTAACTGAAAGCTATTTTTTTTCTTCAGTTTAAAGAAATGATTTCTGTTATGGACCCTAAAAGCACTAAGTAGAACTTGAGATAACCTGCCCTTACAAGGTACAATGGTGCACTCCTGTAATCCTAACTATTCAGGAGTCTGAGGCGGAAGATCTCAGAGTTTGAGGTCAACCTAGGCAATTTAGCCACACCTTATTTTAAAGTAACAAAACAGAGCTAAGTACCTTAGCTCAGGGCTCCCTGACTTCAATCCCTAGTATGGGGGCAAAAAAAGCTGAAAACCTGGTAACAGTCCATGAGCAGTGTTGTCAGAGAAATACTAAGTACACAGAAAGCAAATTAAAAATATACATATGTCCTTTCGCAGAGCAGTTCCACCCGCAAGAACTGAAAGGAGACACACTTACATAATCAAGAAAAGATGTACATTCAAGATGCTCATTCCAGCACTAATTAGATTATAAGGTTAGAAACTCAGTGTCCCTCAGCTGGGTAGTGACTGGTTCATAGTCTGCAGGGGTGTGAAGTCATCTTTTACGCACTAATACGGACAAGTTCCACATACCTTAGGTGTAAATTATAGCCGAGTATGTAAGAATCCAGCCTTTTGCATAGTAAGTGGGGAAATATGAGTATTTATTCTTACATGTATAGGAAGTTAAAAAAAAAAAACCCAACCTAGAAAAGTAAACAAGAAAAACAGTAAAATTGGGTGGATAGGAGAGAGTCATAATTATTTTAAAAAGCCCTTTTCTGCTTTTTGTGGAACCCAGGGCTGTGGGGATGCTAAGCATATCAGCAGTCCTCTACTTTTGAAACGGGATTCTGCTGAGTTGTCTAGGTTAGCCTTGCACTTGCAATCCTGCCTCAGCCTCCAACGTAGCTATGATCACATGCCTTGCAAAAAATACTTTTGAGCCAGGCTCAACATCTCAGTCATCTTTAAATCCTTTCCCTTTTCCTCTCATGCTGAATCAGACATCAGTAAAAACTGTGTGTGGTGTTTCAATAGCTTGCCAAGGGCTAGAAACAAGAGTGCTCCCTGTATCCACGCCCGGGTCACTGCTCAGAGTGGCCAGAGCCTAACGCCCGGGGATGCTGTCCGCTCCTTTCTAACAGCTGTGGTTTCCACCCCCGGCCAGGCTGCCTCGGGTTCGGGTTCCGTAGGATCTTTTGCATCTGTTTCTGTTTCTCCTCCTCCTTCTTCATTACTGCCACCTGCAAAGTGCACATGACCTTATTTCCTGCATTTGTAATCGGTTTACAGGGAAACTGGCTCAGTCAGGGAATGCAGAGTTGCTAACGTGTATCCAGCACTACCTGGGAGGTATTTTTTCGTACTTATTAGAAAAAACTTCAGCAAACACTTTAAATCATGATATGCACTCCAAAAACCAACCCCTTCTCCTCAATCTATAGCTCAATAAATGAATGAAACCCCCTTCAGGTCAGAAAACAACACTGCCAAGCACCCTGGGAGCACCTCTGTATTCCTTCCTAAGCAGGACCCTCTAAGTTATTTCTTTTCTTTACAGTTTTACTACTTCAGCCTCTATCCCTGAATCTAGTTTGGTTTTGTCCCGTTTTTGAACTTTGAATTTTTCAAAGTGGTCATAACAGTACATATCCCAATCTGCAGTTACTGAAACTCTTGGCCAACATTGGGTGTTTTCTGGGTTTTCCATTTTAACTATAGTTGGGTGAGCAACAGTATCTAATTGGGGCTTTAATGTGCATTTCCCTAACTAAACAACGCTGAACACCTTGCGTTTACTGGTGATGCGGACAGCTTCTTTTGTGGTGTGACTACAAAAGCCTCTTACCCATTTTTCTATTGGGTTATTGCATTTATCTGTGGAGTTTTTATAAAACATCTAGGTGGGAAGGAGACTTGTTTCTGTCATAGAAAAGAATGGGTTTGCCTGATGCTGTTGGCGTACCTCTAACTCCCCTCATTCTGGTCCCAAATTTACTCATGACCCCCTGGGGGGGAAACGTAGTCAACTTCATGTGTCCTCTGTATTATTTGTGCTGGGAAATCTGCGAGATACTGAACACATAATGGTGAAAAAAATGTGACTAGGAATGCTGTTTGGAATGAGACCTGTGCTAGAACCCTGCCCACAAGATTTATGAGCTTAGTGACTTTAGGCAACTTATTTCGTCTATTTTAGCCTGTTTCCTCATGGGAAAAATGGAGCCACTAATACCTATTTTATAGAACTGTGAGGACTGAAGGAGACCCTGTAACAGGCTGTGCCCAGGGGCTGGTGCACGGAGGCACTTAGCAAACGGTACCTATTACAGAAAATAAGACGTCCACTCCTGTTAGAGCTGCGACTTTCTCACTATGAAGTATTAAAACTTTAGATAGGTCTGGAATATGATTGATTCCCTTCATCCCATCACTTCTGAAGCAGTCGTGAAAGATGATACTTCGATAAATATTCCTAGAAAAGGGAATTTCAAAAAAGACATGCACACAAGCCCCAAATTTGTACTGGATGCAAGAATAAAATAATCTGGCAGATCACTGGAAGTTTCTAAGTTCTCCCTGTCACCTGTGAACAAGTCACGGTCGGGTGACAAGGTGCAGACTCGCGGTAGCCCACGGACCGCACTTCCCGGGCACAGCCTCGAGCATCACCACTAATTCCGAGCCCTCTGGGCCGAAGTCAAAGCAGGAGAGGGGCTGCTCTTGCTTCTGAGTCACCAGGTGGCCACCAAGGGCCTTTCTAGCCTTGAGCATAATTTAGTCTGGGCCCCCTTCAAAACCACTCGCTATTCACCCCGTCTCTAGGGAAAATCACACCCCCTTAGCTTGGTTGGCATCTAAGGCTTCTGGCTTGGTTCCAAACATTTTTGAGGTCAGATTTTCTATTATTTTGTTCTATTAAGACTTCATTCCCAATACAGTGGCAACTAGCTCCACCTGAAATGTGGCTAACTTAGGAACTGAATTTTTATTTTCCAATTTAAAAATTACTGTCACACAATTCACTTACCAGAAAAACTTTTTTCTTTTCTGTGATGCTGGAGATTGAACCCAGGACCTCACACAGGCCAGATACTCTACCACTGAGTTCCATTTGCAGCTCTTTAAAAAAATTTGACACAGGCCTCAACTTGCAATCTTCCTGCCTCAGCCTCCTGGGCAGCTGGAATTACAGGCGCACACCACCGCCCCCAGCTTGTGAAACTTTTAAGTAGGTTGAAACCAGTTTCAACCGAAAATTCTATGAAGTATTGAGATAAGCTTTAAGTGGAAAACACACTCCGGATTTCAAGCAGTCGGTAATGAGAGAAAGAATCTAAAACATTTAAAAACGTTGAGTAATTTTTTTATACTGACCACATGTAAAACAATGTTGGGATATACTAAAATTTTACGCTTTTACTTTTAACTGTGGCTACTCCGAAGCTTATCTTCCTATGGGCTGTGCCGGCCTATACAACTAGAACCCCAAACCTCCTATCACTACCCACTCCTCTGTCCCTCTGTTTTCATCTCCACTGCCGCTCTTCTCATCCATGATACTCCACTTCTTAAAACCCTGTATGGCTGCATCTTACCAAAGCTGTGGACTTCATCTCCTCCCACCCTTTCCTTTTTCTCTCTTTGAGGTACTGGACCCAGGGCCTCTACACTGGAATGCATCCCACCCCTTTTTATTTTAAAATTTTCAGCCAGGGTCTTGCTACATTGCTAATGCCAGGCCATCCTCGCCATCCTCCTGCCTCAGCCTCACAGACTGTTGGGCTGGCAGCCATTCCTTCGTGTTGGTCGTTTTTTTTTTTTCGGCTGTCCCCTTAGGCAACAAACTTCTCGCCCTCAGGCCTTTGCCCTGCTGGCCCCTTTGGTTTCAGGCACTGCCCTCACCTCTTTGCAGTCCCAGCGCAGAGGCCATCTCTGGAAGGCCACCTCCCATCTCTCACCAGGTCCTGAAGGTCTGTCCTCCCGCCTAGGAGACGCTTTACCAGTCACTCCTGTTTTCTCTAGGCACTTACTCTCTTTTGGGGCCTCACTGCCAGCAGGAACAGGAAGCCTATCTGTCTTGCTGCGGCTCCGGCTGTTCCAGCGCAAGGAACAGCATCGGGCAAAGGGTGGATGCTCTTCCGTCCACCTGTGGACGCATGAATACCTGGTTGCTGGCTGGACTCAGCTGGCCGGTCGGCTCACAGGCGATTCAAATGCTACGTGGTCAGAATGGAGCCTCTGTCCTGCCCTAATGACACCCCTGCCTCGTTTCCAACCCCAGTGGACACCGCGTTCTTCCCAGCGCTCTGCTGACCAGGGCGCCACCTCTGACATCTCCCGCCAGCTGCTCCTTTACCCAGCGTGCCACATCTCACAAGAACCGCGCTCCTCTTTTCTTCACCCCTGCGGCCAATACCTCAGTCCCCGCCATCCTCTCAGAGATTACTCTCTCCTCCTGCCTTGGAGTTTTACATAATAGTCAAGAGTCAACCAACCATGTTTTTACTTCAAAATGATGCAGCTATAATCCTGGCTCCCAGAGGCTAATGTCTGCACAGGGCGTCGCAGGCGTAGGACGTGCCCCCAAGGCGCATCTCCAGGCTCCCCCTGCGTCTCGTCACTCGGGCTGGGCCTCGGCCTCCGGCTCCCTGGCTGAAGCTGCTGGTCTCTCCAGCGCCCCCAGCTCCTCGCTCTCCTCCCGCTCCTGGCGATGCCCTCTGTTTGCACCGTACAGGGAAGATCAAGCGGGCACGCAAGGCGTCCGCAGCAATCACCAGCTGAATGTTGGCTCAAACTCCGCGTTCGAAGTGTGACAACCAAATCCTGACAGTTTTACTTTTCATCCAGGAAGCAATGAAAATACTGAACCGAAAGAAACCACACACCATGGCTCCTGAACTACTCACTTCGGTTCTATTTTAGGCGCAATCCTTTAATAAGTTACAGGAAGACTGCAAATCTGCACGGCATCAGCGTCACCCAGGGCAAGGTGGGGACAGGAAGATTACTTATCCGAGGCCACACACAGCAGCGTGCAGGGAGGGTCCGGGTATCCCCGTGGGCTCCCGGGAACACACTCTCGGCGCGGCCCGAGATTGCCCGCCGCCAGACACAGGAAGCCGAAACCCCACCGCGAGGTTAGGAGGCTCCTGGTTACACCTCGGCACTGCGCTGTTACTCTGTAGCCCACATGGAAACCAGCCGCGCCGCTGCTCCCTGCAGCTTTTCCAAATCAACTCTTGCTACTTTTCAAACACAACGAAACCCTTGACAGGCCAGGTACGACAGAGAGAAAAGCCTCTGCCGTGACGGGACGTCCGAGGAATTCTTGCACACCGTTAGAACGCTTGAAAAACAAAGGATAAACCCGACCTGGGGGCACACGCCTGCAACACCAGCACCCTGGGAGGCTAAGGCAGGCGGATCGGAAGCTCAAACCGCGCCCGGGGACCTGAGCGAGACCCTGCGTTAAAATAAAAGAGCCCTGGGGACGAAGCTCGGCGCGAAGGCCTCGGGTTCAACCCACAAGACCCCACCAAAAACCGAAAAAAGGCTAAAGCAACACGCCCGTCGTCCCGTTTGGTTCAGCCCGCCGTGACGAGCTGCTCGTCCCCGGCCAACTCGGGGCACCGCGAGAGAGCCCAGCTCCTCACCCCCGCCCCCGGCGTCCGCGGTGGGCTGCCGGCCAGGCCCTCTGCAGCGGGCGGGCCAGGCCTCGCGCCCCTGCGCACCCA
>NW_004955409.1:3983856-4008922 GCF_000276665.1 Chinchilla lanigera
TCGGGGTCGGGGTCGGGGCCGGGCCGCGGGGCTGCCGAAGCGGGCCGCGCGCCGTGCAGAGAGTTTTTAAGTTTTGTCCTTGGACTCTGCTTTGCGGGCTCAAGTCAGGCAAGTTATTTTCTGGAAAGTTTTTTTTACAAAATGTATTGTTTCGTGGGAAAACAGATTTGACGGACTTCTGTTAGCGGTCCTTACAAAGCAGTTTTGTCACCTCATAGTTGAAAATGCCCCCTAAGTTATTTTGTTGGCAGTGGGGAGAAATTCTCATCTGCACGTAGTTTATCTCATTAGGGTCCACGAGCTTTGTTTAAGTTTTTTTGTTTTCTCTCTGTGAGGCAAATTCTTGTTCAATCCAGCCTGTCCTCGAATTTGTAATCCTCCTGCCCCAGCCTTTGGAGTGCTGGGATTATAGGCGTGGTTGCCACTCCAGTTTTGGTTTAAATTTCTTTTGTTGTTGTTCTTTTGTTTTGAGACAGGGTCCCCTATTGCACTACAGGCTGGCCTTGAACCCACTATGGAGCCCAGGCTGGACCCTTACCTCTAGGTGATCCTCCTGCCTCAGCCTCCCAAATGCTGAGATTATAGGCTAGCGCCACCACTCCCCGCGGTTTAAATTTCTTACTGACAGATTCTGACGTTTCCACTTAAGGCACAGACTTTGAATTTAAGGAATCTAAAGACCCCTTTATCTCTTTTCCTTCTCTAAGTATTTTTTCACAAACCAAAAATCCAACGCATGTGAATATGAATGACAGACAAGAGTGGCATTGTTTTTTATTTCTGCAAATCTTTTGAATGCCAGGTTTAATAGAAGACAGATTCTCAAATCAACTTCTGCATTGGTGTCCTGTGGTATCAGAGCATGTAACCTCTGGAAAACACGGGTACCCTCATACTTTTTGTTTTAATGTACAACTATGTCATTCCCTGCTTTCACCATGTAGGTCAAGTCGGGGCATTATGCAAGACTTGCTTCAAAAGTACAGATAAGAAGAATGATTACTATACATTTTCCTTGGGCTCTTCTTTTAAAAACTTGGGATTTAGGCCAGGTGTGGTGCATGCCTGTAATAGCAGCCCTCTTGGGGACCTGAGGCAGTTGATCACAAGCTCCAGCCCAACCTGGGCAGTTTAGCAACTTGATGAAACCTTGTCTCAAAAAAAATTTTTTTGAAAAGGGCTGGGGGGCATAGCTCAGTGTGAAGGCCCTTTGTTCAGTTCCCAGTACTGAAAAAAAAATTGGGATTTAGGTGCATAAACAATACCTTCCATAGATAAAGATTACATAATCTATGATTGTGGAGAGTCAGGAATGTTGAGAAATACTCTTAAGTGATTAAACTTTTAGTTTCAATGCATATCTTTAATGTTGTACACGAAGCATGGGTTCCGTGTTAGGTGTGCTTGTGAAAATGTGTGTGTGAATGTAATCAAAGCACTATGAGAACTATAGAAAAATCCTGCAGTGAAACCCTTGGAGTAGTGCAGAGTTCTTACATCTGGAAGAATCAGGGTTTCCTGGGTGGGTGACAATTCACCACAGTGTGTCAACTTTTAAGATCATTCTTCGATTGAATAGTTTTGAAAGGAGGCCAAAAGTTTCCAGTTGTTTCTGTGAACTCTCGTCGGGATCTGTCAGTTGGTAGTTCTCTCCTGTTCCATCAACAGGAAGCATCTGGTCATTCTTCATGTAATTGTTAGAAAAAGCCAGGTGTATTTTTAATGTTGCTGTTTGTGTGAAAATAGATCGGATCTTGGTTAACTTTACTTGATTTTAGTTTGTGCAACCCCTCCCTGCCCCAACCTTTTAATAGGTAAAGCAAACATGTTATTAGGAATTTAGAATTTTTTTTTCCCCCGTACGGTACTGCGGGTTGAACCCAAGCTTCACACTGAGCTACATCGCCAGCCAGCCCATTTTATTTTGAGACAGTGGTTTTGCAAAGTTGCCTCAGCTGGCCTCAAACTTGGGCTTCTGCTTTCTCAGCCTCCTTTGTAACTAGAAGTACAGCCATATTCCCCAAGCCTGGGCTGCTTCATGGTATTTTGTGGGGGTTTTTGAGGCAGGGTCTCACTATGTAGCTCAGGCTGGCCTTGACCTTGCTTATGTAACACAGGATGGCCTCAAATTTGGACTTCTCCTGTCTCAGCCTCCTAAGTGCTGGGATTACAGGTGTGTGCTACCAGACCTGGCTGCTTAATAGTATTTTGAATAATCATGAATTCATTTTTGAGAGTGTGTGAGACCCTTGTCTAGTTCCCCTTTGCAAGTTCCGCTTTGCAGGAAGTAGCTAAGTGCAGATGCGCTGACTGGTGGCGTCCATCTCTTTTTCTCTCACTTGGCTCGCATTGAAGAAACCCAGACAAGATGTTTGACTTTAAGATAGCTTGGTTTCATTTTTCTTTTCTATTTTGTGGTACTGGGGAGAGAAGCAGGACCTCTCGCATGGTCAGTGTAAGCAAGCCCTCTCCTACTGAGCTGCTGCCCTGCCCAGCCCTTTTAAGTTTTATTTTGAGACAGGATCTGGTGAACTTGCCCAGGCTGGCTTTGAACTTGCAGAACTCTTACCTAGCTTCCTGAGTAGCTAGGCTTGTGGAGCCTGCCTAGTTGGTTTCCCTTTTATTTATTTTATTTTTTTTTAATTTTTATTTTTTGGTTTTCTCGGGTACCGGGAACCGAACTCACGACCTTGCGCTTGCCAGGCAGGCGCTTTTGTCGCTGAGCTAAATCCCCAGCCCCTCCCTTTTATTTTTAAGTTGACAGATAGTTGGGCATGTTTTTCTGGTCCAGCATGGTAATTCTATGCATGTATCAGTGTGAAATGTTCAAATGAAGGTAATTAGCATTTCTTTGAATTCTTCTCATTTTTTATAATGTATATAATAAATTATAAACTACAGTTATCCTACTGACAACTTAGTTTTTAAATGAGTATTACTCCTTTGGCCTTGGTTTTCCATCAAGTGATCACGTTGCTGTAGCATGAATGTATCTTCTTGGGGCAGTAATAGCATTGTACTGTATGTAACTCTTTTGAAGGATTTTTTGGGGAGGGGTGGGATGAAGTGCCCCTCCCCCAATCCTCATACTAAAAGGTATGTCTGGTGCCAGATGAAATTAGTGTTAGGACCTCTGTATATCCTCAGTGTTGACACTGCAGTGCTCTGGTGCTCCGCTGTCAGTTCAGTCTTTGCAGGGATAGTTAACCTTTATTTGGGCTGACTACATCCATGACAGGAGTGTAGAGGTGTAGGCCTAGGCTTGAAATGATTTCTCCAGTACAGATAAACTCATATGCAGGGCCACTGACCGATTCAGATGTAGAAATTTAAAACTCTTAGCCCTAGTTCTCTTACTTTTTAACTGGGAGCTTGTGCATTAGGAAATGTACAAAAAGACTTGATGATTTTAATGTTAATATTAGTCAACTTACACTACTGTACCATTTTTCTGAAAGTAAAAAGGTTAAGTGGTAGGCCCGCATGTACCGTAAGTTTTGGGCCCACTTCACTTTGTACCGGCTGTGTTATGCCAGCAATACTGTATCAGCATCCTATCCAGCGGGGGACTTTGTATCTCCCCAAACCTGATATTATATTACGGCCACCTGTAGATTATTTAAAGCAACACAGCAGAAATAAAAACAGAGGCACACACTTCAGTAGGGAAGGACCTGGGCCTCCTTTGTTGACGTTCCCAAGGTCATAGACGCCAGGTTTAAACATCACCAAACTATAGAGCACACGCAGGGACCTTGGCTGTGGGAGAAGTGCAAATGAGGGGTGTTTGGCCTAGAGGAGAGGAGCCCCTGTAAGAAGTGACAGCAACTTTATTTGTGGATCTGTCAGAAGGACAGGTTGAATCTGACCAGAAAGAGACGCCATCAAAGGGTTAGAAGTTGGAAGCAGATTTCAGTAGTGTTCTGAGAGAAATTTCCTTTAAATTGCAAAAGTGAAATGGATTGTTGTGGGCGGTAGGCTTTCCCGGTTCCCTAATGAGTGACCAGGTTGGGGATTCTGGGGTAGAAGAGCTGATGTGTGGAAGGAGGATGTGGGTGAGGTGTTCTTGGGCTCCTTACAAACCGAGATTTTGTAGAATATGTCTAGGATTGCAGGTGTTGAGAGGAAGACCAAAACTAGTTGAAACAGTTGAGCTTAATTGGATCCTAATTTTCACCTTCTTCGATAGAGAACAGTATAGCTTTTGTTTTTAACGCAAGGTCTCACTATGTAGTCCAGGCTGGCCTTGAGTTTATAATCCTCCTGCCTCAGCCTACTAAGTGCTGGGATTACAAGCATGTGCCTCCATACCCTGCTGAGAAATGAGTATTAGGTGAGTGGGTTCTTTGATGAAGAGTTTTAAGATACATTGTAATTTGGCTTAAAAATGGATGTACCTTCTTGCTGGGCATGGTGGCACACACCTGTAATCCCAACACTTGGGAGGCAGTGGCAGGAGGATTGCCGAGAATTTGAGGACAGCCTGGACTACACAGGGAGACCCTGTCTCAAAAAAGTAAATAAATAAAGGACATGCCTTCTGAAATGGACATTTCCAGTGAAAAGAATTTGTCTTAGTGTAGTAAAGGTGTAGGTGAAGTGTGTCGATTGTAGTACTGTTGGTAATAGAGCTGTATGTTGGATGGGAGCTGCAGCTCCCGTGTGGCAGAGCTTAGCATGCATTAGACCTTGGACACACTCACATGCATATACACACACACCAGAACAACCAACCAACCAGAGAACTGGTTTATACTTGTAAGCCCTGTAGCGTCCTTACGAAGTAGGTAGGTAGTTGGCCCATTTTTCAAAAGGCAGTACTGTGGCGTAAAGAAATGAGGAAGCTAGGACTTGAATCCAGGCAGTGTGGCAAGAGCCAGCACTCCTGATCGCTGTCCTAAGTTTGTAAACACCTGAATGTTTGCCAGTGACTGTTAGGGTGCACCCCTAAATGGGGGTGCTTCTTCACTAAACCTTCCATTAAAGCGGTGAAGTTAGAAGAATGTAGACATGAAGAGGTGTCTTGGTACATGTAAGTGAAAAAGTAGATTTAATCCAGGGTGTAGTTTGATAAAGAATACATATCAAATTGTGAACTATACAAAATTAAAGATACTCATGGAAGCTGATGAATTTGGGTATTACACTATGCAGTTTATGTAAGTGGATTTGAGTATTGCATATAAAGGAGAATTTCTAAGTGCAGGAAATTTTTTTTTTAAAGTTTGATTCCTTACATTTTAGAAGTACATGTTGGGCAACCCACTTGGGCCCCCTTCCATCTCTCTCGGACAGAAGCTTTCTTGGCCTCAATAAATTCTGCTGTTAACCTCAAAAAAAAAAAGTGTATCTTAATTGAATAGAGAAAAATATCAGTGACTCCTACTATCCCCTTACCATAATTAGCAGTTGCTGTTTTTTTTAACCTCGTATGTAATATTTTAAATATTTTATTAATCCCAGTTACTATATATGATATTAGGCAGTTGACTTAATCTCATTGTGCCTTAGTTTTCTCCTCTGGAAAATGAGGATTATTGTAATGCTTATCTTCTGATGGGAAGGATTAATGCATTAGTACATGGTGTGTGAAGTAATGTAACTGCTTGACACATAGTTATTAGTTCAGTAAGTGCCACTAATTGTTGCAGTAGGATCACAGTCCACTATTCAAAATCCTTGAGGTCTAATAATTTCAGAATTAATTTTTTTGGAGCTGGGTGTACTACGTACCTATAATCCCAGCACTCTGAGAGGTTGAAACAGGAGGATGGAAAGTTTGAGTCCAGCGTGGGCAACTTACTGACTGGTGAGACCCTGACTCAAAGAAAAAATAAAAGAATGGGCTGGGCGCAGTGTAGTACCCTTCTTCAGTGGTTATTATGTCTGCAGTAGAGTGTATGAACAGTTGGGCTAAAGGGGACAGACTCTGAAAAGCTTCATGTCAGTAGAGGTAAGGTTTTACTACCAAATGAATGATTTTGAGGCTCAGGGTTGTTTTTTTTTTTTTAGTTTTTAGCATTGCAGATAAGAAACATGTAGAACATTTATTCAAGTTTGAGTCCCATTTTATTTTCATATTAGAACATCATTTATGGTATTATGTACCTTTGTGTAGTGCATGGTAGATTAAGAACTTAAAATAATGGAAGTGCCCACTTATTCTTCCTCTGATTAAAAAATATTTTAAACCCACTGCTTCTGTGATTCTGTTGTTTAAAAATATGCTATACCCACAGATACTGTGATTCTATTCCATAATGTCTTTCTTCCCCTAGGAGAAGCTTAGGGGTTCCTCTAACCTGGTGAGTGAACTTGTGTCCCAGACTTGGAGGCTCGATACCCTCTCCTGGGTTACTGCAGCAGCGTTCCTCCAAGGAGGCGGGTGGGGCCGTCAGGACCATCTTAGGGCCTCTCCATTCTGTAGCATCCGTAACATGGTGCTTGCCCCTTCCAGGCTGTGGAGCCATTTGCAGGCTAGGTCTGGGCACCAGGTCAGTTGCGATCACGCTAAAGCTTTTGGATGTGCAGCCCCTTCCGGATGTGACCTGTGTCCTTCTGTGTCTGTCCGCTGACCCCGCATCGCGGCAGAGGAAACAGATTGCAGAGCTGACTGGGGAGAGGTTTGGGGGAGGGCAGCGCCTGCAGGAGTTGGGTGGCTGCCCTTAGGGAAGTGACTGGACAGCTAGCCCACCCTCAGTGAGAAGAACAGAAAGCTGAGGCAAAGCTTATTTGAAAAAGGAGTGAAGATTGAGAAACTTGCTCTGTAGAGAGAGCTTGGGCCAAATGAGAGATGAAAAGCAAGATAAAAGAACACCCTGGAGAAAGCAGGGCGGGCTCCCAGGGGGAAAGCCGCACTAGCCTCCTCTGCTCCTGCACCCTTCCTGGTCTTGCCAAAAAGGCTTGTGTAGAAGCTGGCCCTTCCTTCCCAGAATCCAACTCTAACCTCACCTTAATCTTGGCCTTTTTAGCCTTTGGAACTGTAAGAAGTACGTTTCTCTTGCTTATAAGCCACCTACTTTGTTTTGAACTTTGAGATGGGCTCGTTTTGTAGCCAGGCTGGCCTTGAACTTGTGGCAATCCTCCTTCCTTGACTTCCCAAGCGCTGGGATTACAGGTGTGTGCCACTGTGCCACTATCACCTAGTTTATGGTATTTTGTTTATGCAGCTCAAATAGGTCAAAATGCTTAGCTTACTCCTCTGTGTCTTAGATGTAGCCTGAACTTGGCCATTAGCCACTTGCATATTGCTGGGCTCCTGTTAGGTCTTACATTGATTTCCTTTCTCACGAGTCACAGCATGCGTGTGGAGACAGTTGAATAATTTTGCTATCTTGGCCGTTACAAGTTTATTCTGAACAGTCCCAAATGGGCCCTGCTATCCATTTTATTAATATTTTTCAAATGTCTCAGAATTTGTCTTCCTTTTTAACTCTCGAGGAGATGCCATTGACTTCTGCTACTGAAAAAGTACAGGATGTAAGCTTACACGTTTTTGTTTTTTTCAATTTTTACCATGACAAATCTCAGTTCTGTCATCTTGTTTTGTAAACTAACTGAAAAGGGATTAAGCTGACCCATTTACCTTTCCCTCTCTTGTCACCTCCCCTGTTACCGAAAATGGTTTCTTCGTCCCTACCTTCAAATGTGGGAACTTCTATGGAGGGGAGCTGTCAACTTTGAAATGAACTGCTGTTCTCTCTGCGTCTCCTTTTTTCAGGAATTACAAGAAGTTACAACTGCTGCTCATAGCTGTCTACTGCTGCTTTCCTAACGTAGCCGCAGTTTGGGATTATTCAGACCATTGCTTCAGAGGACTCTGTCAGTAGTGATTCATCATTGTGTTTAGCACACGCACATGCACTCCCACATTAGCATTGGCTGTTACAAGGCGTTCGTGTGAGTGTGCCGTTCCGGTTTCCCTGTCTGCCAGGCTCTCTTCTCTTTGCGATTACTGGTTCACGACCCTGTCACCAGTGTTGTTACAGTGGCCAGTACACTAGCTGGTCCTCTGGCCTTGGCCTGTGTTTCCTCTCTTGCAGTGTGTTATGCTCTGATGACTCCCAAGTGTGTTCTCCAGGTTTGTAGCTCAGGAGGCTTGTTGTGCATTTTGACCGGAAGGCTCAAGGAGTTCCTGTCCCCTTTGGATTTATTACCTAGCCTACTGATCCTCTGGTTTTTCTGTTCGATTGTCAGCACATTTAAATGGTGGACTTGTCTGTGATGCGTGCTGCTTACATCCCCCGATCAGGCATAGGTTCTCTAACTTTGTGTTCTCCTACTTGCGTCTGTCCTGTGTGTGGCTGCCAGGGTGACTTTTCAGAAGCTTTTGAACCTCTTGCTGCCAAACGGAAAGCCCAAGGAGAGAGCATGCGCTGTTGACCTTTGCACTCACCACTGCGGGGAGCAAAATGAACTGGACCGGGGCTGGATAATGTTTGAGTGGATCTTCATTTGCTCAGAACTTTGAATTCTCGCAGTAGGATAAAGTCCGAACCCTACTTTCTGGCTTGCCGACCTTTTATGTTACACCCTGCCTCTCCCGCCTCATCCCCTCCTTCGTGACAGTACTGAGTTGGTGTGTCCTCCATGCCGCGCCCTGCCGTGCTCCCTCCAGCTCCTGTGTGGCTGCTTTTCCTTGCTTCCTAAGCCGTCCGGGAGGGTTTGCCCTGTGCCAGGCACCGTTGGAGCACTGGACAAATCAGGACGAAATCCCGTTTTCTTAGGGCTGACATTTGGGGGAGGACACAGTAAACAGAAGTACACGGGGTAGTCCTGAGCACCTGAAGAGGAGCAGAACTGCATAAAAGGCCAGAGTGGTGGGGTGTGGCTGCTGAGGGGGGCTGCTCTCTGGGGTCCTGTGAGAGGGAGTGCCGCGCCCTTGCCTAAGTAAGGACAGGGCTTTTCTAGGTCGAGGGACCCTGGAAGAGCCTATGGTGGGTCCTTGTTTCGCTTCGTAGAAAAATTGCTAAGCCTCACGTGGCCACAGTAGAGTGACCGTGGGGGGGGGGGTGCATGGGCTGCGAGAAGTAGCGGGAGCCAGAGAGGCTTCACATGCAAAGCCATTGACTGCTTCATCTTGTTAATTTAAACCTTTGAACCCAAATAGCTACTGTAAAAGTGGCTTGCTTTTTTTTGTGCAGGGATTGAACCCAGGGCCGTGTGCATGCTATGCAGATACTCGACCCACTGAGCTATGTTCCCACCTTCAAATTATTTTTGTATTGTAACCCACAGCAGTATGTTACATACTTATTATGTGTGTTACTGTATATATATGATAGTTGCCTTTGACACATGTTCATATTTAAATGTTGGCCTTAACCACTAAAATGATTTTACAGTCTACTGCTGGGTTAGAGCTCAGCTATATTTTCGCTTAAAAGAACCACTGAACTGTAGAAACATTATTAGATAGTAATTGTATCTATTTATGTGGAACAGTATGTTTCAGCACTTGTATACAATTTGTAATGATTAGATCAGGGTAGCTGGCATATCTGTCACCTCAGTGCTAGCTGCAGTGGTACCTTGGTTGACTAATTTAATTCTTCCCACAATTCTGGTCTTAAACCAAGTTGGTTGAGAACCAGATCAAATTCACTGGTTAAGTTCAGTGTTGACCTTATGGGGAAATTTGATTTGGTTCATGATCACTTTGCTTTGTGACCAGAGTCATGGGAAGAATTAAGTTCATGAAACGAGGTACCACTGTATTTGGAAATATTCATTTAACTGTTGTCAACAGTGGTTAACCTACTGTGCTATAGAGCATGAGGAGTTACTCTTCCTGTCCAGCTGTACCTCTGTACCCACTAACTGTCCTCTCTCTACCCTTGCCTTCTGCACACCCTTCTCAGGCTCTGCAAACCACTGTGAATCTTCGCTTTGTTGAGGTGAACCTTGGCTTCTGCCTATACGGGAGAATATGTGGTATCTGCCTTTTCGTGCCTGAATTTTTCACTTGATGTGATGTGCTCCAGTCGCGTGCATGTTGCTCCAAGGAAGAGCATTTCATTCTCTTTCTTGAGCGAATAACGTTCTGTAACACACATACACCAGGTTTTCTTGACCCATTGGTCCAGAGGCGGTCATCTGGGTTGATCCGAGTCTTGGCTGTTGAGGGGTGCAGTAAGTGTGAGCACAGCTGTCTTGCACGCTGATTTCATTCCTTTTGGCTGTATACTATGCAGCAGTGTGACTGCTGGATCATATGATAGTTTTGTTTCCAGTTTTTAAGGAACCTGTCTACTGTTTTCCATAGTGGCTGTGTTAATTTACATTCTCACTAGCAGCATGTGAGAGTTCCCCTTTCTCATGCTTGCCAGCATCTGTATTTTTTTGTGCTTTTGATAATAGCCATTCTTACTGGGTTAGGGTGATACCTCATTGTGGATTTGGTATGCATTTCCTTGATTATTAGTGATGCTGAACTGTTCCATATAATTGTTGGTCACTTGTTATTGTCTTTTGAGAAATGCTTTTTCAGGTCATTTGCCCATTTTTAAATCAGATAATATATTTTTTCATGAGGTAAATTTTTTTAAGATATATTTTTGTTTAAAAATTGTGACTACAATTTTTTTAAAGTTTGTAATATGTGTGCTTCGGCAACACATGTACCAAAGTTTATAGTGGTAATGTGGAAAGAGTGGGCTTGTCTACCCTAGTAAACATTCCTAGAGTTGTGTGTGGAAACTTCTAGATAACACAGTACATGTGAGAATAAGCTAAATCCTGCCTGACTCCTGAGGCTGATGTATGGGAAAGGAGAGCTTTTATTATTCCAAATACAAGCTATATTATAAGTCATTGTGACATGATGGACTCCATCTAGTAATGGAAGTATGGGTAGGGTACAGTGAGAACAGAGAGGTGCTTAATTTTGGGAGTGATGAAGGGAAACTTTGGAGAAGATAATGCCTGAACTGGGTTTTGGAGGGAGAAGAGTAATATTTGGTCATGTAAACTGGAGTAAAGAATTTTCAGGCAAAACAACATATAAAAGAGTGGTATCATGAGGTAGAACAGCCCTTAAGGGTGCGTCAGAATAACTATTACTAGAGTAAACCCAAGGGGGAAGGGGAGATGATGAGCCTGCAGGGAGGCACAGGTCACACCCAAGGTCTGTGGTACCTTGGAGTTACCATTTTCAATAATAGTTGTGCGTGTTTGGTGAAAACAGTGTATATTCAGAATTGTATGAAGTTGGCCACATGGAAAGTAAAGTTACCATCTGGAAATAAGTCCAAAGTAACCAGTTTTTCATCTAATAATGAGATACATCACTGTCCTCAGGTGTACCCTAGATGGCGCTGTGTTCTGTCAAACAAAATAAAACTTCTTAAACATTAAACTCTCACTATAAGGAGAAGCATTTGAGAACCAAGACCAACTGAGGAAATAGGAGATTCCCTATATTTCCGGTTGTTTTTTGGTTGTTTCTTGGGCATACGTTTATGTATGTAGAATGGTGAGTGGCCAACTATTTAGATGATTCTTTACTTCGAATTAAATATATATATGGTTCATTATAATGGTGATTGGAACCCATGATTTTGTCCTTATTTTAGAAAGATGTTTAAACTTTGTTTCAGTGTTCAGAATATCTAAATTTAAGAGACTGGAAGGAATATTTGCAGCATATGTAATAAACCAAAAGTATACACCATGCACTCTTAGACAGACAGTGAAATGGGAAAACAGGTAAAGAATATGACCAGGAGGTTTCAGAAGAGGAACATAAGGGGCAACAAACATTTGATAAAGACGCAGTCTCACTAGTAACTTGCACACTGGATTAAAGCAAGCAGTAAACATTTTCCACCCATCATGGAAAAGTAAAAAGCTTGGTAATACTAGGATTGACTGTATTGTGAGGAAACAGTATTATGCGCTTCTGCAGGTGTATAGTTGGTCTGGCTGGTCAGGTGGGTGTAACTGGTGTGTGCAGTTTGGTGGCCCCAGTTAATCTGAGGTGCTTGTTCGTAGCATGTGTGTTCATTTGCAGCGCTAAAGGACCACTCGATTCTGTGCAAAAGGAGGCATGTGCAAGTGTGGCTATTGTAGTATTGCTTGTAATAGTGAGAGACAAACAAGGAACAAAAATGGTCATCATTAGGAAAATGACCACAATAGGGTATTCATACTGGGAATAACATGAGTAAGTTACACAGATAGTGGTAGACTACCGAGCAATGTGTAAGGTATGACAGCATTTTTGTAAATAAGGGGGAAGACCCCAGAATAGTGTATTTCAAGGGTGGGGCACATTTATATGTACACACATCAAAGGATATGGTCTACACTTATGATCGTGGTTAGCTCTGTTTTTTTGAGACAGGGTCTCATTGTGTAGTTTGGGCTGACCTCGAACTTACTGTGTAGTCCGGGCTGGCCACAAACCCATGGCAATCCTCCTGCCTCAGCCTCCCAAGTGCTGGGATTGCAGGTGTGCGCTAGCTTGCCCTCCTCTGAGACCTCTTTTAACTCCATTCATGGAGGCACACAGCCCACCTGACCTAATTACCTCCCAAAGGCCTGCCTCTGAGTCTGTCTCCTTGATGTGAAGATTTCAACCTTTGAACTAGATGGGAGGGCGCAGCACACAAACAAGCTCCACCACTAACTGTGAGGGAGGAGTTTGAGGACAGCACCCAGATTTCTAAACTGGGGATAGAAAAGGGTGAAAGCATTATCAGGAAATAAGATTTTAGTGCCTGTGTGGGACAGTTTGAACATGCTACTTGACAAATCCTTTCTAGTTTAATGTGTGTTGAAGTAATTGATAATCTTAAACAAATTTAAAATTGAAAAAATAATTTATGATCTTTAGACATGGAACTCTTGAATGTATCTTAACCATAAAAGTAATCATGAGTAAGTTTTTTTAACCTTAGGATTATACATATTTATATCCTAGGTTTCACGAAGAACAGTAACGTTATCATTGTACAGTTGTAATAGGGACACTGGTGTGCACAAAGGGAATGCTATTGAAAAATAGAAGATATATCAGATAAATTCATACCTTATTTGATTCTGTTTTTTTTTTTCCCCCCGGTACCGGGAACTGAACTCACGACCTTGCGCTTGCCAGGCAGGCGCTATGCCACTGAGCTAAATCCCCAGCCCCTATACCTTATTTGAGAAATAGGAGCTCAGTGGTAGCTTGCCTAGCAGGCATGAGGCCCTGGGTTCAGTCCTCAGTGCCAGAAGGAAAAAACTGCTTACAAACTGGCTGGAGGAGCTCAGAACACTCAAATGTGAGACTCTAGGGTTTGCTCCCTGGCCCTGGCACCAGGCGAAGCAGAACAGATACGGATAGTGACACCTGCGAGTGTGAAGGTGAGAGATGGTGCAGACTCCTGCTCTCCCCGCTTCCGGCCTGTGCTCTCCCCTCAGTACTCAAGTCCTCTGGAGCTTCAGGAAACGAAATGCTGAGTTGGGCTGGGCCAGGGTCAGTTTGTGCGGCTCTTACCTCAGGTATTTTTGATGTGTCCAGTAGTGTGAAAGGATAGCAATAGCACTTCAATCCAAGAAGTACATGGTGTTGTGGCTTTTAACTAGGAATGATTTTGCCCCCAGGGGATATTTGTCATTATTCAGTAGCACCCTGGAAGGCAGGAGAGGAAACTTTAAAAGGTGGCATTGTAGACTTGAAAAAACCAAATACATCTGAAAATTTTTAAAAAAACAGTAACTCAGAAATTTAGTGACCAATTTCTAACAAATTGGACACGGAGTTATCAAACTAGAATAATATAGAACAGATAAAATTATGGAGAGTATAGCTTAGAAGCCAAAACATGGAAAATACATAACACAGGGTAAGAGATATGGGGACAGAGTGAGATCTTAATTGGAATTGCAGGACAGAATGAGGAGATGGTGGCTGGCCGTGGTAGCACACACCTGCAATCCCAGCACTTGGAAGGCTGAGGCAGGAGGATTGTTGTGAATTCGAGGCCAGCCTGGATTGCATAGAGAGACCCTGTCTCAAAAAAGACCAAAAAAAAACAAAACAAAACAAAACAAAAAAAAAACCACACACAAAAAGAGGAGATGGTGACTGATACTTCCCCAAACCAATGAAAGAATCAGAGTTCAAGAATCCCAACCATTCCAATTAAGATAAAAATAAACCCACACTTAGACATATCACAGTAAAACCACAGAAAATCAGTAACATAGAGAAAATTTTTAAAAGTAGCTGGAGAAAAAGAAGGTACCCATCAGAGGAGTGGAAATTTGACTAACAGATGACTTCTCAGCAGCACAAGAAGACAGTGAATTGGTTCCTGCAGTATGAAATGCAGAATACCTCCTGCCAATCTAGTGTTTTGTATCTAGTAAAGTTGCATTTAAAGACTGGTGAGGAGATAAAGATATGTTTAGATGAAAACAGCATGTCACTAGCGTCTCACCCGTGAAGGATAATTTACAGCACAGTGTTCTTGATCTCTGTGCTGTCCAGTGTTGTCATGAGCCGCAGAGGGCTCTTGAGCGCTCGGAACGCGGCTAGTGTGATGGGTGAGCGGAGCTGGCTTCTGAATACCCTGACTCTGCGTACCAGACTGGACGGTGCGTTTCTAAGGGTTACATCTAGGGCAGAATGGGGTTGGTGCGAGATGGCAGGAATGAAGTGTAAGTAAAAAGTAGGGAAGGTGAGAGGTACTTGGGAAATGGAAATGGATTGCCTTAACCTTGAGAAGTGTCTCCTAGATGAAAAAACAAGACTCTGACAGAGGAGATGAATGTATCATGATATTTCACCTATAAATTCTTGTTTTCTTTAATCTCAAGAACTTAAACTAGAATACCAATATTATATCTAGAAAAAAATCTGCAACAGTTCCTTAATACTATTACCTATATAGGCAGTGTTCATATATCACAAATTATCTCAAAAAAGATTTAAGATTTTTCATTTGGTTTCTTCAAATTGGAATCTAAACAAGGTCTATCTATACATTTCATTTGGTTGATGTGTTGTGTAGATCTTTTAGAAATCCATAAGGTTTTTTTTTTTTTTTTGAGAAAAAAAAATTTTGATTAACTTTAGACTTCTCATGCAGAGCCAATAAAAGAGCAAAAACAGTGTCTTAACTTCCAAATCAGTAGAGGAAGTAGACCCTATATAAAGGAAAGCCAGAAAAGACAGAAAAATAGATCAGTGGCCAAGTTGAAAGCATAAAATACTGTATTAGATTTAAACCTAGTTATCAGGATTGAAGGTGAAAGATGTAGATGGCCACACAGATGTCCTTTTAGCCTGAGTGCCCTCAGCTCTTGCCTGGGATAATCTCCTCGCGAGTGTCCCTGCCTCAGTTGTTGCCTGTAGTGTATACACCAGCCAGTTCCTACCTCCCTTGTGTGTCGATTGATCGTATAATAACAAGGATAGCTTTATAAAAGTGTCACAACACTCCTGTTTAAAGCATTCTGATGGGGCTGGGTGTGGTGGCATGGGCCTGTAATCCCAGCACTGGGCAGGCTGAGGCAGGAGGATTGCTGTGAGGTAGATGCCAGCCTGGGCTGCATAGTGAGTTCAAGTCCAGCCTGAACTATATAATGAACCTCATCTCAAAAAAAAAAAAAAAACCCCTTAAAAAAAAGAAAAAACCATAACAGCAACAAAACATTCTCGTGGCTTCCTAGCAAAGACACTACAGTTTGGTTCGGTGCTAGCTGCCTGTATGGCTGTATAAGATGATCCCGTCACATTTACATCCCGTTCACATTTCCATCACTGTGTCCTGTTGCCCCTCTTCCCTGTGGCTCAGGGCCTGTTCACTTGCTGTTACAGCTCCTCAGATTGCCTAGGTTGATCACAGTCCTTAGTTTTAAGCAGCAAAAACCATCTCTGGTTAATTTAGCAGAAAAGAAATTTGTCACATGGTTGTAGTTAGAATCTTTGGCTCTTGCCGCGATGGTTTCTATGCTCTACCAGCAGTGTGTATGCTGGCTTCTAAGTTAGAGTTTAGTGCAGATGCTTACTTGTTGGGTTGGAGGTCATGTGACCATAGCCTAGCTGCACAAGAAGCTGGGACAGCAGGTATGCAGTAGTAGGGAGAGAAAAAGTACCGTACAGAACAGTGCATATATAGTGTGCTTTTGGGGGTAGGAATTAGGGTGGAGAATAGGTCCAGTGTACTAGTTTGTTTATGTTGCAATGAAAAAACCAAAAAGACAAAGCAAAGCTCATTATTGTTCTGTGGTGGAGGGTGAGGGCAATAGAGTGAAGGAAATGAAGGGGATAAAGATTTCTGTTTGTTTAGCTTGAGTGTATACTCTTTAAATTTACAATGAAATAAATTAAAAAACAGATTGAGTGCAAACAAGCACGTGAATCTAGGTAAAAATACAAATATATAGTTACCTAAACATGGAGAAGCAGTATTCTGAGTGACTTGAGTTGCACAGAAAAAGCTGCAAAGAAATTTCAAACTTCATTTACTTGTTTTCTTGCTAGTTGTAATACTGGCACTTTTTCTGGGCACCATTTGATATAGAGTGTAGGATAAAGCCAAGTGAGTCTTTCTGCTGTTAGGAACCAGTAGAGATGCAAGCATAAAACCAAAGAAGCTAGCTAAGCAAAAAGAAAATCTAGTAATGTTCAGTTCTGACTGTAAATCTCAACATGAATTCATTATTTAAAATATATATGTTTTGGTTTTTTTGTTGCAGTGTGTCACTGTGTAGCCTCGGTTAGCCTTGAACTCCTGGTGATCTTTCCTGTGTCAGCCTCCTGAGTGCTGGGAGTACAGGTGTGGGGCGCCAGGACCAATTTTTAATCTGAATTTAATCAAGCTTTTCATGTTTACTTGCAGTTTGCAAGTTATGAGAGAGGGCAGGTGGTGCAGCTCTGTGATGGAGCACATGCCTAACGTGTGTGTACAAGCTCGCCGGTTCAACGAGGAGCACCACAACATAAATAACGTACATTAAAATAAAATAAGATATGTGAAATAAAGAAATTAGGGCTGGGGTGTGTGTAGAGTTCAGTGGTAGGGTACAGACCTAGTGTGGAAGAGGCCTTAGAGTTGATCCCTACCACCACCACACACACATACAAAGGGAAAGATAGTCAATATTAGGTGAGAGAACAGTCAGAAAAATTCAGAATGTGCGTGTCTTAGTTACTATTCTCGTTGCTGAGACAAAATACCCAACAACACCCAAAGTTAAAGGAGGAAAGGTTCATTTAGCTCACAGTGTGTGGAGGTTTCAGTCCATAGTCAGCTGGCTCCGAGGCAGGGTGGCGTGGCACAGGAGCAGCCAGCAAAATCAAGGAGAGTGAGAGAGGAGAGGAGAGAGCGCGTGCTCGAGGGGGGATTGCGGTTATCCGCCCTTGGGCCAGCATAGCACTCCCACCTTTAATCCCAGCATTGGACCCTGAATCAGTCACAAACTCAGCCACCCGGGAAAATCCACCCCCCATGACTGCATGAGGCCTTGGGGAGACAGCCAGACATAACCGCAACAGCGAGATACAGATGAACCAGCCATTTGCATCAACAAATCACAGTCATGGGGAGAAAATGGGTGGAGTACGTGAGAGACATTGTGCATTTTTCATAAAGGAGTAGGATGAAAATGACCAGTTTTAAATTTACAATGTTGGCGATGGTGTATAGGTGTTTTATGTATCACGTGCATATCCATATACACACAGTTCTCTGAAATTTATATAATAAAATTTAAAATACCATGTTGATGGACATTTAGGTTATTTGTAGGTTTATCCATTTTATAGATCATGTGTCTGCAAATGTACATGTTTTCTCTCTGTGCGTGTGTTAAAGAATACAGAAATGGGGTATCTTCTAGCAGAGGAACCCTGGGGTCAGAGGGTGGGGCGTCTTTAACCCTGCTGGGTGTTGGTGGGTGAGTCGTTCTTGAGAGTGATGAATTCCTGGAGGCCTAGTACTGTGCAGTGCCTCCTACAGACACACACAGACACTCTGATTGAATGTAATCCTATTGTAGGGGCATTGCCTGGCTGCTGGCTGGAGAAACTAGAGTTCAGTCAGCTGAGAGGCTGTTGTGATGTTTGAGGTGTGAGGTGATGAGTGTGTAAGACTAGCGGTGGGAGGAATGTGAGAAATCTTGGTGAGAAAGGATCACAGCATGTGTGTTCTTTCGTTGGCAGGATATTGATGCTCTACCGTTGCTACTTACGACAGCCAGCGATTGACTGGCTTCACTGTGTAAGGAGCAGGTAAGTTATGCCTCCCTGACAGGCTCCTGCTTTATCTTCCTCCTCTGCTTGTACTCTTCTCCTGGATAAACATGTGTGATTGAAAGTAAAGTAGTAGTTGGGTGGGGTACAGTTGGTGCCTTTAGACTGTTTTGACTAATGATTCTATGATGCCTCTGTCCAACAGAAAAGTACATAAAACATTTATTGATTGATTGATTGATTGATTGCTTTTTGACATAGGGTTTCACTGTGCAGTTCAGACTGGCCTTAAACTCAATTTGTAGCCCAGGCTGGCCTGGAACTGGCAGTGATCCTCCTGCCCCAGCCTCCTGAGTGCTGGGATTACAGATGTGTGCCAAGACACCTGGCCGTAAACAACACTTCAACATTTCTAGTAGCTACATTAAAAAATAACCTGAAGTTAATTTTAATATTTATTTTTAAACCTCATATGTTCAAAATACTAATTTGGTAATTTTGTTGCTTTTTTAAAAATTCATTTTATTGGTACATTTTAGATACACATAATGATAACATACATTGTAGGGGATTTGTGTGTGTGTATATCTTGGTTCTTTTTTTCCCCCAATCTCCTCCCCTCCCTTCAATCCCTCTTCCCCTACTTACTTACGAAGCTTGGTTTCCATTTTTTCCCTTCTATTCTTTTCTCTTCCCTTCCTTCCTTTTCCCCTCCCCCTTCCCTTGTTCCTCTTCCCATTTGAACGTTGTCTTCTTATTCCCTAACATCTGTTATACATTCTGGTCCTTATTTACACTTTCGGTTTCGCACACCAGAGAAACTGCAATATTTAAACATGTGCCTGATTTCACGTAGAGTATGGTCTCAAGATGCGTCTACTGACCTAGAAATGTGTCAAGTTTGTCCTGTTTATGGCAGAGTAGTACTCCACCATATTAAAAAACCAATCTTGCTTGTCTATTCACAGGTTGATGGGCGTCAAAATAATACTGTTTCAAACAAGTAATCACTATGTTAAAGCCTATTAATGATAGTTCACATTCTTCCTTGTGCTAAGTCTTCAAAATCTAGGGCATTTCTGAATTCATGCGCCTGGCTCCTGTGTGGGACACTCAGCTCTAGAAACCTTCGATCACTTTGTTATGGGGTGTGCCCCAAGCTGATCTTTTTTTTTTTTTTGCTTCATGGTCGTATTGCTGTTTACTAGATAAGGCCTGACTTCCTGCCTGGCCTTGTCTGGGTTGTACTAGCTTAGGTCTGAAAGTAACTGAGGCGCCAGGTGAAACAAGTATCTAGATTTATTATCTTCTGCCCTTTTGATTCAGAGCAGAATTGACCTCAGCTTTTTGGGGTGCTAGATGTATCATTTAAATAACTGCCAGTAGAAAGAGGTTCAGGCAGGTTCCACCCTTGTTGGGTGATAAGGTATTCCGTTAAAGCAGGCTGACTTAGGGACTGAGTAAGCATTCCATTAATTGTGGTAATTCCTAGAATCTATGGAAGTGTCAGCTTAGTTTACAGTAAAACTAGAATGTTTGGACTTTATTGATTGTCCCATGGATTCTGGAGCCAAGTGTCGTGGTTCATAGCACCAGTGGGCAGTGTGGCCCTCCCTGTCTGTCTCCAGTATCTGTAAGTGGTGGTAAGCATGATTGCTATTTTACAGTGTTTCAGGATTGAACTAGTTAATGTGTGTAAGCGTCTTAGTTTGTGTACGTGTAAAGCGTGTGAGTGGTATCTTTTACACATGTGTAATGTTGGGCATTCTCACCATTTCACAATTGGGGAGTTGTGGTAAGAGGGGCCCGTGCTCCACACAGGGTGGGCAGGCGCCAGAGAAGGGAAGGTTCCCTCCGAGGAGCACGCATGATTTCGAGCAGGCTTTCAGGGTGCTGGAAGAGGTGCTATGAGAGAAGCCAGGACTGACTTCTCCCACATGCTCAGGGGAGAGAATGGCTTTTTTAAAAGGACACCAAGAAGGTGTGAGGTGAGGGTCGTTGCATGTGGTGGTAGCAGTTCCTAGGCCCCAGTCCGGAGTTAGCTGAAGACCGGAGAGCTCTGTGAGCGACTTCACAGGACCCCGGGCTTTGACATGTGGGGTCCGGCTCTGGGGCCGACTTCTCCCTTCACGGTAAGGAAGCTTGAGGCTGCGTACCGCCCACCTGGGCGAGCTGGGCTGCTCTTCTTGAGACCTTTCATTTAATCACACCCACGGTCCTTGCCACCCTGTCGAGTAGCGTAGTCACAAGTTCTAGAGTAGACGTCTTTGGGGGGCCATTATTCTGTCATACTGTGACGTCTTTGGGGGGCCATTATTCTGTCATCCTGTGCAGCCCATGCCAGTAAGAAAAATGTTGAGATCTGTCTGACACAAGAGGAGCTCTCTGATAAAACAAGGGGATTCATGTTCACTGAAAACAAGCACGTTGCAAAATAGAATGGTATGATGCCTTTTCTTGTGTTTTTGTTTTCTAAGAGACTGGGCTGGGGATATAGCCCGGGGTACAGTATCTACCTGACAAGCGTGAAGTCAGGATTTCAATTCCTGGTATCCCCCAAAACTCCAAAAAAACCCAAATAATTAAAAAAAAAAAAGCTGTGTTTTTATACATGTGGAAAGATGTAGAAGAATGCACACTACACATAATACACAGAAGGTAAGATATGACTGAACTACATTTGTTATATATAGTGAGCGCATACTTGTTTACTCCTATTTTTACAAAAAGTACTTAAAGAAATGCAGGCTTATGACAAAGACCCATGATCTTTTGTGTCATTTTCAGCTCACTCCAAACCCTCTAAGTCTTTTATAAATCTGTTTATAAATTTTTCAGCTACTCTGATTCTTCATCAGATTTTTTTTTTTTTGTACCGGGAATCGAACTCATGACCTCAGACTTGTCAGGCCAGTGCTTATGCCGCTGAGCTACATCCCCAGCCCTCTTCATCAGATTTATAAAACTTTCAACTCTTTGAATCGTAACACTTTTTCCTAGTATTTCCTTCCATATTTCTAAATAACAAGATTATACTTCATCTTGATTTCTTTCCCATTTTAGCTATCTTTTGACTTTGCTTATGAAGATGACACTTGGGCTCTGTAAACCACTAGTATGAGTATTTTTCTTCCCTCTTCTTTCTCTAGTGTTACACTGAAAAATTTGCTTGCATTAGTATTGAGTGGTTATTACAACTCTAGAACTATTAGTTTTAGCTACTCGTGTCTACAACAAAGGAAATGTTATCTACCTATACATGTACATAAGAAGGATTTTTTTCCTTTTCTGAGAATCTTTCCAGGTCTGGGCACAGCAGCGGTCTTGGGAGGGCTCTCTCTGCACTGATCCCAGAGATGGATAGATCTCTTCCATCCTTTTTCGGTTGCACCCTGACTTCCTGAAGCCCTTGCTGCAGCTTTGTGCTTCACTCCTGGATTTGGCGAGCACCAGTGGTTTTTTTTTTTTTTTTTTTTTCTTTTTAAGAATGTATGGGAGATCACTTTTTAGTTAAAAAACAAACAGGAAGAAAATCCACCGGATAAAGTCAGGATTAGAAAGCCCAAATATACCTGATTTGAAATGATGCTTTTCACCCTTCAGTGGGATCACACAGGGAGACGAGCTTAAACCATGTGGGGACAGCCTCCTTTCTATCCCGGCAGGTTCCCTGTGTTCTCTGATTTAGGACCCAAGAAGAGGAAGGGTTAAAAATGCTGATCTTATCTTCTGATCAAAATGACTGTTCTTTGGTAAACATTTTTAGTTTTCACTTGCCCTTGCTTTGCAAAATAGAGGCAGTGATGATCTTAGGGCCCTTTGGGTTAAATGAGATAGTAGTGATAATAAGATTTGTCAAGATGTTACAGACTTGTTTGTTATTATTGAACTGACTCTTCCCTGCCTCTCTCCCTGCTTCCTGTCCTCCTCCCTCCCTGTTCAGACCCAGGGCCTCACAGCCAGTCATCAAGTACCACTGAGCACATCCCTGGCCTTCAACAGCTGGTTTCTTATGAGAATGTAGACAGTTTAATTCTAATGCCCAAGAGTAGTTTGCTACATACACATGAGTATAATATGTTAAATTTTACCTTGGAGTCACATTTACCTTATTTTACTATTTAAAACTGCTATTCAGCATCTGAGTTTTTTACATTAAAGATTTATTAACTTTAATTTTGGTGGAAAGCTTTTAGATAGTTTGTTTTTAATTACATGTTTAACATGTGCTCTATGGAAAACTTAGAAAATAGAGGAGTTATAAAAGGGGAAATTTTATTATTTTTGTTACTGTGCTATATGTTTCCAGATATTTTTCATTACATTTTTTAACATAGCTAAGGTCATGATGAATATGTAGAGTCCTGATTCTTAAGCTGTTACAGTATTTGTAAATATTTTAAAATAAATATGTTTAAAAGATACTTTTATCTTTTAGAGATCTATACTAAAATATTTACAGTTAAAATGATATGTTGTCTAATAATTCAAAATAGTATGTAAGGGTGGCAAGTGGATCGGCCATAAATTGATGATACTTGAGTTGGTGGCTCAGCGAATTTATTATACTACCTTCTACTCTTGGATATACTCAGTTTCACATATTAAAAAAATTAGACTACAGTACTTCGTTATAACGTCTTAATTGCCTTTAACCATTCTTGTATGGGGGATTGTTACGGCTTGTGTTTGGATGTCCTCCCAAATCCTCATGCAGTTGTAAGTGGGGCATTTTCAGAGGTGGCTGAGTCTAGTGTGTGCACTGGGATTAATTCATGGTGCAGTGCTTGGCTCCAGGGCACTAGGTTTAAGGGTAATGAGAGCTACCTGCCCTAAGTAGCCTGGATAAGAGAAAAGGGCAGAAAGAAGCTGTTAAGGCCTCTTGCTTGCTTGCTCTTGCTGTCTGCTGCGCACTATGAGCTGTTCTCTGCTAAGCCACTGTGCCTTGGAGCCAGCCGATTATGGACTGAAAGCTTTACTAACTGTGAACTAAATAAACTTTCCTGCCTTTAACTCTGGATGTTGGGCACTTTGTCTTACCAGTGAGAAAAGTAACAAAGGCAGGCATTTCTGGTTTTCTCTATTTAAAACAACAAGGCTATGAATATATTTGTTTCAAATACTTACAGATTTATAGGAATAGAATTGCTACATCAGAGTATAAATATCTTAAAGGCTTTTGAGGTCAAATTGCTTGATAAAACTTGGTTGAATTTGTAATAATACTTGTTGAGCACAAAAGTAATACAGCAAGTTCATTCTAAAAATTCAGGGTAAATCAATCATTACTCGTATGTCACAGTAGGCTAAAGTTTTGTGTTTACTCATATTCTTGTTTAATAAGAGTACTAGTGACCATTTCCATGGATTTAGTACATTACAGTTCAATACAGCATTTTCATATCCAGTGCACACTGCCGGCCTCGCATGAGCTTCGAAGTGGAGTTATTGGTGATAACTCCTGCTACCACTAGATGGCTCTCTGCACGTATAGAACTTGTGTTGCTACTGTAATTTGAAGTTTCTCTGTAGAGCTCTTACTAAAATGCATTTTAATTGGATTAAAAATAATGAGGGGCCGGGGATACAGCTCAGTGGCACAAGCGCCTGCCTGGCAAATGCAAGGTCCTGAATTCGATTACTGGTACCCCCCCCCCAAATAATGCTCTGTGTCAGGTTGTGATAAGCATTTTAGAGGTGGCAGGGAAATTCAGGGTAAAACTCATTCTAGTGGTGTTTCATGGCTTGTCTTCTCTTCAGTGAGAAAGAAGTGTTAACAGATGGCCTGAAGGTGCCACAAGCATATTTTCAGCATTTTTAACACTCTTTAAAATTTGGTGAGTGAAATTATATTTCTTCACTTTATTGGAGGGTTTTTAATCACTAACCCTTTAAATGATGCTCTTTAAGTCTAGTACTGTATCCTCAAGGATTCAGTATATAGACATTGAGTGGGGTCAGCTGGGGACCAGGTCTGTAGCTGTGGGGTTGCAGGTCAGATACGTTGTTTGAATGCAAAAATTGAGTTCCCTGAATAGTCAGAATTATTCCACTCTGATGTGTATGGCTCCTTCCAGTGAGAATCAGAAGTGGTTGCTGTGTATTGATATTTTTTGTTAAAGTATTACCAGTTGTCTTAGAAAGTTAGAACATCTTTGATTTGGGTGTTGCTTGATCTCGTGTAGTTTCTTTCACTGATTACCGATCTTATTAGATCCATTTGTACCATTGTATAATATATTGCCCTTTCTGTTAATGTGGAGAGAAAAATCATAGCTGATATTTCCTACTTGCATGATTTATGTCTTGTAATACAAAGGAGAAATAGAAGGGAAGCGATGTATAATAGAATTTGTGTTAAGCTCTGTAAATACTCAAGCAGGTGGTACTAGATGACGTAGTGAATTGGTGGGAAGGTCGCACCTGTACATAAAATCCACATAAATCAGTTGGCATTCAGCAGTCTGTCACTTAAACCCTGCAGTAGAGTTTGCCGGTAAATCCCTAAAATGCCTCCATAGATACACAAAAGGCCCTCTAGGGGGCAGCGCAGCCTCCATCAGGAACCACTCATTCCTGAGTATCCAGCTGGGTTAGTCTACTGCACAGCTATATTGTCATGGAGTTTTAAGATCAGAGTAACGGAAGAATCCTAGGTGCTGAAATGATATGTTTTGTATAGTTAAGACAGTTGCAGAAATCAATTTGGTCAGCTGTTTCATTGTTTTATTTCAGTGCTCATAAGCAGATCAATAAGTTTTTCTTTTTTTTTTTTTTTTTTCTCTTCCTTATGGTAAGGCAGGAGTATATAACTTCCCTTAATATCATTATTTACTTTCTTGACAGTCGTGTAATCTCTCCCTTTAAAAAAGACAACTTTTA
>NW_004955409.1:4009072-4010220 GCF_000276665.1 Chinchilla lanigera
GCTTCAAAGTGAGCTCGAGGCCAGCCTGGGCTTCAAAGTGAGCTGAAGGCCAGCCTGGGCTACAAAGTGAGCTGAAGGCCAGCCTGAACTGCATAGTGAGAACCTGTCTCAAAAAGACAAAAAAAGAACAAAAACACAACTTTTTAAGTTAGGAAGGCAATACAGTAAGATTATAGAAACTCTGTAAAATGGGGGGGGAACCTCCTATAATCATAAGATCCTAATGTTTGTTAATATTTTGGTCTTTATATGCATGATTTGACATTCAAAAATTAATTTTACATCTATTCACTTAATATGACCTAATTTTGATGTTATATAGCCTCATTGCATGCTGTTCTATTAGATTATATATTTAACCATTTTTCTACACTTACATTGTTCACATTATAAAAATGACCACATATAAAACATGTATATACCCCCATATAATCTACTGATAAATCTGTTCATTTATATTTTTCTTTAAAATGTATTCTCAAAAGTGGCATCATTTATGGTACCTATCGGCTTGAACATTCCTAATTTTTGTTAAATTTGTTAAAAATGACTTAAAGCTGATCTGTTTATATTGCTGCCCGGCATATATGAGATGTCAATATATGAAGGTACCTGTTTCACCCTCTTTGACTGCACTATGAATTATTTTAAAATTGCTTTACATTTATTTGACTATACATGACCGTGAATGTTTTTTTACGGTTGTGAGTTACTTGTTTTCTCTTTTTCAAAATACATGACGGTCTGATTTTTCTGTCACTGTGTTGAGCTCTTGATGACTTCTCCCTCTTTTTCATTTTGAATCAGACTCTTAAAGTAACTGAAACAATCATTCTTACAGTCATTTTTGTGGTAAACATTTCTTTTCTGACTTTGGTTTTCTTTTGCTTCCTTTATTTTTTAATACATGAAAATTTTCATGAGACTTAAGTGTTATCTGCCCATAGAAGAAGTTATGGTGATTTCAAAGAGAGAACATGGGATAGAGCCAGGAAGTCAGGTCTCAGCAAGATGTCCTTAACTTTACATCTGACAGAGGACCTGATAGCTGGAATGTAGATCAGAATATTTATAAATCAGTAAGTAATGGGCAAACGGTTAATTAAAAAATAAGAAGTCTGGCCATGGGCGGGGAGCGCCTGTCTTCC
>NW_004955409.1:4011160-4095045 GCF_000276665.1 Chinchilla lanigera
TTCTTTCAAAGATACCTAAGTAGAGTACAACTATTGATAATCTCCTACCTCTTTTGTCTGTAACTCACTATTATTTGTCTATTTGTTTTCCTGAGAAACTGTCTTGTAGATAACAATATGTAAAACAATAACCATTGATAATTTCCTGCCACTTTGTCTGTAATTTGGTAAGCTCCCCCCCATTATTGTTATCCTTCTTTTACTCTTTAAAATAAAAAATAAAAAAATAAAAAATAAGAAGTCTGAAACAGGCACTTTATAAAAGAGATCCAGATAGCTACAACATGTAGCACTGGGTGGGCCGAAGGAAAGCAAGCTAGTTTATTTTCTGTATAAAGTATTTGAAAATGGACATACTTTGAAGGACACACGCCATTTTAGGGCTAGGCTTATGCCAGAATTTGTGCACCCAGAGTGTAGGTGCTGTGTTTATTAGTGGGACAGGGTAAATTTTACTGTATTTGTATAGGAGAGGAGGTCGGTTTTCATTTTTCATTTTCCTTATGCAACCTTTAGTGGGAAATTACCATTGCTGTTTTTTTGGGTTTTGAATATGATGTTAAGTTTTGCTATTAAGCCACTGTACATTTTCTAAGGGGAAAAAAATCACAGTGATCTCCTTAAGGATCTTAATGCCCTCAGTTGGATTAAGGACTTCCCTGAAATTGGAAATTCAGTGTTTGAAATGTCACAAGTGTCATAAAAAAGCACATTTAAAACTCCACATAAAATCCACAAATGCATGTTTTCTTAATCTCACTGCAGACAGTGATGTGAATTACTTTTGTCATTACAAATGGAACACTTTTAGGAAGTTCTCCTGTGCGCTGTGAGAAATGCTTGTTTTGGGTGTGTGCAGCTCACCTAGTTCCTGTGGAAGCCTCCTGGTGTCAGTGGCTACTCCCACTTACTCTTGTGCTTAGTTGCTCGCATAGAATCTCTTGAAAATAGCATGAATTAGTGTACTTCTTTCTTGGGCATCTTGCCGTTACCTTTGCAGGTTCCTAACACCCCTTGTGGTTACATCCTGTGCTGTCTTTTTTCTTGGCAGAGTAGCCTTTTCGAGCTGAATCTGTCTGCTTCCACACACCCTCTTCTCTCTTCTTTCTTGAGTAATAGCTGTTCACACGAGCTGGGGCTGCACCAGTCAGCCTGGCCTTCCTCCCTTCCAGCTTATGTCTCCCTGACTACTGTACTCACCTAGCCCTCCTAGAGCGAGGTAAGGTGAGACAGATCCACACCCCAGGCACATTTTCCCTGTGTACAGCCCTTACAGGTTCTGTTACCTCCCTTCCCTTGCTGCAGACCTAACCTCTACCTGTTTGCCTTCCCTTCAGGTACCTGCTGTATAACATTGAGCAGTCTTCTACCTGGGTAATCTTTTTGGGTTTGCAGACTTCCTTCAGAATCATCATTCCTGAACCAGAGCATCCCTGGTACCTTCAAGTTCTTTCTTTACTTACATACTTGTGCCATGACCTTTCTCAGACACGTTTTAATGTTTTTTATTGAAGAAGATGCTTGCTCACTTCCTCTCTAGGTGTCCTGAATTCAGGATACAGTGGTATTTCCAGCTTCTTAGTGAGACACAGACTGTACTCACAGGACTCGCAGATTCCCTTTTCAGTATTTTTGTGAACTGTGCATTGTGCCCTTTTCTGGATAAGCCTAAGTACATTTACAAGGATAGGAAATACTTATTTTAAAATTCCAGACATGTTTACTTCATTGCAAAAATAAGTTACAGATTTAGTTTCATTTGTATTAGTAACTGAAGACAGTATCTTATACCTTACTTACTACATAGAAGATGACTTTGCTGTACCTCTTACAGTGGAAACAGTTGCCAGTTTTAAAGGTTAGACCAGCTTTTCTCTTTTATTTACCTCCTGTCTTTTTCCAGTTGTATTTGAACAGTCAGTTTTGTCCTAGATAAGAACTTAATGAGCAAGGAAAACACCTTTCAAAAATCCAAATACAAATTGCTTCTGTGTGATCTGTAGTTCTAGATTAACCATACATCACCCTTTTAAGGAGATAACTAAGAATGGACTTATTAATAGACAAGAGGGAAAAAGTCACATCATGATGTGTAAGTGGAGATGTTGACATTCAGTTCCTCTGTTTTGTTTAGATGTCCCTGGTAGATTTGGGAAAGAAGCTTTTAGAAGCGGCACGAGCAGGTCAAGATGATGAAGTTCGTATTTTGATGGCAAATGGCGCTCCTTTCACCACAGACTGGGTAAAAAATGACTTTCATGTTGTGGTTTTCTTCTTTTTTTTCCCCTTTTCATATTTTGAGTTTTTTTTTCAGATAAACATTTAGTTGATGTTATGTTTATAGATGATAATTTTGTGAGTTTGTTTTCTGTTTTAGAATTATAACTACCTTAAAATGAATGGCTTGTAACATTTTCTTATGTTTGACAACCTCATCTAAATATTCTATCTGCAAAATTTTTTCTTTTAGCCTTTTGGAGGATAAGCTGACTGTAAAATGTGATACAATGAATATAAAACCTAGCTGCTTGGGATTTAATATAAAGGTCTTATAAATAGCACAGGTAGAATTTATAATTTAAAAAGTAATAATAAAGATTAGAATTATAACTGCTAAAAAGAAAAATACATTGCAATCGATATTTGTAAAACTGCTGCACACTTGATCAAGGGGAGGGAATGGTGATGAATTCTTGGTCATTGTGGATTGCAGTTGTAGGAAGAAGGAAAAATCCGTAACTAATTCCAGGGGCAGACCAAAAGGGAAGGTTTTGGGAATGTGGAGGGCAAGGAATCTGATGAATTCTCCCACTGATGACAATTAAAAATTCCAGATTTCAAACTTTTTTCATTCACTTATCCCTGTTCTTTTATTTTTTAATGTAAAATAAAACAAAGGTTTTTTTTTTTTTTTTATGGAAAGTTTCAAACATCAAGCCTTGCATACTCTTCAGCCAATTTCAGAAATCATCAAATCATGGTGAATCTTGCTTCCTCTATAGCTCCACCCATTTTTTGTTCTGTGTTACTTAAAGCACATCGGAGGACCCATACCATTTCATTCATAAATATTTCAGCAGTTGTCTTTAAGAGAAAAAGGGTCTTTCACTAAGTATTTTCAAGAAAATTTTCTTAAAGTGCACTGATGGGATAGAAAATAAACATTTGTCAATTTGAAAAACTTGAGTGCAGGGTAGAACCCAAAGACATTTTACCCAAGAAGTATTTGCTGAATTTAGGCTTGCCTATTGATGTTCCCACCTCACTGGTGTGGTATTGGGAATCTAATAGGGGATCCCAGAGAGCAGGACCTTCAGTATAAGGGCAAAGGGAAATGCCCTGCCCACCTCCCACCCGCTGTCCCTGCTCCTGTGCCAGGGGCTGCTAGGAAAGTGGCCCTACTTGAACCAAGAGGGGAAAATTTACTGGTAAGAATTTGCAATTGAAAACCATCCCTTGCATGTCTGTAGCCTGTACTCATTCTTTACTCTTAATTCTTTAACAGTGGAAGTGAATTTGAAGTGGGCTTTGCAGTAGGGATGACTCAGGCTCCTGGCAGAAGCAAATGCATATCCTCTGTGGAGAAATCTGTCAGTATTCTAGGCTGCACATACACCGGTGAAATTCCAAGGAAAACAAACAGTTACCAGCAGCTGAACATGCAGACACGAGGCACCCTGAACGATAACCTCCCTATAACAACTGAAGCAGAAGCAGACATCCCAAGGAAGTTAGATATGATTTCAGTAACAAGTTAAAAACAAGCAAAGAGAAAGTTAGTATACTGAAGGAGAAGACATGAAGGAAAAAAAAAAAAGTATAATAAGAGAAAAAAATTAGATAGAAAACACAGGAGAGATTGAGTCATGAAAGGTAACATGAGAAAGTCTAACATACATCTAACTGAGAGGGAGAATCGGGGTGCAGTCATTTGAAGAGGTACTCCCTGGGGGTTTCTCAGAACTGATGAAAGACAACAGCCTGTAGGCCCCAGCAGGATCCATTTTTAAAAGATCTGTCTAGACTACGAATGATGTGTAGTGCATCCAGACAGATCGCAAGAAGGGTGAGTGTTCATGGGGTATAAGCAGCCCTATGGATCAGTAATAAAAAGGCAGACAGGCCGTAGAAGACTGCACAGATGTCACAGCGTGGCACTTTATCGAGAGCGTGGATGGCCACTAAACGTGCGAAGGTGCTCAGCTGTGTTAAGAATTGGGCAAATGCAAAGTAAAAGCATGAAATGCTTTTAAATTGCCAGATTAACAGAAAATGTCTGGTGTGCCAGGCCTTGGTGTGGAGACTGTGAAGTGGGAGCTCTCATGCTTTGGGCAGGAGAGAGTTGGTGTGGTCACTGGGAGGAGAGTTTCAGCGTGTGCATCCTGTGAGTTAGCAGGTAAACATCTAAGGACACTGCCAGTAGAGGGAAGTCTTGTTCATGTGCTGAAGACACCTACACAAGCATACTTCCCAGCAGGAGGAGGCACAGTAACAAAACTGGAAACAACCCAAAAGTTTTTTGGTTGAATGGAATATTGTAGAGCTGAGAAAATTGGTGAGTGGCTTTGGCAGTGATTAACATGTCATTCTCATGAACATAATGTTAAGCGGAAGGCCAGTAGAAGTCATCAAAAAACACACAGTAGAATTCTATTTAAAGAAGATTCATAGCTGGGTGAGGTGACACATTCCTGTAATTCCAGCACTCAGGAGGCTGAGGCAAGATGATTGCAGAGAGTGTGAGACCAGCCTGAGCCACAAAGTGAAACACTGTTTCAAAAAATGTTCAGATGGGCCAGTCCAAAATATGTCATTTAAGGTTGGTAGTGATACACAGAAAAACAAAGCACGGCTTGTCACAAAATCCTGAGTAGTGCTTATCCCTGGAGCTGAGGGAGGGCTATATAACTGTGTCACTAGGTATATAACTAGTGACATACGGCAAGCTTTTGATTTCCTAGCAGTGTTTTATTTCTAGCCTGTAGTGACACCTTCACAGATGTTTGCTTTTTCTTTAAACTACATATATATATATATTTTCCATCACTGAAAGTGAAAGTCTCAAGAAAACAAATAAAAACGCGTCACAAAAACCCAACAACAACACAGAATGGGCCCCAGTAGCACACTGACAAAAACTCATGGTTGCTGAATATACTGTTAAATACTAGCACTTAATAGTATAAGCTGGCCTCAGTGGCACATGCCTGTATGTCCAGCTACTTGGGAGGATGAGGCAGGATGATCACAAGTTTGAGGCCAGCCTGGGCAGGATAGTGATACCCTATATCCAAAAGACAACAACATAAAATAACGAACAGAGAACTAAAGAGTGTAGAAAGGGCTAGCTATGGGAAATAGGACCAGCTGTGGAAAAGGGATGTTCAGGAATTGCCTTTGATCTGCTAGAATGACCTTCCCTTAAAATTACATGGTTTTTGGTGGTATTAAAGTAATTATTCCCAAAGTCAGTGGTTTCAGTTTTTACCATGCATTGAGAACACATGCCCAGTCTGGTGTTACAGCTCCCTGTGTGACTGGAGGCCAGTTGGTAAGCTTTGTGCCTTAGATTCTGTTACTGTCGAATAGGGCAGCAGTACCACCTGTGTTACGAAGAGATGACATAGGATCAGTATGTGAAGTTGTTAGAACAGCGTGTTCCATAGAAAGTGCTGAGAAAGCTTAAGTGCTGTTGTTACCGTGGTAGCCTTAGCAGATTTCCTGTTCGAGTGAATACTTGCACTCCTTGGAATGTCGGGCTTGGCGGTCGAGTTGCAGGGGTTTTCTGTGCCTCTAAATGCACACGGTAGAGCTCTGTTCCACATTTCATGTGTGTGAAGCCGTGCCTCCGTTAGCAGCTCTTCCTTCTCTCGCCTTTCAGTACACACAGTACTTCTCTGTGTCTTGATGCTGACTTAAGGGCTGGACCCCACAGAACCCGTTTCAGAACTGAGCTGTCTTGATTCTGTCCAGACTCAGTGGCAAATGCACCAGAGTTTTCCTTTCAAAATGACTCTGAACTCCTTTATGAAAGATCAGGGGTTGTATTTTTTAAGTTCTATAAAGTAGTTTTGGTCTACTTATTGTAAAAACGTACACTACTGCATTTACTTTAGGTGAATTTTATAGGCGAACAGCAGTTATTTTAGCAAATTTTCTGCGATTGGCATAGAACATCCTAGTACTTAGAAAAATTTATCCAGCCTTGGGTATCTAATTTGTAATAAAATGAATTTTGCTTAATGAAATTAATTTTGGTAAAAAATAATGAAGAAAATTTGAATTAAATATGGACTTTTCTTCCTCACTAAGTACAGTAATGGGAATTCTTCAAGGCTTCTGTTAAGATGTAATAAGCTTCAATCACCTAATTTCTTTGGAGTTTCAAGTGGCCATATACACAGATGGCATAGTGTGCTTACTGTGTAAAAGAAGCTATAAGGTAGATCATAGTAGCAAAAGCGTCCTAAGTGCAGCTGCATGTGTGTTGTCCTGTGTGTTTCCTGTGTCAGCTGGGAACATCTCCACTGCACCTGGCAGCACAGTATGGCCACTACTCCACCACAGAGGTGCTGCTCCGAGCCGGTGTGAGCAGGGATGCCAGAACCAAGGTTGACCGGACGCCGTTGCACATGGCAGCCTCCGAGGGCCACGCCAGCATTGTAGAGGTCTTGCTTAAGGTACGTGTTCTCTCTTTGCTCTCAGTCCCACCAGGACCTCCTGGCTTTATAAAAAGGGAGCTGGTTTTACTGAATGTCTGTTTCCAGTTTTATCTATGATATTTCATTCTTTGGTACATAAGCCATCAGATTCTAATTATCACAAAGTTTTCTCTGGTGAGGGGGGAAGACTTCCTTGAGGAATGCCCTTCATTAAATCAGACAATTAAAAACAGTCCTTTGGGTGAGGACCTATAGCTTTGTGCTAATACAGCTTTGTCTTAAAAATGCTCAAGAAAGAGAACATAAGGCTTAGATAATTAACAAACAAATTAACAAGGGATATAAATGGAAATTTATCTTTAATCATACAAGCGCCAAACAGTGATGGAGAAAATTCTGAAACAAAGTGATACTGTTCTTAACTCTATTGTCCTGATCCCTAGGTGAACCAGTGCAAAAGAAATACAGTGCAAGCCATAAATGCAAATCACATGTAATTCTAAATATTCTTCAGCTACTTCTGAAGAGGAGAAAATTAATTTTAATATTATATTTACCCTAGTATATCCAAAACATTTTCATGTTGACATGAAATCAAATCACATTCTGTTTTTTGGTATTGTTGAACTCCATTATTTATTTATACATGAATATGCACATCTTTGTTTTGACTAGTCACATCCCAGTGCTTTGTGGCCACACACACCTCCTGGATATCGGGTTGGACAGTGTATCTTCTTTATATTGTGCTGATTTTGAAAGCAAAGGTATTTTTGAATAAATGAGAAGCACAGTATTAGACAGTTTTGGAGGACTTAGTTTCTTTTACTTCTTAGGCCATTCTTTCTGTTGCTGTTTTGTGGTTTTTTGCTGTTTTGGTTTTTCATGAGATGGGGTCTTGCTGTGTAGTTCAGGGTGGTTTTGAACTTACATAGAGCCTAGGCTGGCCTCAAACTTGTGATCTGCCTTAGCCTCCTGAGTGTGGGATCATAGGTGTATGCCACCACACCTAGCCCTTATACCATTCTTAGTAACTAAAAAAAAAAATTGCCTGAAGCTGAGTAATTGGGAAAAAAATTGCCTCATTTTAAGAAATTAAAAGGAAAGCAGTTGGGAAAATTAGTATGATGAAATAGTGATGTAGTAACAGAGAAGTGACAGTTGCTGGAACATGTGTTTAACACACACGAGACTTTATTATGTTTTTGTTCTTGCTTCAAAGCATATAGTAACTAGTATTTCCATGTCAGGAATGTATTGTATTTCGTATATTAGCAATATGCAATATCTTATTTTTAACAATATTTTTTGTAGCACGGTGCTGACGTCAATGCAAAAGATATGTTAAAGATGACAGCTCTACATTGGGCCACAGAACACAATCATCAAGAAGTGGTGGAACTTTTAATCAAATATGGTGCTGATGTACACACGCAGAGTAAATTTTGTAAAACTGCATTTGATATTTCAATAGACAATGGAAATGAAGATTTAGCAGAGATATTACAGGTAACTTGGCTTGTAATTGAAGGAAACAAAAGAAGCTGTGTAGATAGGTCTCTTGTGTTACAGATATTTTAAGTCTTGTAGCTTTTCACTTTGGTCTCAGTTACTTTAGACAGGCCTTTTTCTGTTGAACTTCCTCTTTGTTTATTGCTGTTCATTTTCTTGATGGTAAGACCACAGTCTTCATGTAACAGAAGATTAGATTATGGTTTTTCAAAGTCTATTATGAATTAGTTTATAAAAATTTAAAAAAAGTTAGCTACCAAAATAAGGTCCTTTGAGTGATACAGTCTTTATCATTTTGACTTTTCATCATCCTGTAAAAAAATCTATATGTGGACATAGTTACTTTTGCTGTAACTGGCATTACTTATCTTTCCTTCAGCTAGAGGACATTGATATAAATTATCTTTACTTAGTGCCTCTTCTCGCCTATCTTTTTGTAGAACCCTTTTCTCGAAGATCATCTGACCTCGTTGAATTTCCGTGCATTACATATAAAATGTTTTATGCTCAGGAAAGTGAATTTTCCATGCCCTTATTTTTTTACATGTAGGAGTGTAGTCTGAGGGTTGGGGCTGAAGGTAGGGAACAATTTATTAGGGAGGCCATGCTTTATGTATGTAGTGTTATATATTGCCAAAGGAAGTCGAGGAAATAACTTAGATAATTTCTGTAGCTACTGAGTGGAATGTCTTCCAGTGTTCAGTTTTTCTGTGATCTGTAAAACCCTTTCAGATTCTCATTTCTCCTCTAACAGGCGCTGCTTTACTCAGCATGGCGTCTTGGGATATAAATTCATAACTATATTTTACGTTGCACTCAGTCCATGAGCTTGTGTTTTCGTTTGTATGATGCGGTCCTTCTTAGAAAATGCTCTCCTATGTGTGTATTTGTGCTGCCCTGAGAATCTTTCAGACATTCTGGTTATAACTGTGAAAACACTGTGGTGCTGTTTGCCTAGATCGCTATGCAGAACCAAATCAACACCAACCCGGAGAGCCCTGACACTGTGACGATACACGCTGCGACACCACAGTTTATCATCGGACCTGGAGGGGTGGTGAACCTAACAGGTCTGGTATCTTCAGAAAATTCATCCAAGGCAACAGGTATTGAGATGCATATAGGACAGCTGTTGGGATTTTGTGCGGTAGTAGGTATTCCTCCTTTTAAGAAGGACTTTTGGAGAATCAGGGTAAGATTCCATCAGCTACCATAGTGTCTTTTATTTTGGTAAAATTTTTTCTAATACAGTCTAAAGAAAGGTGATACTACAAAATGCACTGCAGTATTATCTTTCGAAAACTAATGCTATCCAAGCTTTATTTAAGAGTTGAGTAAAGTAGAATACAACATGAGAACTATGCATTGGATTAAGCACGTTAAAAATTCCTGTTTTTCTTTCCCTGCAGATGAAACGGGTGTGTCTGCTGTCCAGTTTGGAAACTCCTCTACATCAGTATTAGCTACATTAGCTGCCTTAGCTGAAGCTTCTGCCCCATTGTCCAATTCTTCAGAAACTCCAGGTTAGAAAAGCAGGTCGCGTGTGTGTGGTGAAAGCTACAGATTCAGGCACTTAGGAAGGCCTGGAAGAACCAGGAGAGGCCTGAGTGGGCAGAGCTGGGTTGTGTCCAGCCCGGGGCAGGGTGGGGCTGGGCTAGGTCTGGTGTCTACTGCTGAGCTCCAGCTGATTAAACAGACTTGTGTGCTTCACAGAAAACCTGCCGTTTACCCAGTTTGTCCCATGTTTTACCAGTTTGTGACTTTTGATTTACAGAATATCAATCTGTAGGGAATTACTGTTGTTTTATAAATTGAATTTTTAGCAGTTCTGTTAGAATGATACAAAAATGTTGCTGGACAGAGCAGGAAATAGTGTACAAAAACTACGCAGAGGATTCTTCCTAGACGATGACATACAGTATTGGCAAATTGGTGCAGGCAAGCTTTGCTTTATTGTGACCTGAAATGTTGGTGTAAATATTTTTAATCAGGAAGTTTAAACCCCAAGAAATATCCTTACTGTAGTTTAAGCTGTTATGTTTGGATCAGTGTTTATGACAGTAAAGAATAGTTGTCATTTGTTAAGTTAGTGTTTTTTTTAAAAATTTGATCAACAATTCTTTGAACCCTTACTCTATGCCAGGCACTGCCATAAATGCTTTACTTACAATCTTGTCGAATCCTTACTGTGATTGTTTTTTAACTTACATCTTTTGTTAACTAAAGAATAACTGATACTTACCCATTCCCAGCTTGTTTGGCATCCTAATCAAACCCTTTTTATTAGGAAGCCTTCAGCTTTTTCGAGTTACTTTTGGCCATGTGCACTGTGTGTGTCGTGGTGTTGATGGACTGCTTTATAACCGACTCCTGGATTTCTTCAGCACCTTTGGAACTGCAGAATTTGTCACAGAAAACTGGTGCCAAGACTGACATGCTACGTAGTGGTAGAGCACATACTCAGTGCGTGAGGGGTGTGGTTCAGTGCTCAGAAAAACCGATTTTGTTGGTGGTTTCTATTTGCTTAAACTTGAACATTTTAAAAATTAAATTGCATGTACCTGAAAATTAAATAGCTTTGCTTGAAAGTCACATTTAGATTTTTGGCTCAATGAATTCGTCACGCTAGCTTTTCTAACTTTTACCTTTAAAAATATTACTGTGGAGTTTGGGAGAATTAGCAATTTCAGTTGGTTTTGATTGGCCGGGACTTACACTGTCCTATGAACACAATAAAATTTCATTTCATTGCTGAATCAGAATGGTGTCTGTGGAATGTGTTAAGAGCTTGAATTACGTAAAAGTCGAGCTAAGGGTGTTGCCAGTAGCACCTGTGTGACAGCTCAGCAGAGGTGATCAGAGTACGTGTGCCTTCCCGCTGCCCACTGGCCCGCGCTCCACGGTGAGTCTGTCACAGGTGACGTCTCGCTTGTCTCGCCTGTTCCTTTTCCCACCAGTTATCAGGCTCATCCTGATTTTAGAAATGTTTGAAAATACGTACATTTTCAAGGGTAATTTGGGATATGAAAGATGCAGTACACGTACCTCCGTTTTATGTAAGATGAAACAGGTTTGTGGAGGTCAAGTTGTTTTTTCTCAGGTCATATGGCTGTAAATAGTGCAAGGTTTGTGCTCCCAGTCTAACTCCTGATACGTGGCTAACCCCTGTAATACACTTTCCTATGCACCTTCTTCAGGTGATCTGTGGGCTGGTCGCTGTGTGAAAGTTTGTCATTCGTTTGTGATTGGAATAAATACTTGTGTGTTTATCACTTGTCTTCTGGAGGGGTCTGGCTTTTTATGTAGGCTGTGGCAGTAAGTGTTCTCTGTTGTCTTGTTGTTTTTAAATGATTATAGATGAACATGTGGTGTGAGAACAATCAGTGCACTACTTACTACTGCTCGTACCCTTCTCTCTTACTAGGGAAGTGATGTAATGAACAACTGTCCAGAGCAGAGTGTCGCAGCAGATGGCTGGCTATATTTTGAGGGGAGACCTCAGGCTGGCTTGGTACAGTAGACGGAAAGAAAGAACAGGCCCTTCTGATAAGCTGGGTGTGCGTGCCATTGCACTTAGGAGTGGGCTGCAAGTGATCTGGCTTTTGTGATATCAGTAGGACTTTTTTGTCATACAAAACAGATTTTAATAGTAGTCATAGAGAACCTCCTCAAGTCTATTAAAATTAAAATGTCTTTGTTGCAAAACCAAAGGCTACTTGTCTTCTCAGTGTTAGAGCAGACATAGACTGTCTCACTGGACTGTGTTGCTGTTAGAAGGAGGGCAGTTGCTTCAGGCTGGAGCAGGGGAGGGCGGGTGTGGACCACGCCGTGAAACATGGGTAGAACTGCGCATATAGGCGTTCACCCGAAGTCACGCCTCTGAGGGTGTCATTTCTTTTTTAATGCATTCCATAGGAAGAGCCAGGAAGTGGGCAGCTGTGTGCTGGGAATTGCAGTTACCTTCTTCCTCATGAGGAAAAGCCCTCTGGAGGACACTCCTCAAAGGAGTCATGTTCTCGTCTTCCTGCCAAAGCTTCCAGGCCACCTTTGAGTGGGTCGTGGAATCTTCCTAGAGTAATAAGGAGGAATTAGGAAAACATTGGGGAAGAACATTTTAGGAAGTGAAGCTTTTGAGGCAGAAAGCTTTTCAGGGGGCCCAGAGACCAACAGCATGACTGACCCCAGTGAGCAGGGGGTTCAGGGTGAGATGGTACAAGACTTCACATGATCACTGTGCCGAGCCTGCTTACAAGCCGGTAATCCCAGCACTCTGGGAGGCTGGCTGAGGCAGGAAGGTTGCAAGTTTGAGCCCAGCCTGAAAAATTAACAAGTTATCAAAATCTTTTCTCAAAATAAAAAATGGCCTGGGGATGTAAATTATCATGGTAGGTTTAGAAGAATGTTCTGGAAAGTTTGTAAAGATGTAGTTCAAACAAGAATGAGATGCACTGTAATCATAGCATGAATAAGAGTTTGGCAAAGAGCTAGGAAGAAGTGAATAGATTTGGGAGTTACTTGGGATGTGGAGTTAAAAGCTGTAATTGTTTAGGATGTGAACCTTCTGTCTGCAGTGTAATTACTTGCGGTCCTGTTACCACCTTTTCCTTGCTTTAGCTTTATTCTTCCTGTGTCCCAGTTGTATAATACCTTGATGAAATAGAAATCCAAGATCACTTTTTTAAATCTCTAGTTAGCTTCTGTTAGTTGCTAGTAAGGTGTTTCAGAAAGTGCAACGTGGCTGGTAGCTGTTAAAATTTCCTACTTCTAACAGTGAAGTGAACCAGGTACCTGTTGCACATTGTTGGTCTTTTTGTAAAATAGGGTAGAAAAATGAAGTTGGCTATAAGCATAATTATTTATGCTTAGGCCTCATGAGGTGGTTTTGGTTTTTACTTTCAGGTTTGATTACAGGCATAAACATTTATTTAAATGTTTCTATGTAGAGTTTTCAGTCTTTCAGAACTTTTTAAAAGACAGTGTTCTTCCATGCCTTATTTCAGTTTTATGGCATTATCATTTAAAAGTCAAACTGGGTGTGGTACGCACGCCTATAATCCCAGTACTGGGCGGTTGAAGCAGAAGGATCATTGTGAGTTTGAGGCCAGCCTGGGCTACAAAGTGAGCTCAAGGCCTGCCTGAACTGCAGAGGGAGACCCTGCCTCAAAAAGACAAAAAAAAAAAAAAAAAATTTAAAAGTCATGTTGAACAAGGGATCTCAGATATCAAAGATGTTATACATTAACTACTCTCTTTAAATACTATAGCACAACTTTTTAATTACATCAGTGAATATTTATGGTATTATGGTTACTTTTTATCCAGGGAGTTTTACATTTTGGAATATATGTATATATTTTAAATTAACAATCTGTTTTGAGCTTTTAGGCTTTCTCTTTTCTATGTCGGGTTATTCTTAAGGTTTCTGGGAGTGACGGCATGGTTTGTCTTCTACTGTAATTGGTTTCCTTTTAATTTTTTCTTAAATACTTTACTGTCACACAGCTTAAAAAGAAAGCTTTTAGATGAAAGAACTCTGTATTCTTTAAGGACAGTCATTATAAATGGTGCAAAGATGAAAGTTCTTGGATTGTGCCTTGATTTTGTGTGATCGCAGAAATTTCTTATGCATGATTATGGTTTAAAATGTTACTGTTTGTACTTAGCATTCAACCCCTGAACATTTCTTTTTCATATGGATATGTTTTTAAAAATCAAAGCAATATTAATGTGCATGAAAGCCTTAGTTGTTATTCTATTGAGTACATTGCTGTTTTATGCCATCCACTTCATTTTGTAACTATCTTCCTGAAATTTTCTTAAGTGCTTGGTGACAAAACTAAATTATAGTTTAAAGCAAACAAAAATAGTGAGAGCACTCAAAGCAAAGACGGTTTGCATTTTTAGTGTTCTGGGTTTGTGTTGTGACCCTTCATTACCAAAGAACATTGTACAGGTAGAAGCTAGGCCTCTAGCCATAGATGTGTCCTGAAAACTAGGTCCTGGGATTCGTCTTGCCTTCTCACAAAAGAACTTCATGCATTTGTGGCCTTTCTGTCTTCAGAAGCCCTTTGCTACATTTCTGTTCGCATTGTTAGGTATATTCACCGATGTTCACTTCTTCTTCCAGTAGTGGCCACGGAGGAGGTGGTTACAGCAGAGTCCGTGGATGGTGCAATTCAGCAGGTGGTCAGCTCAGGGGGTCAGCAGGTCATCACCATCGTTACAGATGGGATCCAGCTTGGAAACTTGCACTCTATCCCGACCAGTGGGATAGGCCAGCCCATCATTGTGACCATGCCAGATGGACAGCAAGGTTAGTGGTAGACATTTGTATCAAGTTGATGTTATTTTCAATTCTCAGGAAATGGTGATTTGTTTTCCACATTGTTTATTTTGGCCTTGAATTCTATTTCTGCAACAGACATAACTGCCTAATTTTATTTGCTTAGGCTGATAATTGAAATGAGTATGAAGCTAGGAGTGTGGTGGATAACTGTCATTCCACCACTCTCATAGGTCGAGGCCTGAGGATTGAGTTTGAACCCAACCTGGGCACTTTAGGAGGACTCTGACTCAAAATATTTAAAATAAAAAAAAAAAAAAAGAAGAGGGAGGAGGGTTGTGCTGTGAAGGCCCTGAGCTCCATCCCAAGTATCACCAAAAAGAAAAAAAAACTTAAATACCACCACAATATAGAAAATGAGGTATTCAAAACCATCATTGGATAATGCTTTCTTGCACCATTTCATGCAACTTACATATCATATGAACTTTTAAAAATCCCATGTAAGAAAACCTCCTGAATAGCAAGTTGAACTTAGAGCTTTTAGTAGACATATGGTGGCAGTTTTTATATGTTTATTGTGAATTTCCTTCATTTTTTTCCTCTTGAAAACCATGAATATCAAGGTGAATGAAAGAAAAGCCCAGCTGAATTAAAAGTCTGAGAAAACCTTAAAATTCCACATTTTAAGAGCTGCGCAGAGCACCCAAGACCAGCACAGGCGGGGCAAGAAGACTCACAGAAGCCCGCAGGGGGCGTTCGGGGGAGGAGAGGCAGGGGCTTGGCGGTCACCAGGGAATGAGCACAGGCGGAAGCGAGGGCCTGGCCTGAAGCGGAAGTGCTGCAAGCCTGGATAAGAGTGGAGCCAGGAGGGTCCTGGGGAGCCAGAGAGGAGGTGTGAAGCGGAGCAGGCGCGCGTGCACACGCCCTTCTGTCCTCCACAGAAAAGAAAGCGGCCAGCATTGCAGAGACTGCCCCTTTGTAGAAGGGGAAGGAACTGGTGGAGGTGGAACTTCTGCCCCAGGTTTGGTTTGGAGTGACAGAGGAGGTGTGGCACTGAAGAGAGACAGATTGCTAGAAAAGACTTCGTCACCATAACGCAGAGAGGGAGCCTTTGACTTGAAGGCTCAAACGTGCTCTCCCGCCTGCTGAGAGTCCTGCGGAAGGCCGGTCCAGCGGCTGGGTCAGGCCTTGCTCCTTTTGTAAATCTATAACGAACCAATTTAATTGTTTACAAGCCAAGAAAACACTTAAAATTTTTTGTCTGCTTAAAAAAAGTGAATAAATTGTCTCTAAAATGTGACATTATACAAACAAAAACAACTGATGAACAAATGGAAGGAAAGCCATGAGTTTGGAAGAGAAGGCTCAAAATCAAGTCCTTGAATCTTCCTGGTTAATTTATGAATTTGATACATCAAAGAAAAAGAGACCATTAGTTTGTTTGGGCGGCTGTAAGGCCGTGCGCAGGCTGGGCGATGCGAGCAGCACAAACGCATCTCTCAGGCTGGAGGCTGCAGTCCAGCCTCAGTGTCGGCCTCTCCTTGGCTTGCACGTGGCCCACTCGTTCAGTGCATGTGGTATCTGTCCTGACCACTCTGCTCAAAAGGACACGAGTCACAGTGGATTAGGGCACCCATGTGACCTCACTTTAGCGTGTGTGCCTCTTGAAAGGCCTTGTCTCCAGATGGAATCCCAGTCGGAGTTACTAGGGGTTAGGACCTCATACACGAATACTTGGGGCGGGGGCACAACTCAGTCTGTAAGAGCGATCAGTAGATTTTTCCAGAACTCACCAAATGGTTGTGTTGTATTGATGCTAAGAGGAGGAAAGAAGAAAAATAAAACTCTGGAAAAGAAGAGTGAGAGGATCCTATTGAATATTAAAACAAACTTTAAAAAGCTGCCCATGGCAGCAAGTTAAGATGGTTCTGCAAGGCCCTGTCCTGTACAGCAGCCTCTCTCTATTTATTTTCCTATGAAGAGTGACAAAAAATAAGACGTAATCCAGTAGGAGAACAGGTTTATGATGTGTTTATGATAAACTGTGACAGGACAGGGTATACAGCTTGCAGGAAGGAAGCTGTCTGTGTGTGTGTGCAAGGGATGGTGGTTACAGGCAAGCAGTGTGCTGGTCGTGTGCATCCGAATGGTGCACTGCAGGAGTGCTGTGCACATATGCACACTTGCTTTCACATAAATTAATGCAAGAACACACAAGCAACTAATAAAAAGTGATTGTATTGGTAGGGGAGGGTGTGAGACCTCTCAGACTATGCTTGTTAATACTTTGACTTTAGAGCCCTGTGAATTAACATGTTATAAAATTTAAAAAGTAAATATTGTAAATAGTAAGATTGTAATACAGAAGCAATACAGTGTTTTGAAATTGTTTGGAATATGTATGTTTTAGATGGGCAGCATCAGTGAAGTTACTACAAGTTTTATTTCGATTAAAGGCACCAGAGAGTGAAGTAACGCGTGCATTTTTCATTCCAGTGTTAACAGTGCCTGCAACAGATATCGCTGAAGAAACCGTTATAAGTGAAGAGCCGCCGGCTAAGAGACAATGTATTGAAATTATTGAAAACCGGGTGGAATCTGCAGAAATAGAAGTAAGGAGTCTTTTACCCGGTGTGTTTAGCGGCAGTCGTCCAAAATAAATTTTTTATTTTTTATTTTTTTGTCTTTTATATTTATTACAGTGTTTTGATACAGAATGAAAGTGCATGGTATCACCCTTTTGTTTACTTTTTTGCCTTATACATATAGCAAGCCCTCAATAAATAAATATTGAATGAATGAGTGAGTGAAGATTTGTTTGTAACAAAGCCTGCATCTGGTGACATCGGCATGTCTTCGAGTTTCATCTTCCATTGTTTGTTTTCTGTGTGTCTTCTACATGTCATTCTCACAAGTCACTAAAGGGAAATACAACTAAATACTGATGAAAGATATTTTTTTCTTGCAAAAGTGGAGCTCAGATGCCTAATTCAGCTATATAGGGTCCTCTTACAGAAGGTTGATGTCTCTCTAATGGATTGTGTTTTTAAAAATAGTGTAAAACTGCTAAGATTTCGCCGTCATTTTCCCCTCTCAAACTAGTTTATAAGTGTACACTAGTTTGTAGTGCAAACTACAGTTACCACGGATTTTCTTCCCCTCACATGAGTATAAATAAGATGATGTTCCCTGAATTTAGAACTTACATAAAATGCAAAGTTGTTTTGAATAACTGCTGTGTAAATAGAACTGAACTTGAAATCAGTTAAGCTAGGTTTTGAATGCCCTCTCTTAACTATCAGTTTTAAAGAAATTATCTTGCCTTTCTGAGTCTTATTTTCTTCTAGATTAGAATCCAGAGTAGTATCTCCATTTTAGGGTTTTTATTTCAGAAGTATACTCAAGTAGTATGTTTAGAGTTCCTGTTACATATGCATAGTAAATTTGGTGAACATTTAGCAGTTCATAACAGTCCTTGTTACCACAGGAAGGGGACTTCGTAAAAATCCTCTAAAGGGCAACATAACTCTTCACACAATTAGACTATACCTTCTTACATTCACTTAACTATCAGACTGCTACATCTTTGGATATATTCATAAATAATATACTACTGAGTTTAAAAGAATCTGATTAATGATTTAACCAGAATATCTGGTAAAAATTACAACTTTATTCAGTGTGGGTTGTTGTATTTCTTGAAAACTTAGAGTTATATGCAGGAAAACAAAGTTCTTATTCACTAACAATTCTACCAGGTAATATTAGCATACTTATTCTTTATTATCATTTTCTGATCTGTCAGATGGTCTTTTTAAAGCACATTAAGGTGAAAAAAATTTTGTCAATAAAACATTTAAATAAAACATTTAAAAAGTTATCTAATAAAACATTTAAAATTACATGAATTTTTATTAAATATAAGATTATTCAGCACGTCGTGTGTTTCTAAGGGTGAGTATGAAAGGCAGTGCCTTTCTTTGCCAGTGACTAATCCCTGTTTCCAGTTCTGCCTTGTTCTCTTCTCCTCTTAGGGAAGATAATTGCAGTAAGAAGAAGGTGAGAATAGGGGTGTATGAATTAACTAGAACCAAGGAAGTGGAATTTCAGCTTGGAATAAAGAATAGGCTTTTTTTGTTTTTGTTTTTGTTTCTGTTTTTGAGGCAGGGTCTAATGTAGCACAGGCTGGCCTTGAACTCCTCGCTTATGTAGCCCAAGCTAGCCTCAAACTCCTCCTGCCTCAGCCTTCCGAGTGCTGGGACTACAGGTGTGCACTACCATGCCCAGCGAAGAGCAGGGTTTTCTATTCGTTCTGTTTTTAATGGAACTCCCCAGTGGTGCAAACGTTCAGGACAAGGTCGCAGGGCCTCTTGTGGCCGTTGCGGAGAGACTGGGACCCACACAGTGCGTGTGGATGGTGGAGGCGGGCTGCGGTTGGAAGGGAAGATGTGACCTCAAGGCTTATGGCAAGCCTGGAATTGCTGGTGTGTCATGCCTGAAGTCATGCCCTTGAGTTTTTATTCTTAGACTACCAGCAGTGTTACCTTGGGGACAGGCTTTTATACTGCTTTCTGAAATGACAGCAGCCTCCCATGCAGTTTCTATAAAATGATGATTCTCGGCTGGGCAGTTTTGATCCCAAGTGACATTTGGCAATGCCTGGGAACGCTTTTGGTTGTTACAGTTAATGGCAAAGCACTGGCATTTGGTGGGTAGAGTGGACATCCTGTGATGCACAGGACAGCATTCAGAATTCATGTACTACAGAAATACCAGCACGGAGCCTGAGGAACTCTAAAGGAATTTAAAAATCCCCTCGTACACAGAATCTGACATTCATCCTATTTCTTTTTGTGTTTGTGCCCACGGTTGGCAGAGGGACAATAAAGTTGATGCAAACTTGCATTTGCAGTGTTTCCCAATAATCCCTGGAAAAACTAGTTTAAATTACCTAAAATGTATGTAAATTTTGTGGTATTTACATCTACATTATGTAGCAATGTAGAATTTTGTAGAGGTTAAGATAGAAGCAGGGCACTCAATTACGATAGTGTGGAAGCTCTTGATAGTACTTTTGATAGTACTGTTCTGAAGGTTCTTCTGGAGAAGGAGAGTGTGCTGTTGCCCACCTCTGTAAGTGAGCATTGGCGTGTTCTCAGCGGAGCTTGCTCCTCGCACCTGTGGGAGGGAGGTGTCATTAGCGCGTTAGGAACAGCAAACTCTATTCCTGTGTGAATCCAGGCAAGATCTTTATTTTTTGTTACTCAGAGTAGAGATGAATATGTGTATTAGGGAATTTCGTTTATTTTTTGAGATAAGATGTTTTGTCTTTAATTCTGGGACTGGATCAAATGCAGGGTCACATGCGTGATGGGCGAGTGCCCCGCCCCTGAGCTACCCCTGGCTCTGTTTGTATTTGTCTCCTTAACAGGGCTGGATTGAGATCCTTAGTAGTCTTTTAAAAATCTCTACAAATTGTGGACAGTAATATCTCTTGAGCTCAGGACTGCTCTAGTACTGAGCTACCTCCCCAGCCCTTTTGGTTTTTTATTTTTCTGATTTTAAGGCAGGGCCTTGCTAAGCTGGCCAGACTGCCCTTGAACTTGTGGTCCTTCGGCCTCAGCCTCAGAAGTTGGGATTCCAGGCCTTGCCCCTGCCCCCAGCCGGGCGTCACTCTTGGTCTGTGGAGGTTCTGTCTCCCCTGTGGGTGGAGTCCCTGATGTAGGTGCTCAGCTCTGCCGTTACAGTGGGGAAGCAGCGTGAAGTGAAATGGTGGGTGCGGCTTTGTTTTGAGACACTGTTTATAAAAGCAAGATCATCTTTGCCACATTTGGCCCAGGGTAGTTAGAAAACTGATCTTCACACACCAGGGAACACCTCACATATGTGGCCTAGTCCCCTTTCACCCGAGTCTAGTAACCCCAGCACTTTAAGAGGCTGAAGCAGGAAAGTTTGGGGCCAGTTTGGGCTATCTAACAAGATCCTGCCTCAAAAAATCAAAAGCAAAATAAGTGGCTAGAAATACGGTTATTCAAGCAAATTTAGGTTTGAATTTTATAATTTTTAATTATGTTAATCAGTTCAGCTTCACTTTTCAAGGATGGGCTTCCTCATCAACAAAAGTGGAAAAATAGCATCTACAATATAAGACTGCTGGAAAGATGAAATGAGAGTGCATATGAAGGGTTAGTACAGCGAGGGGCACAAAAACACCAGTTGTTAGCGTTGTTCTAAAGTTCACATTGAGGCAGGGCGTGGTGGCCCATGCCTGTCATCCCTCGCTTGGGATGCTGAGGGGGTTTGTCTGAGTGATGTAGTGAGACCCTGTCTCGAAAAACAACCAAAAAAACTGTTTAAGTTGTTTTTATTGGTACAGTTTGGATATACCTACTGGTCATATTTACCATAGGGAGTTTGTACCTGTACATGATAGATCTTGATTCTCTTTTTTTCCCCCGCTTTCTCTCCTCTCGCTTCAACCCCTCTTCTCCTTGTTTACAAATCTTTGTTTCCATGTTTTCCTTCTAAAAATAAAACTTGCCAGCCTAGTGGTGCAGGCCTGGCCTGTAATCCCAGCACGGGGGAGGCTAAGGCAGGTAGATTGCTGCAAATTCGAGACCAGCCTGGGCTACAAGGTGAGCTCAAGGCCAGCCTGAACAGCATAGCGAGACCCTGTCTCCAGAAGAAAAAAAAAAAGACATTTCAGTATGGTAGAAGATAAATCATGATGATTTTTGAGTTTATAATAGTCAAAGCAAAATACAAATTCGGTTGTTAGAAAATTATATATTAAAGATGATAAAATTGTTAGAGATCATTGCTGTTAATCAAAATGGAACAGAGGAATCGTGTTTAAAATAAAACAAGCTCAGTAAAATAAAAAAGCTTCCGTTTTCCATCATTGCAGTACCTAATGTAACAGTGACATTGCTTTGGCAGTGTGACATGGCTAGATACCTTCCTACTGCCACTAAATGTGGATCATTAGCAGACCTTTTTCGGGGAATTCTTTAAATTGGACTGTGGATAGGAAAATGTGCGCGTGTGCGTGTGTTCATGCTGTGGATCTATCGCAAGACCTTGCACATGCTATAACTGTGTGTTCTGCCACTGAGCAAAACCCCAGCCCCTCGAAAAAGACTTCAGTATTACATGGAGTAGGCTAGCCTGTGTCCATCATAAAATGTCAGAACTTGCCGTTGTGACTTTACTGCAAAAGCTGAGTGCCACAGAGCTGGTGTTTCTGTTTCAGCGTAGATGCCAGGTGCCAGGCTCTTGTGTGTCAGTGTTTGAAGCGGCTGAATGGCTGCTTGCATTAAGGAACTGTCTTTTATGTTCAATGAACATGTGACAAACAGAAACAAAGGATTTCTGTGGGTAAAACAAGCAGCCTTCCCCACTTTACAGAGATGTTTATCTGCTTTGAAGTGAGATGGAAGAAGACCCTTCTCCCCTACACCTACATTCTTGAGAAAGAATCAGAAATGTGTAAGAATTAGTAATATTAGTCATGCTGTTAATGCAGTCAGAGTAGTACTGATGACCCTTATCTTTCAGATCTTACGGATTTAGTCAGAAAACACAGTGTATAATGGGTCTTTTATTTGGCCTAATAAGTAGACGGGAGTGATCATTTCAGTTACAGTAATGGATATTCTGTTTCTCGGGGCTGGCGGTGTATTGTAGCTCAGTGGTTGGCTGGTACCTGACAGTCCCAAGGCCCTGAGTGTGTCCCCAGTGTGTGGGGTGTATGTGATATATGTGTGTATGCTCCATTTCTCAAAAAGACAAAAAAGAAATTAAGGTTCAACTGTTTTTCAGCCTTTAGACTATTTACCTCAGTTTGTTTTAGTCTTCTGCAATAATAGTGAATCACTTGCTAATCCTAATCCTAAAAGATACCTAGTATTTCCTCCCAAGCTGGGGCACATTGTTTTGCTTATGCAAAATGAGAGGCTCTTAGTACCGTGCACTTAGAACGGGTGTGCGTGTCTGAGAGTGCCCGAGCCGGTGGTGGGGTCTGAGGCCCGGGGGCAATGCTGAGCCCCCTACCGCAGCCCACCCACGGCTGCTCAGAGCTGTGGTGGCTCTCGCTGGCCTCTTCGTATGCTGCCTGCCCTCCTTCCTGGAGTTAGGGGAAGAAGGGGCGCAGCCGTGTGGAGCCTGCACACTCCTGACCTGGAGAAGAGGGCCATCTTTCACTGTGCGTGCACATTTTGTGTAGTTGGAAGATTTGTAGGCTCCGATAATCCGTCATTCCCAGGTCTGGAGGGCCGGTGGGAAAGATGCTGCCTCTAGCCTCATTCTCTGTGTGACAAGGGGCAGAGTCACAGGAAGGCAGGAGAGTGACGTCTTCTGGGGGCAGCCTGGGGTGGGTACGGTCACCGTTCCGAATGGAGGAGTGTCCGGGGGTGTGGATGTGCAGCGAGAGACCCTCACACTGTCCCTCCCCACGGACTGCCTGGCCCCACATCCTTACTTCCTGTTGGCGGGTCCTGTCTCCTGGGAACCTGGCCTGCATCATGACGGGGGTTCTGCCTCTGGCCCTCACCTCACTAAGAGGTCCTGGGCCTAAGAAGGCGGGAATTTGCCCTGAGCTTTCATCCCTGTGCTCGGTGTAGGTCCAGTCCGGGAGAGGGTTCTGTGAAGTGTTTTCCCCAAGGTAACTGACTAGGGCCTGAATGAGAAGAAGAAAACACTATCATTTTCACTGGACTAGGTTTGTGTTTCGGCCCTCAGCTTACTGGATTTATAGTGGACATTTTATACCTGTGTAACTGTGGCCCATCAAGGAAGAGAGATTTGGTTGTATTGGTTTGTTGAATGGTGTGGTGTAGCTTAACCTAGCCCAGCTGCTGTAGCGGAGGGTGGCTTAAAAAATAGTAATAGCAGGGTCCCATAAACCCAGCTATTCCCTGAGAGATGTGTGGTTGGAAGTCACCTTGCTTAGTTACGTAGTGGGTGCTCTATAAATGTAACCTACCTTCAGATGATAGCCTGAGAATCAAGGACACGTGAAAACGTTACAGTTTGTACTGCAAAACTATATAAAACTACATATTTGGGTTAATTCCTTAGACTCATTTCTAATTAGGAAACAGTTTTATTGAGGCTAGAAAGTAATCTGCATCTCACTGTGGAGCACAGAATTAGGGGCTTAGTGCCTAGTGCATTGCTTGGAAAGGTAAACTGTCTGGGAGCTATCAGAAAGTAGCCACTTAGGGCTATTGCAGAGTCTTTATTTGAAGGATGCATGCCTGTATGTGTTAATGTATTTGTGAAAAAAAATTCTTTAAACCTTTTTTTTTAACCAGGAGAGAGAAGCTCTTCAGAAACAGCTGGATGAAGCAAATCGAGAAGCACAGAAATACCGACAGCAACTTCTTAAGAAAGAGCAGGAAGCAGAGGCCTACAGACAGAAGCTAGAAGCTATGACTCGTCTTCAGACTAACAAAGAAGCTGTCTGATCGAAACAGAGATGTAATTTGATTTCACTCTTGGTCAGAAAGCATGCAGTCTCGAACTGTACACAGCCAGGGTGCCGCCGTGGGAATGCAGGAGAAGAAGAGACTACCAGTTGGTAATTGGACTTCAGCTCTGAGCTTTGAATTCTTGTAACATAAAACTTTAGAAGTTGTGAAATGTATTTAAGACTGAATTCTGTAAATAGTATTTGTTTTCTTTTTTTTTTTTTTTTACAAGTCCAAATGAGTTGGTAAAGATTGTTGATGAGATCCAAAACCACAATAAGCCACTGTTATTGTGAATTTTTTGATTTTAGTATGAACATTATCTTCTCAGAAACAGAACAGTTTTAAGGGTGATCGTTGTTGGTTAGACCAAATGTTGTGTGATAATTATGGTAGACTGATGCTGGAATTACTCTTGTGGGTATAAACTTCTATATGGAGAAAAGATTTCTCCCAGGAAATCTTTGTACAGCTTTAAGTTGTCTCAGATTCTCTGAAAACATTTTTTAGAAAGCAAAACTTTTATATTTGTTCAATTTCAGCTATACCCAAGTAGATTTACATGTATATGAAGCAAATATTTTTTAAACCTTCTGTTTGTACATATTCTGCATGTTTTATAATTTCAAAATGCATCACTTGCATAGCTATTTTTCCCACAAAGATGATGAAAGTTAGCAGAAGTAAATCTTTTATTCTGTAGGTCATTGAAACTAAGTAAGCTGGCAGCTGGTTTTATTGGAATGACAATGTTCTTGGAAGGAGCAGCTTACAAGAGAACTTGAATTTACAAGTCTGCGAAATCTATGCTTTTTTGAAAATTTCATTGTGGGGACGTGAAACTGTATTCTGTGCCTTCCATCATGATTTCCACATGAAAGCACTTTAAGGCACTGGATTTTAAGATGATGTTTCTGGAAAACTCAATGCATATGGGTTTCTGCAATATTTCAAGGACTTAGCCTCCCCTCCCCCAGGAAATTATTCTTATGGAAGAAACTGCTTTTGTATGTAGAACCAGAACTTTTGTACCACAGTGATGCTATAGATACGTCTAATGGACCTTTCCCTTCTCCTGTGACAGCTCTGCGTCTTCCTGTGACTTGCTCTCATCATAATATTGTTAATTTCCACAATTTATTAAACTGCGGTAGATGTTCATTCTTTTTTGTAAAACATCAAACCCCTTTTCCTTGCTTTATTTTTTAATGTTTTATTGCTTTATGAAAATGTTTAACCTGAAAACCCCTCTAGATTACCTATACTGTATAAAGAAGCAATTACCCTTAAAACTGTACTCTGGCCTACTTTTCTATTTTACAATTAAATATCTTTTCCACATATGTTCAGTGTAGATCTATGTTTTGACTGCATTTTCTTCACATTAAAATTTGGGGCTAGGGATGTAACTCAGTGGCAGAGGATGAACTTAGCATTCTCAAGGGCCTGCGTTTGATCCCCTGTGAGAGAGAGGAATTTTTGAGCCCTGTGCAAATATACTTTTCACACTGACTGGAAAGTGGCTGGGGTCTCTTCTTGGAGACGTGTTCTCTCACTGGTGTTCATCTGTATAGTTGCCAGTGCGGTACAGGGATCTGTGACTCATGGCCTAATACCAGTTGGTATTTGGAAATCATAGAGAGGTTCTAGAGCAAATTGAAGAGCTCTGTGGGGAAAAGAAAAAAAAGATTTTTCCACCAAATTTGACATGACTGATAGATTGATAGACTGACCTGATATTGCCCAGGCTGGCACTTAAGTTCCTGAGCTCAGGCAGTCCTGCCTCAGCCTCTTGAGTGCTGGAACGCTAGCCTTGAACGACTGTGTCTGCCTGGAAACATTTTAGATGATCCAACATTAGGTTTTTAAAATGGCAGATCATATCTTCAGTAGCATCAAGATACTTGTTCTGCAGCCCTAAGAAATCAGTGGGAACCATCTTTGGTAGCGCCTTAGGGTGCTGGCATAACACTCCCGGCGTAGGCAGTATTGCAGCACAGGAGGCTTTGTGTCCTCCCCAGGGTGCAGCTGCTACTGATTTGCTCTCAGACCAGGCTGGCCCTGAAGAGTCTCAAGGTAGTGTTGGAAATAAGCTCTGGAATGTTAATGGGACGCCTCAGCCTTCTGGTCTTCTGTTTGGCTGGACTTCACCAGGTGCAAGACACCATTTGCTTTCTAACAGTAGTCCCTGCAGTAAGGGGAAAGCTGACTGGTGTGTGGGGGCCAGCCTGGGGCAGGAACAGGTTCTCCATACGGTCATGGGCGGTGACTGTTCAGAGTCGTTGTGATATTGGGCTGGTGTCATTCCTCCATCGTTGCTGCCCTGCCAAGTTGATACTTCTGTGAGAACTTGTAATTAAAATTTTTTTGGTTGTGGTTTTTAGCCTGTGTCACAGTTGACTGGAAAAGCTTTGCATTCTAGCCATTTGAAATCACGCTGATGTGTGTGCGTTACGTGAGTGACGGGTGTGTAGTTGGCGGTCATGTGGTCCTTGCATCAGAGGTCGATTACTCCTGTTTGCGTATGAACACTCTCAGCACGAGTCTGTGAGATAATCACGCCGGAAGTGCCAGGCCTGTGCATCAGCAAGGCCTCTTGTTGCGTGCCGCGAAGACCTGAACCTCACCGGGCAGCTTGATCCTCTGGTCACCTGATTGTGATTTAGAACTTCCTGTGTGTACTTGCTGCACTTCTAGGATTCCCAGTTCTAGGTCGCGTCTACGCTTTTAGAAAGCCTCCTTCAAGAGTACTGTCTGCAGGGACTGCCTCTCCCCTGATCTTCACCGCCACTTACTAATATTTTACTAGAGTACTCTCCAGAAGGACTTGTGCTGGCCTTTGTCTTCCCTGGATTTCAGGAACTATTTTCTTACATCAGTCTTTCATGATGTGGATGGTGGGACAGCTACTGTCTTGCTCTATTTCTTTATGGTGGTGGGAAGTTGGAAGTTGGAAGGCTTCCTTTCTGACATTCAGAACGGAATTGAAGAGAGGAGATCAAAGGGAAGTAGAGTGTCATGAGGACTAGTCTGTAGTGAAAAGGTCAGGACAGGTTTGTTGGGAGTGAGGGTGAACCTCAGTGGTAGAGCTATATGCCTGGGCCTGCGCAAGGCCCTGGGTTCATGCACGTATTAAAAGAAAGTATCCAAAGCATTGCTAATGAAAATCTATGCCCTTTTGGGCCTGGTGGTGCACACTTGTAATCCCAGCACTCGGGAGGCTGAGGCAAGAGGATCGCTGTGGGTTTAAGACCAGCCTGGACTACAAAGTGAGTTCAAGGCCAGCCTGAACTGCATAGCAAGACCGTCTTAAAAAAAGACAAAAAAAAAAAATCTATGCACGTGTACCTTCAGCCTGATCATTTAGGATGTTACTTACAGGAGATTAGAAGAAATCCTGGCCCACCACAGAAACTGTTGCATTGCTAGAAATAGGGGGATGGCCAGGCGTGGTGGCGCATGTCTAATCCCAGCACTCAGGAGGCTGAGGCAAGATTGCTGCGAGTTTGAGGCCAGCCTGGGCTACAAAGTGAATTTAGGGCCAGCCTGAACTACATAACGAAACCCTGTTTCAAAAAGACAAAAAAAAAAAAAGTTATGGGGGCTTTATTCTGGTAAGCTTTTTCTCTCTCTATTCCTCTAAACAAAGATTTTCTTGATAAAATCATCAGTGTCACTGTGCTCCATTACGTGGAAGGCCTTGAAAGTTGACTCAGTAAAAACACAAGAAGAAGGAACAATATTTCCAGGTAAAAATGGCAGCATGATAGTAGGAACCTCCGATCCATGTGGATGGGCTCCCACGGCACTAATTCCCGGGCTTCGGAAACATAGGAACGCTGTCTTCACCGGGCTTCTACCGAGTAAATAGCTGCTGCTCCGTGCCGGCCAACTCTGGAATGGAAGAGCTGGCGAGTTTGCTGTTTGGTGAAGCGATATTTACAGTCCTCGGGCTCATTATAGATAACGAGTCTCTGCTGGTTCCCGCTGAGGCTTGCTGTTTGCTTTCTCCGTTTTAGGAGATAACACGAGAGGCACCAGGGCTTAGTTGACGCAAACCCTCCCAATTCACTTGCACATTGCTCTGCGCAGACCAAGTGGAAAATATATCACCGCCAGAAATACGCTTCTGTTTCCAAATCTTAAACAATTTTTTTTTGAGACAGCGTCTCGCTATGTAGCTCAGGCTGGTCTTGAACTCATTGTGTAGCTCAGGCTGGCCTCTCACTTGCAGCAGTCCTCCTGCTTCAGCCTTCCAAGTACCCACCTGGCTCCACATAAACATTTTGATACCAATATTTTTGTGACCTCTTTAAACTTTGTATGTATAAATACCTGTATTGTGTCTTGATTGTTTTGTTATCTTGAATTTCTTTAAAAATACCTCAAAAAAAAGAAAAAATACCTCACTTTAGGACCGGGGGCATACAGCTCAGCAGCACAAGCACCTCCCTGGCAAGTGCAAGGTCCTGAGATGGATTTCTGGTACCAAAAAAGAAAAAGACAAATACCTCACTTTAATGATGATCAAAAATTGAATTTAGTTTGGATACAAATCTTCGAGGTTCAAAAACTGCAGTTTGCTTCCCAGGGCAAAAAACAAGGATTTCTTGGCTCTTTTTTTTTTCTTTTTTTGAGACAGGGTTATGCTTTCTGATTCTCCTGCCTCAGCCTCCTGAGTGCTGGGATTATTGAGGTATGTGTCACCACACCCGGCACTTTCTGGAAAAATTTTAAGCCAGTTTCTTAGAGTCTGCTTACTCAGCTTTTTATTTGAATAGTCTTAATTTCATGTACACAGCTGATCTGTATAGTATTTTCTACAAGTGTACTACTGTATAGTACAATTTTTACTTCTGATTACATCAATTATAATTTTGATTTTCATGGATTTAGAGAATCATATTTTTCTGAGAATGATTTCCTTGTGTATTTTTTGTGCACCAATGGAAAATCTGTAAAGCATATTTATTACTATTTTTCATGATTATTCTAGACTTACCATCTCCATCATAACTGCAAATAATCAAGTTTAAATTGCATTCATTTATTATTTGTCTGCAGGAAAATATATATTAAGAAAGTCCACATTTAAACTATAGGCTCATTTTTTCTCCTTTAAATCCTTTGTCTGCCCTGCAGCTATTCCCAAACATTTCTACACGGGATCATTGGGACTTTGGACATCACATGCAGAACATTTTTTTTCCTCTAGCTGCATTTTTACAGTATGCTTCTGATAAACAGATTTCAGAAATACCTAGAGTTTTGAATGGTTCTTACATTTTCTTAAGGCTATCATACTATAATATTCTGTGTATTGGCTTTTTTCAGTTAAACAATATTGTGCAGTAATTTAATTTTGGTTTTACTTTGAGAGACAGGCTCGTGTGATGCTGAGGCTGGTCTCAAACCCCTGGGCTCCAGAGCTCCTCCTGCCTCAGTTTCCTGAGTACCTAGGACAACAGGTACACCCCACCGCACCTGGCTAAACAATGTCTTAGACATTCATGTTGATACTTGAATAAGTCATTCATTTTGACTGTTCATATAAAATCACGTAAGAATTCACCATAAATTTGGTGGTACATGCCTATAATTCCAGCATTGTGGGGGGCTGAGGCATGAGGATCCCAAGTTTGAGCCCACCCTGGGCAATTTAGCAACTTAGTGAGACCCTGTCTTTAAAAAAATTGTTAGAAGAGTATACCCTAATTTATTTCTTATTTTCTCTCTATATAAGAAATGTCACTTCCAGTTTCCCTGGCCCGCAGTTCTACCCAGTGCAGCTTGGGGCAAAATACCGTCACAGGAAGCTCAGGAGCCCCTTTGAGAGAGGGTGGAGAATGAAACCAGCTTCTTGCTGAGGAGCAGCAGCTCAGCTGGCACCCTCCCTGTTGAAGCCCTGGCCCGTCCCTCTTGTTTCCGGGTGACAGTGGTACCTCATTTCCGGTTGCCATTGCCCGAGGTCACCTCTAAGCAGAAAGGCTGGACCAGATGTGGAGCACCTCACACCTTAGTTCTTCTTGGCAGAACTCAGTAACATATTCTAAACAGCTCACTGGTTAACAGTAAAGAGCTAGCACTAGAAATTTTAGCTTATTTTCCCTCTGACATCTCTTAAAACAGGTGGAACTGAACCATCTCTCGGGTGTGGAGAGAAGGTATTGATGTAGGAAACGCTTGGTCTTCCTGGTTGGGTGTGTTCTGTAAAACACATCGAAACTCTGGGACTCAGCAGTTCTGCTCCTGAGGACTATTCTAAGGAAATGTCTGAGGGTGCAATACTGGTTTATCCCATTCCTACCTGTAGCAGAACAAATAGCAATACCAAAGCCTAACAGATGTGCAGCACAGAGGTTGGTAGAAGAAATTCCGGGAGGTAGCTCTGGATGGAATACTAGACACCCAACAGTTTCTCCTAGTGAATTACAGGATGTTTAATTTTAAAAAAGCTTCTGCCTCTGGGAGTGTGAGGTGTGTGTGTGGTGTGGACAGAGAGGAAGACACGGGTAGGGCGGGAAGGACAAGGAGGGAGGGACAGTGCTTACCCATGGGAGGGGGTCAAGTAGCGTGTGAGGACCACATCCTTACCCCTCTATCTTGGCACTCGCTGGGTAACCCTTCTTGTTTCATGGCTTTCAGTAGCATCTGAAGGCTGCGGATGCTAAATTTATGAGCGGTGATCCAAACAGATAGTGAATGTTTAAATAAAATTTACTACAGTAAAAGACTCACTGCCTTGAAACCCCCGCAAAATCCTCCCTGACACCCATATCTCGTTACCTTTGCCACTTTTCTGCAGCAGCTCTGGGGGCTGGGGATTTAGCTCAGCGGCACAGCGCCTGCCTGACAAGCGCAAGGTCGTGAGTTCGATTCCCGGTACTGGAAAAAAAAAAAGAAAAAACAGCAGCTCTGGAGTCCTCCTTTATGAGTGTCTGTATAAAGGTGGGATGCAAAATACGGTGACTGCCGCTGCGGAGCGCCATCCGAAGGAAAGGCAGGCTCATAAAAACATCACACTGTGTGCTCACCCACATTATGCACTGGGCTGGCACTGTGCAACTTTCAGCTCTTCCCCAAAATCACAGTGATCAGTAAGGGAAACGTTTTGAATTGATTCGGGACATCAAGGCAGCCCCGACAGCACAAATCATGATACTCAGGAAAGAGGACTCCAGAGCTGCCGCGGAAAGTGACAGGAAGTATGGGGTGAGAGTGTTTGAAGTGGGGGAGGACTTTCAAGGGGGAGTCACAGCAGGGTGGGTTTCATTGTAATAAACTCAAACGTTCGCCGTATTTTCCAGTCATACCTCATCCGTCTTCACCCAAACTTCCTCCCAAGAGCTCCAGATTTAATCAGCTGTGCCTGGTGCTTCCGCCTGCACATCTGAGACTCAGCTCGTGTCTGTCACACTGAAAGCCAGGCTGCTTGTGTTCATCTCAAAACCTCCTCCTCCTGCCCACCAGGAACCTTCACTGGCCTCCTGTTACCCTGCATAGCGTATTTCTTTCCACCTTCAATAAATGCAAATCTTTGCTTAAAAAAAAAAAAAAGAACATCTCTCCCCATGGTTCATTCCTCCCTCACCCTTCCTGGCACCCAGAGCCCGGACTTCGAAGTCACCCTTGACTCTTCACAGCCTGGATTCTCCTGCAGCAGAAGGCGCCCCCAGCCAGGATACTTCAGTTGCCCAGGTAACAGTTCCTGTTCCCCAGTTCCGGTTGCTTCTGTCTCTTAGAAACGGCTGGCCACTGATGCCCATTGTATAAACCAATCCCCACTCGACAGCCCATTCTGCCTCAGTACTTCCGGCTTGCTCATCCTGTATAAGCCCTGGACCACCAGAGACCAGGCCTGATATTCTGGGAATGATCCGGATCAGTGCCCATCGATGTAAATAAATCTGCCTCCAAACCTGGGTGTCGTTTCCATGTTTCTGTCTGCTGTTGCGGTTTCACGTCCACATCCATGCTGTTAGCAGGTCTCATGTTTTCTTTTGAACTGTTCCTAGAACGGGGCTGCTTGCAGCAGTCCGCACACACCATCTGCTGCTGGGCCAGCATGCTGGACCGCTGCCAGCTTCCCTCCGTGTCCCCCCAAGGGCAGCCAGAGTGAGGAATGGAGAATGAAGTTGACTCAGGACTCCCCTGGCCTGCTGGCCGCTCAGAGCCAGTGTCACGTGCTCGTCACACTTGGATGGACTCCGGACCTGATGCGAGCCACCCTTCCTGTCACCGCTCTGACCCATCTGTCCAGTCCTTCAGTCCCACCCCTTCATGGTGGCATCCTCAGCCACCTGTCCCGGCAGAAGGACAGTCCCCGGCTAATGTTTGTTGATTGACTGGGCGTCAGCTTGCTTCTCTGGATGGTGGGGTTTTCACTTTCTCTGCTTTGTGTATTTTACTTTCTCCTAATTTCTCTAAATGAAAAAATTTGTTTATTTTTTAAGTTCTTTTGCAGCACAGTCTCACTATGTATTTCAGGCTGGCCTTGAACTCACTGTATGGACCCGGGCTAGCTGCACACTCTCGGCGATCTTCCTACTGCAGTCTCCCAAATGTAGGACTGTGGGCGTCCACCACCACACTCGGCTAAGAGAAAACTTTCATTAAAAAATACTCATTGTTCCTGTATGACAGGTGAGAAAGTGAAAATCATGCCCCACCTACCTCCTTATCGTTCTTCTTTTTCAGAGGGAGCGGGGTTTCTCAGCCTTTGCATCATGGACATCTGGGCTGGGATCTAGCTTTGCGCGTGGCCGGCGGAGGCCACCTTCCCGCAGCAAATCTGCTCTGCCCGGGCACGTGCAGATGTGCCGCTGGGCCGGGACAGTCCGCCGACCTTCCCTTGCAAGCCCACCGCGGCAACCCCTCCCACCCCTCTGCCGACAGCCAAGTCTGTTTCCTCAGGAGGTCTTAGTGGACTCGGAGGCGAAACTTTGAGTCATGACGTCACTTCGCAGAAATCACGACTCCGTCCCCATCTCTGCTCCCCTCTGTTCACGGCCACCCCCTACCTTCCGGCCGGGGTTACAGATCCCCCTTCACCTGCGGCGCTGGGCACCGACCTGGGCTGCAGGGCAGGAGCTGGTGGTGGCTGAGACCCACAGGCCTGGCCTGCTGCTCGCTAGAAGCTTGATCTGTGTTTTCTTCTGGGACAACCAGGGGCGTAAAAGCCACTTCTGCTGCGAGCCACGGCTCTTCCCTGAGGCCTGCAGGTTCCCAGTAGCTAACTGAAAGCAGAGCGACGCTGGACCTTCCTTCCCTAACCTTCCTTAGGGTCCGCCTCGCAGAAACCTCTTCCCAGTGCTGCCTGGGCCGCGTGATCACTTAGGGAGCGTCCCCGGTGGGACAGGGTGGGTCGGCCCCGAGTTTATAGGACCGAGTTTGTAGGATCTTCCAACAGAGGACACCAGCACAGAGGTTTACAGGGACCTCCAGTGACTCCCAGAAGCCTGCAGCCACTGTCCTAAACCTGCGATCACCTGGATCCCTGGACTGAGGCCGTCCTGTCCTGGGAACAGAGCCGTCCCTCGGCCGTGAGGCCCTGCAGTGCCAGGACCGAGGCAGAGACCGCCCAGACTCCAGCCCTGGCGGATCCCGGAAAGCTGGCCTCCTGCCTTTCCTCGGGTCCCAGTGCGCCCCGCCTGCCCTCTAAGCCGGGATCCTGGCCTACGTTCCCTCTAACTTTCCAGTTCCAGCGTTCTTCCCTGTAAATCTGTGCTCACTGCAGACAACAGGACCATTGTGCTGTGAGCTGGAAACATTTCTTCTCAGTTTGGCTTTAATCTTTTGAGTTTCTTTATGGATGATTTTTTTCTGGGCTGGCGACTGAACCAGGGCCTTCTCACTGAGCTATATCCTCAGCCCTCGTTATTTTTTAATCTTTTAAAAATTTTATAATATTAGTACATGTTTGCAGTAGACGCATTTTACAGTTGTCTTGGGAGTTGGTGTCTGCACATGACACAACTTCTTTTAAAATCCCCCCCCCCTTTAATTCGTCTTTTCATTCTTGTCCATATTATTAAACTTAGTTCATGTTCACTGAGGTTATAGGACCTTGTACCTGGCCTCTCTTCACTCTGCCTATTTATTTTTTAATAAATAAGTTGCTAAACTGGGCTCAAATTTGCTGTCCTCCTGCCTCAGTTTCTCAGAGTGCTGGGATGACAAGCATGAGTCACCATGCCTGACTTTCTTATGGATTTTTAAAAATGTGATTGAATTATGGTTTCTGGCTTCTAAGTCATAGTTATACATGTATTCTTCATTCTGAGGTTGTCTAGAAAATCTCCTAAATCTTCACGTAATTTTCATCTTTCTGTTTTTGAACAGCCCTATTGGCGTGTAACTGATAAAGAAAAGTACACACTTTTTTTTTCCTAGTCTTTTGAGACAGGGTCTCGCTCTGTAGTTCAGGCTGGCCTTGAGCTCATTTTGTAGCCCAGACTGGCCTCAAACTTGCAACGGTTCTCCTGCCTCAGCCTCCCCGAGTGCTGTGATTACAGGTGTGCACCACCACACCCAGCATAAGTACACACTTAAATGCATATCATTTGATGATTTTGGACATAAGCCTATCTCTGTGAAACTGTCTAGCATCTCAACCGTGGTGATGGTTTTATGTAACTATGCTTTTAGCTTTTACCCTGAAATGTGTGGCTTTTGGAATTTGTCAAAGTGCACGTTGCAAAGAATGGATCCAACTTTCTTTCCAGTGGCTCCCTCTTATTCTAGCACAATTTGTTCAATTGTTCATCTTTTGCCCTCTGGTCTGAGTTGCTGTCTTTGTTACGTGCTAAATTTCTGTACAGACTGGAATTTCTTTGTTCATTTTATTTGTCCTTTCATATACCCATATGTCATTTTAATTATCAAAGCGTCACAGTGGATTTTCATACAGGTAGGAAAAGAATCCTATTGCTACTCTCCTTAGAGTTCCCTTTCACTAAAATAAGTAGCATTCTCTGATGGAGACCACTGTGAAACAGACCTGAGCAGGCCTTAAATTAACCAAGTGGCTTTTCATGTTCACTTGTGAATCTGTCCAAGGCCCAGTCTCCTTGTCTGGAAATGGCAGACTCATAGTAAGTGAACCTCTGTGAGTCACTGATCCCTACTAAAAACTGAAGGGGTGATGAAGCCAAAAAGCCTCAAAGGATAAGACATGATCACAGCCAAGGGCCACTGAATCCGATCTCAACTAGATAAAGACTAGCCTCAGGCATGTCACTCCTGGGTGGATTAACTTAACACCTTACTTGGAGAAGTCCTTGAGTGGTTCCGCCCTGCTTGAGTACTCTCTTCCCTTCCTTTCTTCTAATAACCAAATAAATACGGGCCAGAGAAGGTCTTGGTCTTAGCCCTGAAAGAATCTTGAATTCTGTGAAAGGGCTATGATCCTCCTGGAGCCCTGAAATCATTCCATTTGCCTCTTTTTATTTAGCCTGTGCCTTGCACTCCTTTAAGATACTGCAGACCTGATCAGCCCACAATAACTAAGGGACATTATTAACCCAGTAGTTCTCTACTTATTTTCCATTATGTACTGTCAAAGTAACTACTGAATTTTAAAATAGAACAACTGAAAAGCCAAGAGATATTTTCACTGAGATGATAGTCACTGTCAGAGAACAGATCCCCTTCTATTTGTCTGGGGCATCTCTTATACTGATAACTAGCAATTTTACAAGCTGTCTATTATGTTCAAGGTAGGAAAAGTTGAGATTTAAAAGAGTTGAAACTATAGAAAATAGCAAACAAAAAGTTTACAACCAAAAAATGCAACTGACATTAAGACATAAGTAAATGGGTCTATCATCGTATTAAAAATGTTTGTGTAGAGAACTCAGAATAGGTCAGAAAAAATTCCAAGCAATCCCAGAGACAGAAGATGAAAAATAAAAAATCTGTATATATGTGTACATGAATGAATACATATACAAAATAAGATTAAAAGTTTAAAATAGGTTCATTGGATTTTCAGGATGTAAGAAAGAACAGAAGCAGAGATGACACATGAAGAGAAAATAACAACTTTTCCATTTGTGATGCTTACCTGGGTGCTTGCCATTTTCTTATGTGCTCGATAAGTGTCAGCTATTAGCCCAGTGTGGTGGTGCTTGCCTGTAGTTCCAGCACTCAGGAGGCTGAGGCAGGAGAATCACCACATGTTTGAGACCAGCCTGGGCAACATAGTGAATTCAAGGCCAGCTGGACTATGTAGCAGGACCTTGTCTCAAAAAAAAAAAGCCAAAATAAAATAAATTTTAGCTATTATTGTTGTCATTATTATCATTTGTCCTATGAAAAATTTATTGGCAGTATCACTGGAATATAAATCCACTAAGCCATTTTTTCACTAAAAATCTTATATTCTCAGAGCATTTTTTGTTTTGTTTTAAAAATCTTACTACATGTCGTGGTTTGGGTTTTTTGCAAGGGGAAACAATATAATACAGGACACATATTTTATAAGATTATTTGTAATAGTCATCCAAAGTATCATATACAAAGAGAGCGCAGGAAATCTGTCCACACACTAAAGACCAAAGAATCTAGCTAAGGGCCTGGATCCTACAATAATGTCTTGATGAGTTCAGCTGAAGACCTACAGCCCATAACCATGCCTCCCACGGGTCCAGCTGGAGGCCCAGAGCCCATGACAAAGTCTCATGCAGGCCTGTTTCATGGCTCTGCACTGGGAAGGCCCAAAGGTCAGTGGTGGAAGCTAGAAAGTCTGTGCCAGCAGGGTGAAGGATCTGTGCCAGCAGGCTGAGGGATCTGCACTGGAGCCAGGAAGGGATGCTCAAAGTGAGGACGAGAGCTTCCCCAAAGTGAACTGAAGCTATTCTCAGTAAGGTCCTGAGCTCCTTCAATGAAAAGAACAGCCAAGTTCATCAGGAAAGCCAGTGTGACCAGCTCCTCCAAGAAAACCAGAAGCTCATTACAGCTTCTCAACAGCTTCCAACAGGCCCCCAACAGCTTCTCCCAGCTCCCAAAGCCTAAGTACTTCTTCTCCAGCTCTGCCTCTTATGCTGCTGGCAGCAGTCCCCAGGCGGGCCTCCCACACCCAGCACCACACAGTTCAGCAGGCTGTTACAAGTTGACCACTGTCTTGGTTACTTTTTTGTTTTATTGCAGAGACAAAATATCTAACACCCCAAATGAAGGAAGGAAAGGTTTATTTAGCTTACTGTTTGTAGAGGTTTTAGTCTATAATCAGCTGGGTCTAAGGCAGAGTGGCATGGCACAAGGACCACACTTTAGGGTGGCAGAAGACAGCAAAAGCAGCAAAAGCACAAGGGGGAGGGACAGCCTCTTTTTTCTCGTATATTGTAAGCAGGCTCCCCCACCCAGGGGGCGTGCCAGCATGCAGCACTCACACAATCTCTATGCCCTCCTGTTGTACAGGCTCAGGGTGAAAATAAGGTAAGCGCTCTGGTTTCCTGTTGAGCTACACAGTTAACCTTTTAAACTTCTCAAATTGACACAACGAACAACGTCCCAGAAGGGTAAGGGCATGTCTTTTTTGCCCCGAGATGCAGAACGGCTGAGTCACTTAGCCAAACCTCCAGACTCCCCAAGTGGACACAGTGTGTCAGCCGTAACAACCACCACTTGTCATCCACCACACTGCGGTTACCAGACTCTGAAAGCCTGCCAGGGAAAGTGAGTAACTGCATGACTTCAAGGACGTTCTTGGCGTCGTGCACCTGTCCCTGAGATCACCCGCAGAACCTGTTCATGGGTCCCCCCACCTCCAAGCAGCAGCAGCAACAAAGAAACCTGTGTCCCCAGACGTCACCCCCAGCCACCCCCCCCCAGGGACTGCAGATCTGCTTCTGCATCTGTAGACTTGGCTTTCTGGCCATTTCCTGTGGAGGCCGTGGCGGGATGCAGGTGTGTCTCTGGCTTCTTGGACAAGCATCATGCCTTCAAGCTCAGCCGTGTGAGCAGGTACTGGTCCTCCCTGCCTCTGTACTGTGCAGTAATGTCCTGCAGTGTGGCCACCACACATTTTACACATCCATGCATTTGGTCGATGGCCAAGGAAATGGTTCCCACCTTTCGCTTGTTGTGAAGAGCGCTGCTGGATCCATTTGTGCCTGTATGTGTGTGTGTGTACGTCGGTTTTTATTTTGACTTGGATATTTACCTTGGAGTGGAATTGCTGGCTTGAGGGGAAATCTGCACTTTCCACTTTTGAGGCACTTTCAGACTCTGTTCCCAAATGGCTTCACTATCATACATTCTCATCCGGAACGTTTATTTTTATTTATTTATTGTTTCGAGACAGGGCCTCACTATGTAGCCCAGGCTGGCCTTGAACTCTTGATGATCCTCCTGCCTCAGCCTCCCAAGTGCTGGGATTAGAGGTGTGCATCACCGAGCCCCACACTGGGAGTGTCTGAGGCACTCATCCAGGCCCTCTGTAAAGGTGTTGCAGAGAAATCAATACCAATTCCAATGGAAGACTCTACACCGAGGAGTTAGAAGGCAGCTTTTATTGCACTAGCGGGCTGGGGAAGCCCGAGGCTCAAATCACCAGCCAGGGTCAGGTTTGAGTTCAGTTCAAATAGGGTTTCCAGCAGGAAGTACAAAGCTGATAGCAGATTGTTACCTGATTGGTTACATGGAATACAAGAATTACGTCGTGTATTGTCAGGCAGCTCTGTACAGGAACATTCTGGGAGGGCGGGGCTCTGAGAAGGGTACACAGAGTTGGAAGTGTCCTGGACTGGGCCAGTCTCCCCAGACATGCAGTCCTTGAAGCAAGTTGGAAACAATATATATTTTTCTAACTGAGGAAAACAGAAGCTGGGCACAGTCAGGTCGGCCCAGCGCATTATCAAAGAGAAGTGGACAGTCCAGGCTGCCTGAGTTTAGCAGACTCGCTACGTGACAGGTGGCATGAGCGTAGACGCAGGCTGAGAATTGATTCCTAACTTTGCTGTAATATGCCTACTGTTCTATAAGTCTGCTGTTCTCTAAGTGTGTCCTTACGCAAAGGAAAACCAAGTGGTTTTTTCCTGTCTCTCACGCAGAACTCCGCTGTGACCAGAGGTATGTGGGGCTGTGATGGGCAGGAAGGGGCGGCCGAGGGCAGCTTCGGAAGTGCTGTGAGCTGGCAGCCGTGGAGCTGCTGACCCGGGCTTCCGCCTCCACCCTTGGCTCTCTCGAGGGACCGGGCCCATCCTGAGGCTCTTTGGGGCGCTGCTGTAAATCACCTCACGGCGTTCATTCCGGGGTGACCAAAGGGGGCTCACTGTCCTTTTTCAGAGGGGGCATCTCCCATCCAGGATGGTCTCAAATCCTGCGCTCAAGCGATCCTGCTGCCTCAGCCTCCTGAACAGAGCAAGGGGCTCACTATAAACAACAAAGTTGCCCCTGTCACTCGGAGCCCACAGGGCCTTGGGCTGTTGTGTGACAGTGCGGACGCTCAGGACTCAAGACCCCCAAATGTGGCTGTGAGGGACGATGCCACCCCGAGATGTGGTTGGTTAGCACAGCCTGGGCTGGTCGTTCTGAGAAGCTGCAGACCGGGGCGCAGCTCTGCGAAGCTATCTGCTCTTCTGTGGGGACACTGGGCGGGGAGGAAACCCACACTGGCGAAACTGCCCACAGCAGGAAGAGGGTGCCCCGGGCTGCTCTCGGCCCCCGAGAGACTTGTTATCCGCACTTTGGACATCGCTTCCCCACATGATTCCTGCCCGCGCCCTGCCTGGCCTGGCGTGGCCCCCTCCGCACAACCCCCGAAGTTCCTTTGTGCAGCCCTAGATGCTCCCTGAGCTTCATGTACTCCTCTGGGGTTCCATATTTTGAAGTATGCTTCATGTGATTAAATATAGTTGTTCTGTCAGTCAAAAGTTTGTTTTGTTTTGTATTTTGAGACAGGGTCTTGCTGTGTAGCCCAGGCTGGCCTTGAACTCACTGTGAGCCTCCTGCCTCAGCCTCCTGGGCGATGGGATTACCACGCCCGGCTCTTCTGTAAGTCTATTTTAGGTCAGGTTAATTACAGCCCAGTTAAAGAAGCTGGAAGGAGGGGATCCACGGACTAATAGTAAAAAGGAACCCCGTTGTGTCAGCCAATAGCTTCAGGCTGGACCCAGAGCGGCCCAGGGAGCCAGCCCCAGCCCCCCCACCCCAGTGCTGTCCTTGGCACCGCGTGCCCTTCGGCCGACAGCAAGCGGCGACAGGTGTCAGACGGGCCCGGCTGCTCGTCCTGCACGCCGTGGCCTGGTTCTGGGCGCCTGCGTTAGGGTTTGTGTCCGACCGGGTCTCCTGACTGCGCCCCAGAAATAGCCGCGTGCTGCGGGCCGGGCCACATGCAGGCTTGGGGTGCCGAGGGCCCGCTGCTGTGCGGCAGCCTTCGTCCTGGGTTCTCAGATCCGGCAGGGCCTGGGGGCTGAGGCAAGGGGTGGGACCAGTGAGGCCGGGGAGCGGACTGCGGGGCGGGGCTTAGGTGCCGGCGGGCTCACCCTTTAAAGGAGGGCCCGGCCGCGGCGCAGCACCGAGGACAGGGGCAGCTGGAGCTCTCCCGCTCCTTCCTCCTCCCGTCGCGGCGTCTGCAAGGAGCCCAGCCCAGGGGACGATGGAGCCTGAGGAGTACAGACGGCGCGGTGAGCGGTCCGGCCTGGCTGGGGCCTCACAGTTGCGTCCTTCCTGCCAGGGGACATGCGGTTGGGATTTAAAACTTCTGACCTTTCCTGCAGCCTCCCTCTCCTCTTGCTTTTCCTCGCTACTTTCCCATGACACAGGCGGTTGGGGCCCCCACCTCCCTGCGGGAAGGGATAATTCACGCTGAAACCTCTTGGGATGCTCTCCCCTCAGCTGCTAGCGTCCCTGGGAGCCTCCCTCTCTTTCCTTAGCCCTCATTCGCTTCGGCCGGCCCCGTGTGGACCCTTGCAGTGCCCTTCCGTGGGGTCGTCCACAGCCCAGGCATTCAGCAAGTGCCCACTGGCTCCAGCCCGGCTGGGGAGCAGAGCCGACGCCCCGGACAGTGGGGGCAGTGGGGAGGCTGCGCTCGCAGGTGTGGCCCGGGGGCCGGCTCCCCGAGGCTCCGGGCGGGCAGTCTGAGAGTCGGAGAGCAGAGGGATCTGTTTGTGTTTTGAGTTTTTAAGACAGGAGTTTTCTAGGTTCCAGGTTGGCCTCAAATTGTCTATGTAGCCCAGGCTGAGCGCCAACTTTCCATCCTCCTGCCTCAGCCTCCCAGAATGATGGGGTTACAGCTGTGTGACCCCAGGCCCGGCTGCTGAAATCTCTCTGTGACTCCTCAGTTCTGTTTGTAAGAACTTGGCGAGAGCTGACACACGGGGACAAAATCATGTTCCTCCTCCTCCTGCTCTTCCTCACCTTCTTCCTCCTCTTTGTCCTCCTCCTCCTGCAGAGGAAAGAGGAGTGTGGGGACTATGGAGGAAGGGTGCTGGATAGGGAGAGACACTCACATGATGGCACAGAGAGGGAGGGCTCAGCGAGAGAGAGAGAGAGAGAGAGACAGAGACAGAGACAGAGACACAGAGACACAGAGAGAGAAGAGACAGAGAGAAAGAAAGAGAAAAGGAGAGAGGAGAGAGACAGAGAGGGAGAGAGACAGAGAGGGAGAGAGAGACAGAGAGAGAGACAGAGAGAGACAGAGAGAGAGCAAGGGACAGTGGCACTGAAGGCTGAGCCCGCTTCCCGGAGGAATGAAAGGGCAGAGGCACAGCTGGCCTACAGAGGTTCCAGGCCAGGCTGGCCGTGTTTCTCCTTAGCCTCTGTGCACGCTCCGGCATGCACTGTGTGTCTCACCCCTCCAAGCCCACAGCCTGAGCAGAAGCTGCCTTTCTGCGTCTCAGCTGGGAGGGCTCTCGGCCGGGCCAGGGCAGTGCTTTAGGGACTCCAGGAATCTCTGAAAGCACACAGTGTGCTTGCATGCGTGTGTGCGTGTGTGCATGCATGTGTGCGTGTGTGCATGTGTGCATGTGTGTGTGTGTGTGTGCATGCGTGTGTGCGTGTGTGCGTGTGTGTGTGTGCGTGTGTGCATGTGTGCATGTGTGTGTGTGTGTGCATGCGTGTGTGCGTGTGTGCATGTGTGCGTGTGTGCGTGTGTGCATGTGTGCGTGTGTGCATGCGTGTGTGTGTGTGCATGCGTGTGTGCGTGTGTGCATGTGTGCGTGTGTGCGTGTGTGCATGTGTGCATGTGTGCATGCGTGTGTGTGTGCATGCGTGTGTGCGTGTGTGCATGTGTGCGTGTGTGCGTGTGTGCATGTGTGCGTGTGTGCATGTGTGTGTGTGTGCACGTGCCTGTAGTTTTCATCAGATCCTGGAAGAAGTCCACGAGTGCACTGCAGGGGCGCATCACGGATGCCCAGGAGAGGTGAACGCATGGCTGTTCTCCCCTGCATTAAGAGCACTGTGCTAGCAGAGGACGTGCATGTGTGTGTGTGTGTGTGCACGCAGGCGTGTGCACATATATATACCTCCAGGTGTAACCGTTATCAGATACAAAGGGCTACCGATTCTAAAGTTTCTTTTTCCGAGAAGGACAGCGGCAGAAGAGCGCACAGGAGCGGCTAAGGGGAAGAAGGGAAATGCCTCACCTTGGTGCTGCGGCCTGGCGGGGCGGGGGGCGGGGGGGCTTTCCCTCTTGCTCACATGCTCTCTCGCACGCCCTCCTTCACTCTCTGAACTCTGAAAACGAGGTTGTGCTGGGTTCAGGTCTTGCCCCAGGAGCACCTGCCTCTGTCTCATTCCTAACCTCGTCCCTCGGTCCTGACCCAAGAGGGACAGGCTGTGACCTGGGCTCTCTGCTGCGTCCAGGGAGAGAGATGGTGGATTACATCTGCCAGTACCTGAGCACCGTAAGGGACCGGCGGGTGACCCCGGACGTGCAGCCCGGCTACCTGCGTGCCCAGCTGCCCGCAAACGCCCCGCAGGAGCCTGACAGCTGGGACAGCATCTTTGGGGACATCGAACGCATCATCATGCCTGGGGTGAGACAGTGCAGCTGCAGGGGTGACGGGGCGCTTTGGGGCACACGGGCGGTGGCGGCCTTGAGTCAGTCTGGGATGGCCGTGGATGCTTCAGTCACTTGTTGCCCCACATTGGAGCTGCTCCCAGGCCTGTGGAGAGCCAGGGGCAGGGCTGGGAGGGGGTGACTGCTGCTCGGCTGCCTGGAGGGCTGCATGGGGGCCTGGGGGATAGGACTGCACCCCGAGTTGTTGTCTAGCAAAGTGCGGCCATCTAAGGGATGGGATGAGAAATGAAGATTGGGCTTGCCAGGTGTGGTGGAGCAGGCCTATAGTCCCAGCACGTGGGAGGCTGAGGCAGGAGGATCACTGTGAGCTGGAGGCCAGCCTGGGCTACCTAGCAAGATCCTGTCTCACTCTCCACCCTTCAAAATTGCACTTGAGGAGAAAGGACCACAGAGGACAGCAGAGCTGGGGAGAGGAGACTGGGGAAAGTCCCAGGGTCTGCCCCAAAGGGAGGGAAGGCAGTGGGGAACTCAGCCCCTGAGGATGCTCTTCCTGTCACCTCGATGGCTCTGCCGGCCCCTCCTTCCTCAGTACATGAGCGCAGGAGCTTCCTCCCCAGGCAGGTGGCTGAGCTGTCCTCGGAGGCAGGAAGCACCTGTGATCCTGGTGACAGAGCGCACAGCCTGAGGGGGAGGGTGGGAATGTGCACCGGCTGTGCTGGCCGTGTGGACACCTGGGCCATCAGGTCCTCGTCTCCTAGCGACATCACCTGATCCATCCCACCTGCGTCCCAGGCCAGCTCATGCAGGGCCCTTGGTGACCCTGATGGACAGACAGGGAAACTGAGGCCTAGAGAGGCGACCCAGAGTCACAGAATCCAGGTCTGGCAGGTCCAGGTTTTAGCCCCAGCCAGGCTGACCGGAAGGCTCTGTCCTTCTGGCCACTCTGTGTTGCCCAGTCAGGCTGTCCCTCCCTCTCTCTGCCGAGGCTGATGTCCAGGCCAGCTGGTGAGTCTGGAAGCTGAGATATGTCCCTTCATTCCCGAGAGCTTTGGCCTTGGAGGTGACAGAAATCCACCCAGGGGCAGGATGGGGAGAGGCCCCCACTCAGCGCAGGAAGCCAAAGGCCCCTTTCTCTTTGACCACTGGTCTATTTCACAAGCATCTTTTGAAAATGTCAGCATCACTAAAGCTTCTCTGAAAAGGCTGCTCCCCGATAAGATTATCTCTGGGTTCCCGTCCTGGGCTAACTGTAATCCGGAGGGAGATGGTCAGCGACCGTCCTGGGAGGCCGAGGCGAGCTGATTCATCAGACCCACGGTCCCTGGGCCGCTGGGGTGCGGTGGAGGAGGCGTCTTGCTGGGCCGAGGTCTGTCTGTTTGGATAAAGGCTCCTCTGGCTTATCTTATCCTGTGCGTCTAACAAGAGCAGATAATTGCCTCCTGATAGGGCGATAGGGCTGGAGGTAGAAGGCCTCTGGGGTTTCCAAAATACTGTCACTAGGCACAGTGATAATGAGGACCCAGTCTTTCCTCTCACGCCAGCCTCTGAGAGTGCCCTGCCTGCCTGCCGGAGGGCGCCCCGAGGTAGCTGGCCTCTTGCTGTCTTACGGGTCAGCTGCACCTTTGGGATAAGTGGTTCCTTCCCACTGTCTCCCAGGTGCTAATAGAAGAAAAGCTTTCCTTCCGCTTTCGTTCCATCCCTGGTTAGAAAACACAAACTTACCTGGGGATATACATATGGCTGGGGGGCGGGGGAGAGACGGAGACAGAGACAGAGACAGACAGAGAGACAGACAGACAGACAGACAGAGAGACAGACAGAGAGAGAGAGAGAGAGGGAGGGCGCCTGCTTAGGTGTCTGGGCTCCGGAGCTGGGTCGCCTTGAGTTCATGTCTTGCTCTCGTCTGTCATCTGTCCCTACAAGGCATGAGTACCCCACAGTGAGGCCCCATGCTCCGCCAACCTCCACGTCAGGAGCTCTGTCAGGGTTCACTGTGCTGGAGCGTGGAAAGAGGAAGGTATGGCCCATACCTCCTGCGCCTCCCGCTTGGTGAACACTGAAGGAATTGATTTACGATCTGAGAGTCCAGCCTGGATGTGGGACGCGTCAACCACCAGGCCACGAGTTTACTATTAGGCTTAGTGCTTGGCGCTGTGCAAATTCCTCATCCACGCCCACCCACAGAACAGCGCCAGGCTTCACTTTGAGATGAGAAACTGAGGTCAAGGCAGGCGCAGAGAGACCCCAGCTTCACGAGATGTCTTCTTTTTTTTTTTTTGGTACCAGGAATCGAACTCAGAACCTTGCACTTGCCAGGCAGGAGCTTGTGCTGCTGAGCTATATTCTGGGCCCGAAGGCCCTGGTAGAGGAACTCTGTCACTATCTTTTTTTGTTTGTTTGTTTTCTGGTACCAGGAATTGAACTCATGACCTTGTGCTTGCCAGGCAGGCGCTGTGCTGCTGAGCTAAATTCCCAGCCCCTACAAGGTGTGAAGTGCACATTCTGAGCCCACCCTGAAGAGAGCAAAATGAAACGCAGGGTCTTGGAATTTAAGTTGATTAGCTTAGCTTTGTGGTAAATGCAGAAGAACATAGTTAGGGACAGAGGTAGGATGGAACCTGTGTCCTCAGACAGGCTCTATTTTCCCCCTACCATGCACACCATCTAGGCCGTAGCCTGTGCTTTTGAACTTGATACGAATTCGCGCACACTAGGTCACAAGCTGTGCGCTGATGTGCTCCAGAATGCGCTCTCGGCAGGGGGCAGCACCCGGAACCATAGCATTCCCCGGGCGCGGGAAGAGATCAGAGGGCTCAGGAGCCGGAGAAGGGTTTGTGGAGGACACGGGTGGTGACTTGGCAGGGCCACGTCTTCCTGCAAAGGGTGCGGCCTTGCTCAAAGACGCCAATGCAGAAATGCACAAGGGTCTTGCAGGCCGCGAGCTGGGGAGAGATTAGACGGAGCGGATGAGCCGCGGGGATGCAGACCTGCGGGCCCTTTCTGCATCCGGCTCCTCTTACCTCTGGTTTTGATCGTGCTTCACCGGTCAGTCTGAGGTTGGCCTCCGAGCTGGGCGCTCCCCCCGCCGTGCTCTGCTCTCTGGACTCCACCCACACCGGCCAGCTTTGAACCCCTTCCCAGGGAGCGCTGGCTCTTCTGGAGCTCCTGTCGCCCGTGCTTTGATCGCCGGTAGGGGCAGCACGGGGTGAGCAGTGGAGTCTGGCATCGGCGCGTAGGCTTTGTTTCCTTTCCGTGTGCGCGAAGCCGCCGCGAGCCGCCAGCTCAGAACAGGAGTCACGGAGGTGGCAAGGATGCCAGGGAGCCTGTCTTATTTTCATGGAGTTGTGCCACGCACTTGTCTGCTTCCAAAGTGCCTGCTGTTCCCTAGAGGGGCTTCCTCTTGCCGGGAGGGTCTCGAGGGAGGGAGCTCCCGGCAGTCGCGCCGGTGCCAGCCGTGTGACGCTCTGCCCGCAGGTGGTGCACTGGCAGAGCCCGCACATGCATGCCTACTACCCAGCCCTCACCTCTTGGCCGTCCCTGCTGGGGGACATGCTGGCCGATGCCATCAACTGCCTGGGCTTCACTTGGGTGAGTAGCAATGGCTGTCACCGCCGCAGTGGGGCAGCTGGGAGGAAGTGCACCCTAAGGCACCCTCTGGTCCCTCGGTGGGGGCGCAAGCTTCATAATAGCCATGTCGATTAAAAATAAAAAAAAAATACTAGCGATGCAAGTCACGGCTACCTTCTTGAAGCCTAATTTTTGTCTAAATTATCTCATCTAATCTCTTAATTCTGTGGAATCGGGAGTACGGGCTCCATTTTGGAAATGAGGAAACTGCAGTGTAAGCTACTTATCTTGCCAGGGCTGCACCGCTTAGAGAGACATAGATGAGATTCGAACCCAGATCTGGTGATTGCTACCGTTGTGGTCTGAACTAAGCACTTTGGTGACTGTTGGGTCACAACTGCCCCTGGGCTCCCGTCTCTGAGGAGTTAGAGATACATCCTCAAACTTCCTTTTGTAATCCCCTAGGCACGATTCAGCTTCAAATTGTGCCCAGAGCCACCGGAAACGCCCTTACGCTGCAGGCCTGAACTTTCATGGGAGGTGTGGGCGGGGAAGGGAGTAGAGTCAAGAGAGGATTCCTGGTTTATTTTCCAGGATAGACTGCTGTGTCTTCTTAGTCAAAAAATTTCCTTGGGAAAGTGTGCTTGGGAAAGAGCATCTCATGGGGTCTTTCAGGGGCTCGCTAGGTCCCATTGCTCTGTCAGGGCCCAGCGAGGTCGGGGCTGGTGGGGCGTCTCGGTGCCCAGGGCTGCGCTGACCCCACGCCTCTCCCTCCCAGGCGTCCAGTCCTGCGTGCACGGAGCTGGAGGTGAACATGATGGACTGGCTGGCCAAGATGCTGGGACTCCCTGACCACTTCCTGCACGGCCACCCCGGCAGCCAAGGCGGCGGCGTCCTGCAGGTGCCTGAGGGATGTCTGCCTTCGGGCACAGAGGCTCAGTGGTGACAGAAAAACCAGACTTCCCCACCAGCTCCCCTGGAGCCACGCATTTCCTACGTGTCACCCCAACTGCCCTGTCCAGGACGAACCCCGTGGTCCTCTGCGCTCTGCCCCCTGCATTCACACAGCTGCTGCCCCCTTTGAGAGAGAAGCAGCAGCCAGCGCGGAACACCTCGCTCCTGGGCCTCCATGCGAGGCCCAGGCTCCTTAGTCTATGCGTTGACAACTGTCCTGTGTTGTCCCACTTTGTACCTCAAGGGTGAAAAGGAAGAGAGAAGGCAAGGAGCGCCCCCGCCCTGCCCAGGTGCAGGCGAAGGAAACAAACAGTATAAAGCCAGTCCCGTCTCCCTGGCCCTATCTTTGGGTATCTGTCAAATGATGATTCTTCAACTATTTCTTTTTTCACGACTATAGCTGTAGTGGTCTGGTCTGGTCTTGGTGCTGCTGCGCTGGAGGACCCTGAATTCTTGACTATTCTGTAGTGTGTACTTTTCCTGGTTTTATAATCCAGAACATAGAAATGGTGATAGGATTGTCCTAAGGGAGGGTGTGAGGGCGAGATGAGTTCTTCTATCGAGTAAACACAGCCGGGCTGCCCGAGAGGAAACGCCACAAGGTCGGTGACGCCTCTGCCACAGCGGTGCCTCCCTGCCTTATGCCTGCAGTGAGATTAAACTTCCGGCCTCACAAGAAAGCCGAACTGGTGGCTGCTGTGGTCACAGCCCCGGGTGTCCTCCCTGGGAGGCCGGGCCCAGTGTCCACTGCACAGGTCTTGCTGTCCAGCTTCTTGTTTCAAGATCCCTGTGCGTAAACCTTCTTCAGGTTTCAAGACAAGGAATAAAGCTCAGAGAGGTTTCCCATGATGGGCCACACAGCCGGCAAGCAGGAGGACGAAGGTTCCAGCCCAGGCCTGTCCAAAGCCAAACTCTGCCTCCTTCTGTTTCTCAGCCGTGTCCCGTGACCTTGCTGGGTGTCACTGTCCTTGTCTGTAGTATGACAAAAGCGTGACCGTCTCAGAGCGGCGTGGTGAGGGTCAGGTGGGGTGACAGGAGGAGGCAGCCTGTAAACTATGAACGAGGATGCCACGGAGGGCCGTTATTATGCTGGTTTCTTCGCTGCAGAGCAATTACTGGCCACTGAATATCTTGTGGGATTTGGCCCACTGCCCGTGCCAGCACCTCCCAGGTGTTCAGTGGGGTTCCCTCCGCTGTGGGTCACCTGGAGATTTCATCAGCAAAGACACCCAGGGCTGTGTGAATGAACGGCAGGAAGTCAGGCGGACTCGTGTGCGGTGGCTGACGTGGTCCCGCAGTGCCCAGTCATGACCAGGGAAGATCGGATCCAACCCGCCCCCCTCAGGAGGCAGCTTAAAGCGCTGCTTGCTCGCCCAGAGTCTTGCAGAGGGGCAATATCAGCGCAAGGTCACAAGAGCCATTAGCAGCAACACCAAGGCCAAACCGCCAGCTCCTCACATAGCCTCTCTGGGACTTCCCACGCTCCATCCCCATACCACTCAGCTAAGGGGCTTTGCTTCTTCATTTCCCTCCCCTCCTCTCTGCACTTTTCCTTCTGTGCTGGGGATCAAACCCAGGGCCTTGAACACGGTAACCAGGGGCTCCATCCCCGAGCGACGTCTCCATCCCTGAGGCGGTTTTGTTTTTAATAAGTTCTGCATGGGGAACAACCTTAGACACGTGAAAGATGGGACATTCTGGAACATTCCTTCTCTCTTTCTCTGGTTTCTGGAGCATTCCTTTCTAGTCTATGGCGGCTCTAATAGAGACGTTGGTGTTAGGTGCAAACTTGCTTTCAGAATGCAGAGTAGCTGTGTGAGTCAGGGAGGAGGAAGGGCCCCTGAGGGAGTAGCTGTTACACACGCACACACGCACACACGCACATGCACACATGTAGGGGAAACTTAAACCTAGGGGACTCAGCTGGAACGCACAGCCTGATAACCACTCCACCCCTGCAGAGCACGGTCAGCGAGTCCACCTTGATCGCTCTCCTGGCAGCGAGGAAGGACAAAATCCTGGAGATGCAAAAGTCGGAGCCTGACGCCGACGCGTCCTCTCTGAACGCCCGTCTCGTCGCCTACGCATCCGACCAGGTGAGGTGTGTGGCATTGGGCGGCCCTTGGCTCCCGGAGGCTCGGTCCTTGAGAAATTCCCTTCTAGCCCGAGCACGCAGGGTGCAGGGCAGCTTGGGTTGGACCTGCTGTCTCCGGGGCTGGGGGTGGGGGTGGGGACAATCTCTCTGTTAGGTTCCCGTCTTCAGCTTGGCAGTTTCTGGGTGTGTTCACCCTGGAGTTCCTTTGCTAATGGGTTCCTTGGCCCTCCTAGGCTCACTCCTCGGTGGAGAAGGCAGGCTTGATTTCCCTCGTGAAGATCAGATTCCTGTCTGTGGACGACAACTTCTCTCTCCGGGGGGAAGTGCTCCAGAGGGCCATCGAGGAAGACAGGCGGCGGGGCCTGGTGCCTGTGTTTGTAAGTCAGACTGGGTCCCTGAGCTGACAGCGACAAGACCCGCGAGTGTAGCGCAACTCAGGTGCGGGGCCGGCTGCAGTCTCGGGCAGGGAGGTCCCAAATGCAAAGATCCGCGAGGAGCTGCTCTTTGCAGGTTTGTTTAGGAAAGAAGTGGGAAATACCTGAGTGTACTCAGACAGCCAGAGGATATATTTCTTTGGGAAACTTTTATTTCAAACATAGGGACCAGGGATATAGCTCAGTGACACAAGCGCCTTCCTGGAAAGCGCAAGGTTCTGAGTTTGATTCCTGATACCAAAAAAACCAAACCAAAACAAATCAAATGTACATGTATATATGGACCAGCTTGCTAAGTCAAATGCGTTTGCTACTGTAGGTGACAGTAGCAGAAGGTAGTGCAACACAGGCACTGCTCTAGTGGGTGTGCAGTGTAGACGTGTCAGAGGTGAGACTCTTGTCCAGGCCCAGCGTGTCCCCTGAGCCCACTCTCCCAGCCTAACTTGCCTTTATTTTCCCCAGGTCTGTGCAACACTAGGGACCACTGGGGTCTGTGCATTTGACTGCCTGTCCGAGCTGGGTCCCATCTGTGAGTATCCCCTGAAAGACAAGGAATACATTTAAAGATGTTGGCTCTACCCCACCGTTGGTTGGCCCTGTCATTTTTGGGCCTGAGGATAGGCAGGACATGATGGTAGGAGCACATAGTAGAGAAAAACTGCTCACATCACCAGAAGCCAGGGTGAGACAGAGAGAGAGGGAGAGAGGACGAGATCAGGGTCCCTTTGAGGACACACTGGAAAAGGACCTGAAACCTCAGGCTAGGCCCTGCCATTTAATGTTTCCCTCTTCCCAAGAGCGCCACCCTCTGGCTGAAGTCTTTAAAGCAAGGCCTCGGGGAGACATTCAGGATCCAAAGGATCGCAGAGTTCCAGGTTTCCTTGTCCTGTCCCTTGTATGTTGAAATCCATTCCAAGCGCGCTACATCTGAACCACTTGGTGAGCAGGCCATGGTGAACTCCTTCCCATTCTGCTTCAGCAAAGGAAATGGAAGGGGGACACCAGGGGGAGAAACCCAGATTGCTTAATCCCCAAGCAAGAAACCCACCGGGGACGAGACGCCCCTGAGTGCTGCAGGACACGCTAACGCTGCCTTCCGGGCTGGTGGGAGGCTGGCCTCTAGGTAGAGGCCGTGGGGGTGTCGAGTCTGTCCACAGAGCCGGAAGGGCTGGGCTGGGGTTTTGCAGACTTTCCCCTTCGGGGGCAGTGGTGTTTCATCCAGCCCGAACCGGCACAGTGACACCTGTCCTCCACCTCCACGCTGAGCCAGCCACCCTTTCCAGCTGTTCTCTCTGCGGCCCACCGCCCCGCTGGGCTAGGCGAGAGGCGCCCTCCAGCTGGCTGTGGCTAGCAGGTGACACTTGCCTCCCCAGGTGCCAGGGAGGGGCTGTGGCTCCACATCGATGCTGCTTATGCGGGCACGGCCTTCCTGTGCCCCGAGTTCCGGGGGTTCCTGGAGGGGGTGGAGTTCGCGGACTCCTTCACCTTCAACCCGTCCAAGTGGATGATGGTGCACTTCGACTGCACGGGATTCTGGTGAGTGCGGTGGCGAGCCTGGGCACAGGGAAAGGCCTGGCTTGCTCAGAGACCTCGGCCGTGACGCCCGCTGGGAACCCACAGGGTGAAGGACAAGGTGAAGCTGCAGCAGACCTTCAGCGTGAACCCCGTCTACCTCAGGCACGCCAACTCGGGCGCGGCCACCGACTTCATGGTGAGTGCCCGGGGGTGGGGCGGGAGCCGTGCGCATCTGTCCCTGCGGTTCTCACGCAGGTGGTTCCTTCAGAAGGCCACCCGCTGGGAGCTCGTCCCCGAGAACCACCACTGGACACCCTTGGCCTCCAGTTGCGCATGGGTGGACCCGAGCCCAGACCTGCCTTTGAGGCGGTGTGAAAATTCCCTGAGTATTTGCAGCCTTTTTAAATTCCCAGGAGTGTTCCCCTGTCGTGTTCTCCCTGTTGCCTTCTCCAGCTCGGGCACCCCGTTCTGCTCACGCCCAAGAGCAGGGCAGCGGGGAGCATCCCCTGGGGGAAGGAGCCCCTCGGAGGTGCTTTCGCAGTGGCATCCCAGGGGAGCTCGGTGGTAGTGAGGAGCTGGCGGCCCGTGGGAGGAGCACTCTCGGCCAGCCTCTCAGCCCTGCGCCCCCAGCCTGTGCCGCATCGTTGGGAAACAGTTCCTCAGATTCGCAGCTCCATTGGGAGACAAGCCCTTGCTTTGCTTTTTGGGGTGAGAGAGGCATAAATACATATGCTGCACACAGCGTGGCCAGCGGAGCCTGGAGCCCACGGCAGCTGTGGCCCTTTGGGAAACTTCTTGGACCTCTCAGGGCCCTGGGACCCTCATCCCCAGCACGGGGACAGTGGTCACGTAGCACAGCGTCTGTGTGGCACATGCTGGGGTGACGGCAGGTGTGGCACCCTAGAAGCTCTTCTTTTAAAACACGTAGCGAACTGTCAGTCATGCAAGTGCTGAGGCCAGCTCGCGTGCGTCTGAGCCCCGGCTCCTCCGTCCACCAGCCTGGGTGGCCTCGGGCAGATGACGCATATTCTGTGTCCAGGGTTCCTTCTCTGGAAGGTGGTGAAGGGAGCAATGGCCTAGCTTCTTTAGTTAAATGAATTAGCACCTCTGAGCACTAGGGCAGCGCGTGATGTCGGGGAGCGTCATTCTTGGTGAAGGAATGTTTCGTTTGTTTTTTGCCAACCAGAAGTGTCAGAATTTTAGCTCTACAATAGCAGCTCTGGGCTGGGGATTTAGCTCAGCCGCACAAGTGCCTGCCTGGCAAGCACAAGGTCCTGAGTTTGATTCCTGGTACCAAAAAACAAAAAACAAAAAACAAAAAACCCAAACCAAACCCATAATAAAATAGCAGCTCCATATCACTTGATTCCACACTTCCTTGGACCTGCTCACACTGCCTGGAGTCTTGAGAAGTTTTGGATTGGAGCTGCAATTCAGGAGCTTGCCATGGGAGAGAAGCCGCTTGAGAGGTGAATGAAAATAGGCAAAGAGTGGCTCTTTTCTCTCCACTTCCCTTTCTGGTGACTTTTCAGGACAGAGTATCCCTATGTAGCTCAGAGTGGCCCTGAACTCATATGTAACCCAGGCTGGCCTTGAACTCACAGTGATCCTCCTGCCTCAGCCTCCGGAGTGCTGAGATTACAGGTGTACACCACCACGCCCAGCCTCAGGAATTTTAAATTAAAAACAATTCCCCACAGCCATTTTTAGAGCTAGGTTTTGTTCCTGGGCATGAGACGATGCCCGCCGTCCTGTAGCGTGTTCAGATCCTCGCAGACACAGCGTTACCTCAGCCCTTGCTCCTGCCGGATTTCATGCTGCCTTTCCTGTTCATTTCCCGCAGCGTCTCAGGATATTCCTGCGGTTCATTCCCATCAGTTCTGAGATCTTTACAGTGCTCTCTCTTTTCCAGATAACTTACAAAAATGGGAGACTTTTCCCAGCACTGGCCCAGGGGATGGGCCCTAACTATTTTTGCTTCTACAAAGGTGCTGCTTTGTGCTTACCCTTTCCCCATCTCTAACCCTGTGGAGTCCACGAGGAAAGCCCTAGACCTCTGACAGCTGCTGTCCTTGAAGTGTTCCCAGGGGTCCTGCCAACCACTCTGACCTGGGGCCCAGGGACTGCAGTCTTCTTTTTTTAAATTTATTTTTATTTTTTTATTTTTTATTTTTTGTCTTATCGAGACAGGGTCTCACTATGCAGTTCAGGCTGGCCTTAAGCTCGCTTTGTAGCCCAGGCTGTTCTCACACTCGCAACAATCTTCCTGTCTCAGCCTCCCGAGTGCTGGGGTTACAGACATGCGCCATCGTGCCCCGCCAGGACTGCAGTCCTCGATAGAAGCTCAGCCCTGCTCCGAGCCCAGCCAGCAGGAGAACAGGACCCCAGGAGAGCAGACCCAGAGCTTAATTCCCGCAGCTCTAGAGTCACCCAAAGTCAGGACTAGTTTCTGCCCCCGCTGAAGTTCCCCTCCTCGTCCTCCCCTTCCCTCTGGTGGCACAGAGACGGCCGTGGATGGAGCATTGTTTTGACCCTGGCAGGGGAGACTCACGGGCCATGACCGGTCCCAGAGGAGCCTGGGGCGGGCTCTGGGGAATGCGGAGCCCACGGTGGCCCTCACAAGCCCTCCTGTGGATCAGGAACCACCCTTCTGGGTCAGGATGGTTGGTTTTGGAAGAGTGACAAGAAGAAGAACAACTGGGAATAAAGAAGACTGGGAAGGAACCAGAGTTAAAGTCATCCCTGCCTCCCTGTTCGTTGCTGCTGAAAGGAAGTGGCCGCTTGACACCCACCTGGAAATCGGAACACTTTAGAGACAAGGTTTAGCGCCCAGTCATTCTGCTGCAGGGTCGGTTGGAGAGGTGGAGTGAACGCCTCGTTCCCGCCCCAGGGGGCGCTCCTGTCCCCGGCTCTGGTGCCCTCTGCTGACCAGAGGAAGCCCTTCCTCTGCAGACAGCTTGCTTGGAAACGGAAGTCGGGGCTCTAAGGCAGGAGAAATGCTGTCCGTCTGTACAAGGGTGGCCTCACAGCGACACCTGGCTTGGAAAAATAGGGCGCAGGATGAAGATCAGGACTCCTGTGAGGACTTGCCAATCCTTTATGGGCAGATAAATATCTGACAAGGCAAATATTTATTTTCAGGGAACAGAAATTGTGGGAGAGGTTGTGTAGCCCAGCCTAGCATGGGGGAAGTACATCTCTAACACCGAGAAAAGAAGAAGGAAAGAAAAAAAGAAAGAAAGAAAGAGAGAAAGAAAGAAGAAAAAGAGAAAGGAAGAAGCAAGCAAGCGGTAGATGCTTGTCCTTTGCTGGAGAGGTTATTAAAACTCACATTACTCATTAGAATAACTGTATGCTTTCCAAGCCCTCTGTTCTGTCTTCAGATCTGAGAAATTGATCTAATGCTGGTGTGGAAATTTTCAGGTCTGTGGTAACTGCACCTTTGAACTTTAAGCTCTATTGAATTTGGTCACCAGGGCAAAGGGGCATTTTTAGGGCACAGAGGCGGAGATTCGGAGGCTTACTTCAAATCTGACAGCTTGGGTGATGCCCCCGAGCCACGACTCTCACGGGAGAAAGTCAGGACAGAGTACTGGGGCTGAGCGAGTGACCTCACTTTCCGGGGTCCTGAGCAGAAAGGCAGCTGTTTGTGGTCTAAAGAGCCAGCGCCAGCGGGTGACTTCCTCTGAGCTCTCCGCAGCCCGCTTGGTCTCAGGCCTCGGGACCGCTGTTCCTTCTGTCTCGGGATGAGCGCTGGGCTGTCCGTGCCGAGGTCACATGGCTGGTATGGGGCGGAGCCGGAGGACAGACTCCATCCTTGGGGCCCCAGGATCCTTGCTCTTGAGTACCCTACTTTTAACTCCTAGGTGAAATGTGATGGAAATATATGGTGAATGTTTAAGTGTTAAAACTTTTATCACAGTAAGGGCCACCTTGCCACGCGTCCCCCTCAGAACGCCTCCCTCATCCCATTGTTCCTGCCGCTTCCTGCCGCAGCTCGGGAAGCCATCTCCCCTGGGGTGTCTGCAGTTGTGCTGTCATGGCTGCCTTGATGTCCTGCATGGATTTAAAATATTGACCTTTCACGGTCATTTTGACTTTGAGATGAGCCAGAAGTCACCCAGGGCCAGATGCAGTGAGTAAGGTGGATGAGGACACAGTGTCGTGTTTTCACGAGCTGCCTTGCCGTGGCGGGGAGCTTGGCGGCAGTATTCACCACATTTTTGATCACGCCTTATAAAGGTGTGAAAGAGAGCTTCCAGAACTGCCTCAGGAAGAGCCAAGAGTGCTGGGGTTACATACATTTGGGGTGGGAAGGGGAGTATTTTGTGGGGAACTGACAGCAATGTGTCTGTTACTGTAATACTTACAAAAAATGCAAACAGTCACTATTTTTTGATCACACCTGGTGTATTTTGGGAAGAGTAGAAAGAGAACTTTAACTTCTGCTGTTCAAGGAACTTAGGTTTGTTCAGAAAAACTAAAAAGGCAGTGTCGCTGCCTTGACTTTCCGGGCTGGGATGGAACAATTAAAGTAGCACTGAAAGCAAAGCGCTCTTCTCCTCAGGTCGAGGTCAGGGGTTTTGGTGTCCACTGGTCCTGCTGTGGGACGGAGGCTACTGGCCACCATCACCAGAAGAGCATTCTTTGCGTAACTTGCCGTGGGTGGTTCCTTAGCAACAGATCCGAGAGTCATGGCAACACCATCCATCCCTGGAGGATGGGCAGGCAACAGATGACGCCCAGGCGTGCCTAGGGAGCAGGCACCCCTGTCTCTAACCATGGCTTTTGTTCCTTCCCAGCACTGGCAGATTCCCCTGAGCCGGCGGTTTCGCTCTATTAAACTCTGGTTCGTGATTCGGTCCTTCGGGGTGAAGAATCTCCAAGCCCATGTCAGACATGTACGTAGCACGTTCACCGTGGGGCTGAGCCCAGGTGGCCTTCTTTTCTTGTGAGGAGGAGGCCGTGTGTCAGCTTTGCAGACCCGCCTGGGGGGCCCTGCTGTCTGGCTCAGTGTCTGGGCCTGGCTTACCCCAGTGGCGTCTCTTTGTTCGCGAGGGGAGAGCTGAGCACAGCCTGTCCCCAAGGGCTGCTGGTGTCTGTTCTCTCTGCTAATCCTTTTGTTATCACCGGGCCTTGGGGAGCTGTGGCCTGAGTTTTGCGGAGAGAAAGAGAAAGTAAATCCAAGGGCGCTGTGTATGGCCAAGGTGGGATCGGACCTTTTTGGACCCACCCTGAATGTCAGAGCTGGCTGGAAGTTTCTGTCACTACTGTGGCCCTGCCTGGACCCCAGCTTTCCTGGCCTGGCCTGGTAGACATCCTTAGTCTGGGGCAATATGCCAACAGGTGTTTATGGAAGGCCCACTTGGCACAGTGTATTTCAATTCCATTCAACAACTCCACAATCATGGTGTCAGGAAAGGGACGGAGTCCCCACTCCTGGTCTTCATGGAAGTGGTGGGACTTTACCCAGAACTTCAGTTTCCACCAGAGCCTACAGGAAAGACACGTTCACCCATAACAGCAGCTGGGCTGACCCAAGGCCGCTGCTCCTTATTACTAGGTGTGTCTGACCTTGACACCTTTCCTCCAAGGAATTCTTTCTTCCTGTGACAAACACACTCACAACAGTTGAGGCCCTAACTGGCCAGTCTTAACTTGTGATTTCACACCTGAAATCAGCAATGGAGATTTGCCAAGGAGTGGCTGCCATTCAGCATCCTGGGTGACTTTAGGTACCTGGTGCTCTTCCTCTGTCCTTAAACTCATGATTTGGGGGGGTCAGTCAGGGCAGGGAACCAAGCAGCTGCCAGCCTTCCCAAGTGCTGCTTCCTGCCTCCACCCCTCTGAGTCCCACCCACTCCCCACCTCTTTTTCATGCCAGCCACTCTCCTGGGGCTGCCTTGCAGGGTCCAACGATCAGCCCTTCTTCTGCTTGGGCATCTCACAGGCCATCAAAACCACCCGCCCCCCCCCCCCCAAAAAATGTTCAGGCTGGGGATTTAGCTTAGCGGCACTGCGCCTGCCTGGCAAGTGCAAGGTCGTGAGTTCGATTCCTGGTACCGGGAAAAACAAAAACAAAATCAAAAACAAAACCACCTGCCCAGCCCACTGTGCGCCCATGTGGTTAGCCTAGATTGCCCTCTCCCTCCAAAATGCTGTGTGTGGATTAATCCTCGCTCCTCTGGGAGTTTCTCTGAGCACTCCTTCTGTGCTGGTCACTGCCAACTTGGCATCCTAGGTCACCCACTCAGTGACATGAGACTGAGCTACAAGGCTCCCACAACAGCAAGGGGTGGAATTAAAATGAAGTTGTTTGATGCAAGTTAATTTCATCTCTTTGGGTTGACTGTGATTAGAATGGTTAATAGTTGCATGGTGCCTTTAGTTTAGGAAAATAGCATTTCGTTAGAGTCTTACAACAGTGCGGAGGTGGGTCTGGCCAGCCTGATGGGGTGAGGCTCAGGGAAGGTAGTTGCTCTGCTGGAGAGCAGCAGGCTGGAAGCTTCGTCCACGCTGGCTGTCTGCAAGTCCTTTCTTCCTGACTCTGGCTTCCTTTTCTGTGCTGAGCTCTTGAAGGTTATGCAGAGCCGTGTGTTATGTTTTGTGTTGTAGGGTAGTGTGTTAGAATGGAACCTGGGTTTGACTTTTAGTTCTTTCCTTCCTATTTGGTGACCTTGAACAAGTTTTTTAATCTTTCTGTGTTTGCCTTCCTAATTTATGAAAGGGGAAAATGATAATATCACCCCCCGAAGGTTTGTTTGTGAGAGTTTGGTGAGATAATTTACAGATAATTCTGAGCAGAGGGCCCAGTAGTGAAGCACCTAATGAGTGTTTCGCATCCCGTCCTCCTGTCTTCTTTTAATGATACATTCTCCTTGTCATCCTCTTATCACCTTCAGTAGGACGGGTGAACTTTCCCTGTGAAGGCCCGATAGTCAGTATTTTGGGCTTGGTGGGCCCTAGCGTCTCTGCTGCAAGCTCTGTGTTGTGGCACAAAGTCAATGTGGATGACGTGTAAACACGAGCGCATGGCTGTTGTGTTCCTACCGCTTTATTCCCAGGAAGGAGCGGGGTCCGTGTGGCACCATCTCTGTCCTCCACCTGCCCGGTCAGGTAGGCACAGGCCCTGGCCTCAGCTTCAGTCTCACTGCCCTCAGGGGAGAGCTCTGAGCTCTCCTCTCCCTGACTCTCTGCTCTGCCTTTGCAAAGTGCATGCACTGCAGGAGGAAGCAGAGCATGGTGGAAGGAGAAGCTGAGTGGCAATGGGGGACCAGTTTTCCACCACCAGGGCCTCGGGAAGTTGCTTTCCCTTGGCTCCACCTAGAAAACGAGAAGGGAGAAAAGTTCCTGGGTCCGTCTCCTTCAACAAAGATAGCTTCTTTTTCTCCTTGCTCCCAAGGATCAGTTTCATGTCCTTAGCTGGCTTGATTCTAGATCTGTAACCGTGACATCTTAATGGCTGTCATGTAGACTGAAGAAAAAAACTTAGTCAGAAAGGTGTTGCAGTTGGCAGGGCAGGTATGGAAATTGGTGTACAGGGAAAGACGTGGGGAGAATCATGACTAATTAGAAAATGAAGTGCAAGGTATAAAACAACGAGAGAACAATTAGCAGCATGGTTCCTCTGGGAGAATGGGTCTCAGGGTTTGCTGAAGAAAGGTTTTAGGGGAGGGGTTGGAGACTGGAACAGACCACATCATGGGGAGAAGAAGGGTTCGAAAGGCTGCTACAGCCAGGCGTGGTAGTGGACGTCTGTAATTCCAGCACTCTGGAGTTGAGACAGGAGGATTGTAAATGTAAGCCCAGCCTGGGCAATTTAGTGACTCAGCAAGACCATCTCTCAAGAAAAAAAAAAGAGGGTGGATGGAGACGTAGCTCAGTGTGAAGGCCCTGGGTTCAACCCCCAGGACTGCCAAAAAAAGAGGGAAATTTATAAAATGATATAAATGTCAATGGAAGATTAATATGATGATATAAAATCTTAAAATTTTGGTGATAAATCGTACCACTTTACCATACAACTCAGCATGACATTAAGTAAACGCTGTGCAACTATTCTCACTATTTCTAGAACATTCTCACCCTCCCAAGTGGCAGCCCTGCGTTCCTTAACTAGGCCCAAAGCCTACGCATGGAGTCGGTGGGGATGGTGTGTGAAATACGTCCTCCACGGAATGTCAGAGCGAGTGGAGTGGAAGGGCGTTCTAGGAGCAAGATGGGAAGATGCTGGAGAAGCAAGTGAGCATGCAGTTTAGGGTGAGGCCGAGCGGGTGCCAGTCCCTTCAGTGCCTGTATGGTGTCTTCCTCCTGGCAGAGGCTGCCTGTGTGGGACACCCGGCATGGGGGATGCAGAGCGTGGGCTTTGTTTGGGCCTTCACTTGCCCTCCTTCACAGTTAAGACGCTGTGAAGTCAGGATAGAAGGAGAGCTTACCTGAGTAACAAAGTACATGGCTTCTGGGTCCTGGAGCTGACGTGAAATTGTGCCCCGAGGTGCAGCTGTCCAGGTGGCTGTGATGTGACAGGAAGCGAGGAGCTGGTGGAAGTTGTCCACCTTGGAATAGGCGCACAATCAAATGGAGAAGATGGGTAGGCCGAAGCTCTTCAGGTCTACGTGGTTCAAGGTGTCCCTCCCTGGTTTAAACCATTCCATGTGTGAAAGTTTATGCACAGTTTATCCCTTGCCTGGTTACTAACCTGTGATCTCTATGTTTACAATTCCAGGGTATTGAAATGGCGAAGGTATTTGAGTCTTTGGTCAAAAATGATCCTTTCTTTGAAATTCCTGCCAAGAGGCACCTCGGCCTGGTGGTTTTTCGTCTAAAGGTAAGGCCATCTTTTGTGGCTTCTGCGACTGGTGTCATCTGGTGTTCCAGAGTGGTGAGCGGTTGTTGAGTCACTTGGACACACAAATACTGGGCCTCTGGGGATGCTTCCAGGAATTGTGATGTAGACTTCACTTCTTTTTATCCTTCAAACAGGGTCCTAATTGTCTCACAGAAAGTGTGTTAAAGGAAATAGCCAAAGATGGCCGACTCTTCCTCATCCCGGCCACTGTCCAAAACAAGTTGATAATTCGTTTCACAGTGACATCCCAGTTCACCACCAGGGATGACATCCTGAGAGACTGGAATCTCATTCGAGATGCTGCCACGCTTGTCCTCAGTCAGCACTGTACTTCCCAGCCGAGCCCTCAAACCAGGGGCTACAGAGCCTTGGCTGGTGGAACGCCCCTTCCGTCTGTCAATGGAGGGGGAGATGACCCAGCCCAGGCCCGGAAGATCATCAAGCAGCCACAGCGTGTGGGCACCAGTCCTATGAAGAGAGAAGACAGCTGCCATCTTGAAATCCTGGTGGACCCACTGGATGACTGCTTTTCAGAAGAGGCCCCGGACGTCACCAAGCACAAGCTCTCCTCCTTCCTGTTCAGTTATCTGTCTGTGCAGAATAAGAAGAAGACGGTGCGGTCCCTCAGTTGCAACAGCGTGCCAGTGAGCGCCCAGAAGCCATTCCCTGCCGAGGGCTCGGCTAAGAACGGGGGATCCTCCAGGGTCAGGCTCTTCTCCAGGTTCCCAGAAGAGATGATGCTGCTGAAGAAAAGTGCCTTCAAAAAGCTGATCAAGTTCTACAGTGTCCCCAGCTTTCCCGAATGCAGCTCACAATGTGGGCTCCAGCTGCCCTGCTGCCCTTTGCAGGCCATGGTGTAGACCAGGATCTTCAACGAGTCCAATGGCGTGTGCTTCAGGGAGTCTGTGAACCCCTCACAATTGTGTGCAGAGTCTGTGTGCTTATGTGCATGTGCATTTTTCTTGCCAGTGAGTCTATCATTTTGGTCAGTTTCTCACAGGGTTCATGACCCGCCATAGGATACAAGTAGAGAGTTTTAGGCAGAATGATCCAGAAGGTTCCAGAAGCTCATCAGCAGCAAGGGCCAGGGGCAGCACACTAATGAGCAGCATCTATGGTTCACCTTGTGATGTGAAATAGACCATAGAAATAAATGTGCTTGTTCCTGAACCAATGCATCCTTATTTGGGTGGCTTCATTGACTCTTGATTAACCAGGGTGTATCCTGGAGTTTAAATACCTGCGGTTCACAGATTCTGGTTTTCAGGATGCTGAAGTTTGGAGCTTGGTGGTGGGACAGTGGGTTTGGAAGAGCCGTGGGGAGCGGGGAAGGGAGGCAGCTTGTGTGTTTAAAGCGTAGGTTTGGAGTGGGACGCGTGGCCTATAGTTTGCCCCCTCAAAACCGTGTGACTTAAAGCTGTGGCTTCTTTGTTTATAAACTGTCTTGGAATCACCGTGGGGGAGTCTTTAAAATAACCTCTGACTCGTAGCTTCTTGTCCTAGAAATCTTGGGCTAGTTGTATTGGGTGAGCCAGGGCTTGTTTTGTTGTTGTGATTGGTATTGTTCATTCTGAGTCAGGGTTTTGCTGCGTAGTTCAGGCTGGCCTTGAACTTGGGGCGGTCCTCCTGCCTCCTGCTCCTGAGTGGTGGGTTTACAGACATGTGCCACTACGCCTGGCTGTTTGGGGTTCTGGCAGCTCCCCAAGTGCCGTGAATGGGTGGCAGCGTGTGGGGAACCACACTGTTAGATTCCCTTGTTCTCACAGTGGCAAATGTGGCCGAAAATGTGGGCAGCCCTGGTGATGGTGACTCAGGCAGGCTGAGAGGCTCTGCAGTGGGCCGGCGTCAGCATCCACTCCAAGCCTCGCTGCTAAAACCCAGATTGCCAGGCTTCTGACTCAGGGGGCGGGAGGTGGAGGCAAGGCAGGGCATGTCTTCAAAGTTCTGGACACTGCTGACCCTGCTGGCCGTGCACCACACCCAGAACCACTGGTCCCTGAAGGTGCTTCCTTCTCGCATGAGCCACGGGGAGCTCGGTGCTGTCAATTCACTGGGTGACTTTGGGCAAATCACTGCACTACGGGGCTCTGTGTTTTTCTTTTATCAAATAAAGAGGTGTGACTAGAGGCTCTATGATCACTGTCGGTCTGCTACAGCAAGTCACATTGTGTGTGTGTGTGTGCGTGAGAGAGAAAGAGAGAGAAAGAAGTATAAGGTGTTAATTGATGGGTATATCTGAGAACGAAGTGCTTCTTTGTGCTGAGCAGTTCCTGTGTCTGCACTGGAAGCCTCTTTGATCTAAGAGCTGAACCTCGAAGTGGGAATTCAGCTCTGAGGAACCGAGCTGCAGCATCTCGGCAGGGTCCAAGTGTAACACAGGGTGCCTTTTCTTGGTAAATGGCTCCCAAGGTCTGATGCCTGAATAACAGCATCATTCCCAAATGGGAATTTGTTAAAAATGCAAATTCCAATTCCAATTCTGGGGTTGGGATCTAGCACTGCATGTTTAATAAGATTTAAGGACAATTCATTTTCTCTCTCTCTGTCTCTCTCTCCAACGTGATTTTCAATGTTCAAATGCAAGAATCATTGCTCTACATGAACTGTAAGCTCTGAATCATGCTGGGCATGGTGCCGTACTCCCGTAACCCCTGCTACACTCAGGAGGCTGACGCAGGAGATTGCACATTTGAGCCCAGTGTGGTCAATTTAGCAAGACTGTCTCAAAATGAAAAAAATAAAACGAGTTGGGGATATAGCTCAGGGATCCCTGGGTTCAGTCTTCAGTACTGCTACAAAAGATCATTTAATCAAGCCTTCCCCTTAACAGAAAAAAGCTTGCGTAGGAAACACATGCTTATCAGGGTTGTTTGATGAACAGGCAACAAATAATCATTGCCTACTAAATGCCAGGCCCCGAGGACACGATGACGAGGACAGACAGTCTCTCCCTCGGGGAGCTGAGTGTGACGGACGCACGAACGGACCCCGAACCCTGACGCCCGGGACGCTGGATCTCTCATCAGCCCCCTCTTCACAGACTTCCGGCCGTCGCCAAGCGTGGTGACCGTGTAACCATGCGCAGCAGTTCAAGCACATGGCAGGGACCCCGGCCTCCTTCCACTGGTCTTTCCAGGCAGCTTGAAGGCATGGAAGTTGCATCACACTGGGGCTAGCACTTCCCTGGGCCCACAGTAGAAACCCCTCAGTGTTTGCGGAGTGACTATATCAAAGGGCGACACATTTAACAAATCACCGTTGAGGAGGGGTCACTGCAGTTGGTCAGATGGCTTTTAAAATCTTTTTTATCTTTTTGCAGTACTGGGGACTGAACTTGGCTGTCACACTGATCTACATCCCCAGTTTTTTTTTTTTTTTAAATTTTAAAGAGAGTAGTAAAGGAGAAAAAAAAAAGGACAATAGCAGCATACCAACATCACAAACATAAATGAAACAAAGCAAGAACATTAAAAGTGCTACAGGGTTTGGAGACAAAATGAAAGGAATTAACAGTGGTTGTTATGTTACATATTGTTATCTTCAACTAGGTTGCTCAGATTCCCCAGCCTTTTTTTTTTTTGTTTTAAATTTTGAGATAGGATCTTGCCCAGGATGAGCTCAAACTTGGAATTCTCCTGCCTCCGTCTCCCGTAGTGCTGGGATTATTTATTTTTCTGTGGATTCTTAGTTGCTATTTCACATCGCAGTTTCATGCCCAAATTATTCTGTGCCAGCACTGCCCCTTCTATGTACTGACTATGAACTTCTAGGCAATGTGTTTAAATCAGATTTATTGAACATTTTATGCCGATATCAGTTTTAAGTTTTTAAAAAAATTCATTTATACTTTCAAACAAAGGAAGCCTAGTTGTGCATATTTTTTTATGGACGTAATTTCTGACCCTTTTAAAAGAAAAAAGTCCATCTTTTCATCCCCCTAGTGCTGGGAGTCGGACCCAAGGCCTCACACTGACCAGGCAAGACCTCTACCACGGAGCTACACCCCCAGCCCTTTTCATTTTTTATTTTGAGACAGGCTTTTGCTAAGTTGCTCAAACTGGTCTCGAACTTGTGATCCTCCTGCCTCAGCCTCTCCAGTAGCTGGGATTACAGGCATGTACAACTGCACCTGGGTGGAAAATCAGTCTTGAGAGTTAGTTTCTTCTCTCAGGTGGTGGCTTGCTTTTGCTTCACACACACAAACCCAACAGTCGGCCTTTTGGGGGCATAGGATCCAGCCGAGAGTCAGGGCTGGTGGGGATGCGAGGCCACAGATTTCTGAGCTTCTGTGGTAACGACATGATTGAAAACATAGGCGACAGGAGGTCGGGGCCCCAGTGTTCTGGCTAATGGGGTAAGTGCTCACCTCTCACCTGAAAAAATGCACCTTGTGACCCAGCATGCCATCGCTGCTGGCACCTCTTTCACTGGGAAAGATTCCTCATAACACAATAGCACCGTGTGAAATTCTCAGAAACACTGGCTGTGCTGCCTGCATCACTTGGGTTCCAGTTCTCACTGGGGCATCAATAAATCAGAAGCTGAGAGAATTTGAAAAACAGTCCCAGAGGCTGACATGGAAGCAATCATGGTTGTAAATTACTGGAAAAATTCACAAAGATGAAGCATATCCAAATTTTCCGTGGGTCACCCTCTTTGCTGGTCAGGGATGTTTATTGTTAGGTGTCATAAGAGGGGACAAGGATTTGGGTCTTCTCAGAAGTCAGCTGGAGGAGTGGAGAAGTTGGAAGATGTTTCTAGTACTGTGCGGAGGACGGGGGTTGGGGGGACCGCGCTCGTCATGTAACATTGAGGATCCCTGAACTGGCGGGAATCGGAGCTCCCTGCCAGCCCCGGTTCCCTGAGGAATCTCCATGCAGTCTAGGGACACGGGGCGAATAGTCTAGGGACACAGTCTAGGGACAGTGGTCTCTTCCTGGATGAGGACTAGTGACCGTGACCTCCTAACACCAGCTCTAGGTAAGGCCAGGCCCCCTTGAGCACTTGCCTCCGGGACCTGCTTCTGGACTGGTGGCAGCTGTAGTAGTAGTAGGGGACTGGTGCTCAGGAAAGGGGTATCTTGGTCGCTTTCTCATTGCTGGGGTAAAATACTGGACAGCCACAAGTTAAAGGAGGAGAGGTTTATTTTGGCTTGCTTATTGTGGGGGACCCTGCTCAGCAGGCTCTTGGGCAGGAAGGGGCGGGGAGGAAGGGTTTGGCGGAGGACAGCTGTTCCCATCACGGCGGCCAGGAAGCACGGCAGTAAGACAGGAGCTGGGGCAAGGGAAAGAAGTCCTTCCAGGTCACCCCCAGTGACCATCTCCAAGCAGACCCCTCCTAGCAGCACATTCAGCATGGCGCCTCCATGATCCAACTGCCTTGTGAAAGCCCTGCCTCTGAACACGACGGGGGAATTCTAGATCTAGACTATAACAGGGAGGCAGCGGAGGGCAAGGAGGAAGCTTGTCTGGAGGGGGTCCTCAGAAGGTCCCCAACACTCTTGTGCCACATCCAAGGGCCCCAGGTCCCTGAACAGGGTTGATGGGCAGAAGGCTGGTGGTGGGCGAAAGCAGCCCCTGCCTGGGGCACGTGACCCCAATTCTCTATGCACCTGAGAGTGAGGTGCTACCGCAGAGCTGGGGACTCATCTGTCCACAGACATGCTTTGCTTGAGATTCATGGGCGTTTCCAAAATTTTGAGACTTTATTTTTGAAATTGGGAGACGACTTCAGGAGGTATCAACAGAACCTGACCTTATTCCCACGTGACAAGAACCAGCTGACTGAGCAGCGGTGTCCCCAACACTCGTTTGTGACCGCCCCTCACCCCTTATGTGAATCCTGAAGACACGTGGGCTTGCGACCCTTGGTGTAGCTAAAGAGTATTTACCGAACACCTTCATGGAGAGCACTTTGATGCCATGGATTTAGGTTCCTTCCAGGACTGCAGATGATGCTGCCACCTGCTGGAGCATGGCTGTTTGCACCCAGTGGCGAGGATGCTTTTTGGTGGAGAGACCTGGTTTCCTTACACTGGAGCTGGCTTCCTTCCCACTGGACTACCCATTGCTGGCCCGCCTTCCCTCTCCGCCGCCATTTTGACCTACACCATTTCATATGGGACACCAGTAACAAGCTCCTGAGGAGACTGTGGAGTAACGGATACCGGGTTTGCATTTACAACAAAGTTGGCAAAGAACACAAGCGACAGTGCCATTTCATATGTTGGTGTTCATCTATTTTATTTTATCTTTTTGCACCCCCTCCCCCATCTATTTTATTATCCATTTTTTAAAAAAACCAAGACCCTCCCTCCAACTGGGCCAGTTTGCAAATACAAAGGGTAGGTGCATATTGAAAAAATAATTATCTCTAAATATTTTCATGTGTAAAAGTTGAGGTGTACTTTTAAAAAAACCCTCCCCTCACTGGTAGGCATACTTTCCTAAAAAAATTGCCCTCATAATCTTCAATCGAATTAAAGTTGGATTATATCAAGAGGCTGTACTGGGTCCATTCAGCTTCTTTCAAGAACTGTGATGAGTTGTCCTCCCAGCAATGCTCACAGCTTCAGCGTTTTGTTGCTGATGGCATTATAAATGTCCTCAGTCATAGGCACGTACGTCTTTGCCGTGTCGTCCAAGAAATACATGGTGTCTTTGATGACGGTGGGGTTAAAGCCCTCCTCCATGAGGGTCACTTTGCGGTGTTTGAAAGTCCCAGTGATCTCAATGGTGTCCTGAAAAAGAGCAGCCCGCGCTGTGGGTATGTTTTGCAATAGATAAGGTAGAGGGTGAGAGGGAGGGCCGGGGCATCGGGGTCTGGGAACTCACTGGTTTGTCTGGTCCTGCGAGAGCTGTGAGTGTAAGTTTTTATGATACCCAACAACCTGTTTCCAAACGTTCATGAGGTGGCCATAAGTGCGGGATTTGTTTTTATTCCTGCAGAGCCTTAAGATCCCCCATGGAGAGTGCCCACCAGGATGGGTTTCTGGGCAGAGGGGCTTGTCTGGCTGCAGAAACATCTTGGCTAATGGTGGGAGGGGCAGAGGGACCATTCACCTACAAACTCTATTGTCCCAGTCTGTTAGAAGACTCCTTTCCATGTTCACTGAGATACCTGAAGATATCTCATTTTCTATTTTTTTTTTTTTGCTTTTTTTTTTGAGACAGGGTCTCGCTATGCAGTTCAGGCTGGTCTGGAGCTCCCAATGAACCTCCTGCCTCAGCCTCCCAGGCATTGGGATTACAAGCCTGTGCCCCCACATCCAGCTTGATATTTCATTTTCATGTCTCTTTAGCATCTGGTTGCCAAATGCTAGTGCTTTGTGACCCTCAATAGAAAGACCCCTCCACACTCAACTGTACCGAGAATCCTAAGCCTCCTTTTCTCAGGCCTTCAGTTATAAAATCACAGAGGCTCCAAGTCCGAAAGTCAGAACGTTAAACTAACAAAGAGGGTTGGAGTTCGAGAAAGCAAAAACAAAAATCCCTTCAGCAGCGATAGGGAAGCAGTTCCAACTGGCTAACGATGCCCATTGAAATTTTACCCTAGAGGAAGGTGAAGGCCTTCAGCTGTTTTTTGTCGTCTTTCAAATTGAAAGCGCAACTGGGAAAGTTAGAGTACTTCTATTTGGAGTGTCATACCCCACCAAACACAGTTGTGTGAGCTATTTGCTAAGAATGTTGTTGAATAAACTAGCCTGTCACGTCAGGGACAAAGGGATTAGGATTGGATTTCTGCTTGCTGTATTTTCTGGTATTTTTGCTTCCTTATTGAAACACAACACTTCTTTCTGAGCTTCCTGAAAAGGTGGTGAAAACTTGGTATAAGTCACCAGGGGAGCAAGGGAACTGTCTGCTAAGACTGGGGTCTCTGAGGGAGAAGCAAGTTGATGCTGATAAGGCAGGCGTCTCACCTGTATCCGCAGAAAGCGGGGTCTCGCGTAGGCTGGCAGGTAATCAACAATGTGCTGAAAGAGTTTCTTTCCATCAAACTCATGGTTTTCTTTCATCTTGATGGAGGCCATTCCAATTCGACCCTCATGACCTAGAAATGAAGTGAGAAAACATTAGATGCGTTTGGCTGTTTATTTACTCCCTGAGGCTTTGTGGACTGAGGCAGTAACACAGGTTTCCTTGGGACAGTTGCATTTTTTATTTCAAATATATGTTACTAGCACGGCGGCACATGCCTGTAATCCTAGCAGGCTGAGGCAGGAGGATCACTGTGAATTCAAGGCCAGTCAGGGATACACAGTAGGATCCTCTATGTCTCAGAAAAAAAATCAAATATATATTAAATTATTCCAAGGTGAATAGACCCACAGTAATAATAGTGATAGTTAACACATTGCTAGAGTCTTTAATATGTTCCAGGCCTACCCTGAGTGTGTTTTATAGTTTATCTCATTTAACTTTCATGACGACCTTCGGAAGAGGTACAAATGTAGTCTTCACTTTACAGAAGAAAGAGACATAAAGCCATTAAGAGACTCACTCAAGGTCCAGCAGCAAACACTCAGAACTGGCCCGAGCCCATCTTCTGTCACCCCATCATCCCATGGCGACACCCGACTAAGTGGACACAGGACTAAGTGGGGCCGAGGGAAGATTTTTCTGGATCCCAGTGGGAAGTCCTCCCCATCATGAAGAACTGAGCTCAGGCTCCTCCTCAGCTGGCAAGGCCAGTTGGGCGTCTCTAAGCACAAACACCACCTTGGAGACTGATTTATTTAATCAAGGTTCTTAACAGCTTCACCTGTCTGCATGGCAGAGAAGCTTTGGGTCAGAGGGTGACGGGCCCAGGTTGGAGCTGTGGGGTGCCTGGTTCTGCTCAAGGTCTCCAGAAAAAGGAGCTCTGCAGAGAAAAGAGGTCCTTGCTAGCGCTGTGAGTGGAGAAGGGTTGAGAACAATTGCCCTTGTTTTCTTGTGAGGATGGTGGTAATTAGGCACCAGACTCACTGGGAGCCCAGTCCACTTCCCTGTACGATTTAGCTGTAATCAGAGAGGGGGTGGGAGCTGTCCTTGGTCACCTGGGCCCCAGCTTTTGAAATCTCTCCCGTGGGGACTGTGTGTTTATCTACTGCTCTAAGGAAGGCAAAACACAAACGGAAAACATTTTTAAAGAGCTGCTGCCTCATTTGGTTTGCTTCCTATCTGAAAGAGGAAGGCAGGCCCTGTTTGGAGGGTTCCTGGGCCCTGGCTCCCAAGTCCTGCATGAAGGCAGCAGCAGATGTGACACAGCTCTTCCACGCTGACCAGCTCTGTGCCTCCTGCTCTGCTAGTGGCAATGCTGACCGAGGGGCGGGTGGGCCTGTAGGTCTCGGGCCTCTGCCCTGCCTCCCAGATTTCAGGATTTTGCAGCTGTGGGAGGAAGGCTCCAGTCCACAGCACCTGTGGTCTAGAGATCAATTCTGGCCAGAGGGTCTCCATCCAATATGGCAGCCGCTGGGCACGGTGGCTATTAAGACTGGAAATGGCATAAACTAAAATGAAAACGTCAACCCCTCCGCGGCATTAGCCTCACTTCAAGTGTCAGTAGCCACACAGGGCCCATTGGCAGCCATCCTGGACCGTGAAAATAAAGACTATTTTCATGGAAACTCTTGGCTCAGGAAAAGACGAATTCTGGATTTCTACTTTTTTTTTGAGATGGAGTCTGGCTATGTAGTTCAGACTGGCCTCGAACTGCCGCAGCCTCCCAAGTGCTGGGTTTACTTACAAGTGTGTGCCACCAGGCCTGGCTCGACGCATGTTTGTCCAGGCGCGTGGACATGGCTCAGGGGCCTGTGTCCAAGGGATTTAGTGTGCCCAAGAGCAGAAGCACCAAGTGGCTATTACAACAGAACACAGAACAGACACGAGCCCCCCCTCCCTGGGGGCAGACGGAGTGGTTGAGTTCTCCATCCTGGGGAGAATACAGTGATGAGAGTCACCCCCCAGGAGTTAAAGTGACGTTCAGTAGCTGGCATTAGGCGTGGCTCCTGTCCTGTACATACCCGGCACGGGTACTCCGTACACATTCACCTCCTCGACAAACTCAACCAGGCCCATGATGTCAGCGACTTCGGTGGTGGCCACGTTCTCCCCTTTCCACCTGGAAAGAAAGCAGAGGTCACCAGTGCTTGCCGGCCAGGCTGCAATGGCAGAGAGCACTGTTCTCCTCCCAGCTTTTCGGGGTAGTAGGCTGGCCTCAGCCTCTGCGTCTTGGCCCCTGAGCCCCCCAACTCAGTCACGGCCTTCTGCTGTGGGAACAGGAGGTAAAGAGGCTGGGTGCTAAAGCGTGGGATTTCGGGGTTGCTGAAACACGAAGGGCTGGACTGTGCTCTCACAGGAGGATGCAGCCTTGGTCAAGAAAGCACTAGAGACCAGAAGCACATCAGCTCCCCTTTTGGCCATGTTCAGGTCTCTCACTTTTCTCACCGATCAACAAGCCTCTATTTAACTCACTTAGTGAACTGCTATTTCATAGAATTTCGTTTTTGCATTTTAAGGTCTCATGGCAATAAGACAGATTTTCATTAAAAAGAAAAAAAAAATCAGACTTTGGTAATGTTAATGCTAGGGCCCCCTGTGAACTATTTTTCACCTACTAAAGAGTTGAATTTTATTTTATATAAAAAATTCTGTAGGGGCTGGGGATTTAGCTCAGCGGCACAGTGCCTGCCTGGCAAGTGCAATGTTGTGAGTTTGATTCCCGGTACTGGAAAAAAACCAAAAATCAAAAAAAAAAAAAAAAAAAAAATTCTTTAGCCGGGCATGGTGGCCCACACCTGTAATCCCAGCACTCAGGAGGCTGAGGCAGGAGGATCGCTGCAAGTTCGAGAGCAGCCTGGGCTACAAAGTGAGCTCAAGGCCAGCCTGAACTGCAGAGCAAGACCCTGTCTCAAAAAGACAAAAAACAAACAAACCAAAAAAAAAAAAAATTCTTTAGGTCTCTCAGAAGTACCTTCTTAATAGCACGAAGGTGGTATAAAATAATGATAGTGCTTCTGAGTCCTGGGCTGTTAGGCATGAAGGCACCCCAAGGATCTTTGGGAACCTCACAAAACGGGAGAGAAGAGTTGAGGTCAGGAACTGTTCCCTGCCGTCCTGTTATAGGCAGCTAAGTTAGATAGAAATATTATAGGCAGTCAGATAGGGCTGGGCCCTCGAAGGAGCCGGTGCGGAAGATGAGATGCCTTGCGACTGTGGGAGAGACAGGCATCTCTCCTGAGGGCCAGACCTCAAGACAAAAGGTTAAACAAGTGCACCCACATACTGCCTAGGGATAAACATCAGGGACTGATATTTTTCTTATTTTAAAGAGAGCAGTAAAAGAGAAAGAAAAAAAAAGAATAGCAGCACACCAACATCACGAACATAAATAAAACAAAGCAAGAACATTAAAAGTCATACAGGGTTTCAAAACAAAAGGATAGGAATTAACCCTGGTTGTTATATTACATAGTGTTATCTGCAACTATGTTGCTCAGATTACCAGATGTAAGAATGGAAGATTGTTCAAACCATTAAAGAGAATATAAAATAATTATTAGACAAAACATGAGAGATAATACAGAGTTTCACTAGACAAGATGGTAGGAATTCACCAATGGTTGTTCTATTGCGTATTGTTGTCTTCAAATCAGTTGCTCAGATTACCAGATATAAGCATGCAAAATTGGTAAGAATATAAAAAATTTTAGGCATTAACTGTTCCTTTCAACATACCATCAGACATCAGCAGTACAGTTATCCCAGCTATATATATATATACACACACACATATTGCCTACTTTCTTTTTTCTTCTTTCCCTCATCCCAGGTTCCTTCCTTTGAACAATTTCTTTCCCTTTCATATCATCTATTATATGTTTTGAGTTTTACTTACTCTTTCAGGTTTCTACACCAGGGAGACAATATGATGTTTACACATGTGGGTCCGATTTATTTCACTTATGAGTATGGTCTCTAGTTGCAAGGGATTGATATTTTAAATAGGCCTCTATCACCTTGAAAAGCCAGAAGAGCTACTAACTCAACCTCCTACAAGAAAAGCCAGGTGTGTATTTATACCAGCTTGCTACGTGACTGGCTTCCCTGTTTGATCTTGATGTAATCAATTTTACCTGAGCAATTATACTCATAATCGTATTGGTTGACCATAATTTTGTCCCACCTCATGCCCACCTTTGGAGTTCCCACGTTTCCCACCTTGGACCCGCCTCACGTTGTGGATTTACTCTATAAAAATCCCTCGAAATGGCAGGGTCCTTGGCAACGCGTTCAGGACCCTTGCATCTCTCTCTGACAGAAACTTTCTTTCCCCTGTAAATATACTCTGCTCTTACCCTCTGTTGTTCCTAAAATCCATTCTTTGATTTTAGAGAACATGAGCTCATCCCAGCTATCTAGCAGGCTGGGAGTTTCTTTCCCCTACAGCAGTCCTAGCCCTGCTGCGCAGGGGTGGAGGAGGGGCTGGCGGCCGGTGCTCCCCACGCGATCACCACCTTTCTACTGTTACACAGCTCTGTCCCTTCCTCCTTCCTTCCGGTCAAAGCTAACTGCTGGGGCAGGCACTGTGCCGGATGCCTGGGCGAGCAGTTACAGCGCTGAGAGTTCACAGCCTGTTAGGACCACTTTCCAACTGCCTGCACTGACCCGGGATTCTGTGGAAACCGTCTTGGTTGCAGATGGAAGATAGGAGAGAGGGAGGGAGGCGAGGGGGAAGAAGCTCTGCACCCTTGACCTCCTCCTCAGATGCTTGGCTCCATGTTCATTTGCATTGGATTTTATCTAAGGAGAAGCCCCTCTGGAAAGGAGACAATCCCTGCTGTCCTAAGCGCGACTGCTAATAAAGGACCGTTGAGAGTAGCTGGTGGACTTCATAAACTCCAAACCGTGAGACCCGGGTTTCACGTTAACTCCGCCCCTCGATTGACACTTATGCTGTGGAATCCAGGAGGCAGGACGGACACCCACAGACTGGAGGAGGGTGGGGCCCCAATTCAGGAGCAAGCTAAGCTGTGCGTGAGCGTTTGTTTTGGGCTCCAGACTCAGAGAAACTGACCGGAATGTATCTCCAACTCTGTCGTGGAAGTAGATGAAATTCTCATGGTCGATCGTTAGGAGGTCTCCGCTGTTGAAATAGACATCTCCTTTCTTGAAGACGTCTCTCAGCTTCTTCTTCTCTGTATGGCTCTTCCCCCCAGCGTAGCCGTTAAATGGTGTCAGTTGTGTGATTTTGCAAATCAGGAGTCCGACCTCACCTAAGACAGGACAGGAAAGAGGCAAGCAAATTTTAGTACCAACCTTTTCTTAAAACTGATGGTCCTCAACCCACTGGCTGCAGGAAGTATTTTTTTATGCACATATTCACTTAGATCACATAGAGGCACATACGTATGTATCACACATACGTATGTATCTCACATATACATACACTAAACATTACTCTGTATGGCCACACTTGTAATTATTTTCACATTCATCTTTTACTGAAGGATTTATACATATAGCCAGACAACTGCGTTGACGTTCAAGTCAAAGGTAAAAACCACCTCCAGCTTAGTTCTGTGATCAGTTACCTATCTTTTCCCATAAAACCCTTGCCTTACGAGGAAGAGGTTGTCAAGCTAGCTGCGAAGTGAGCATTATGTTTTAGTGGTAAATGAGCACCTTCGGAAATGTCTACAACTGTTTTATGAGGGTACCTACATGCACCTCTTTTCTTCCCCCACTCTGGCAAGAATATATTGGCCCTTAAAAGTCAGTTGGTCAGGACAAGGAAAGGCAGAGGGCACCTGAACCGCAAGCCCACCATACCTCTGGGAACTCTGACGCAAAAGCCGTTCTCATCCCGGACGGGTTCGTCTTTCTCCACATCGTATTTAATCAGCTCATAATGCACGATTTTCTAGCAAAATTAAAACGTATCGTTGTGAGTAGAAATCTTTGCACTTTTAAATACTTTACTATAGAAAGTACATAAAGCACACATCTTAAGTCTGCAGCTTAGCGACACCTTGCATTTCTATAAACCTATGGAATTACCACCTTGGCTAAGATGTAAAACATTTCATTTCACTTGCCTCTGACTCCTTTCTGTGAAGCTAACCACCATTCTGACTTCCACCACTTTTCGTTGCAAACCTCAAATAAGTGAAGCAAAAGCATGTTTTTATTTCTGCTTCTTCCCTTTGGTGTATATGTGAATACTCATCCTCCATGTCGGTGTTCCTATTAGTGTTTTTCTTTTTCTTTTTTTTTAGTTTTAAATTCCTTTTTTGCAGTGCTGGGGATTGATCCCAGGGCCTCCTTATTCTAAGCAAGTGCTCTACCACTGAGCTATCATCTCTAGCCCCCACGATACATTTTTATTGTGTCTAATTTTCCCTTGAGTAGATGTACTACAATTTATACTAATTCTCCTGCTAGTGGGTAAAATATACTATAATTTATTTATTCTCCTATTAATGGGAACTGGGATTATTTCTGGTTTTGTTTTTTTTTTTAGTTTTTGGTCTTTTTGAGACAGGGTCTTGCTATGTAGTTCAGGCTGGCCTTGAGCTCACTTTGTAGCCCAGGCTGGTCTTGAACTTGCAATGGTCCTCCTGCCTCAGCCTCCTGAGTGCTGGGATTACAGGTGTGTGCCACCATGCCCAGCTTATTTCTGGTTTTGGATTATTATAAAGACTCTTGTTAGGAATATTGTTAGCAGTGTGTCTTTTGGTGGGCATATCACAGGTGGGTTTTCAAAATCTTGTATGAGTATATTCCTATGCTCCCATTAGATGCTTCTCATTGTCAGGGACATATGCTATCCAATGTATTTAAGGATCAAAGGTAAAATCGTTTCAGGTCCTTGACTATAGAATTATTAAAACTCTATCCTAGTTAATATACAGTTCAGTAGCATAAGAATTTATGCTGTTGATGTAAATGTAAATAATTCAGTAAGAGTAATACTAAGTATATTATGTTCCCTGATAATAGAAACTGCACACATGGCAATCTTTGTATGTAATCGTTAGCCATGATTACTACGTCCATTTCCAACTTGCACCAAATCTATGGGATCCATTGACCAACCATATACTTCAGCAGGAAGCAGATAACTTCCTTAAAAAACAAGTGGTCAACAAATATAGACTTTACTTATTTGCAAGAGTGGTGAAAATTTCTGGGCGTCTTTAGGAGGTGTAATAAAAATATGGTGAATGTAGCTGCAAGTGCCATGCGGTGCAAGGGCTGGTCTGTGAAACATTACAGTGTGTCCTCGTCCACCTTATTCACTGTGCAAACGCCGAAGTCAGAACGACCAGGAAAGGTCCACATTTTAAATCCATTGAGGACATGGAGGCAGCCACGACAGAGCAGCGACAGACACTCAGGGAAGAGGACTTCCACACCTGCTGCAGGAAGCAGCACAGACAATGGAACAGGTGTGTTTGAGCCAAGGGGAGTATTTTAAGGGGGATGCACGTCAACGTGTCTTTTACTGTCATCAATTTTTAAAATTCAGAGTCACTATATTTTTCAGTCACACCTTGTAAACAGTGGGTCTTAAGCCTGTACTGCTCCTAAACGACACCCGTGCCTAACCTCAGAACAAGGGTGCCCATGGCTCGGGATGGGGCTGCACCCTCCCGCCCACGGTCAGGCTTCACAGGGCATAGTGAGCTCAGGAAGCAGCAGATTCCAGCTGTATCTCGCCCGAGTATAAACGGCATCGGGAGGATGCCACGCAGTTGCAGAGCGCAAAGGAACAGGGCTGGTTACGAGTAGAAATTGAGTAGGAATTACGAGTAGTAATCGAGATGACTTTTTTGAGGTCATCATCACACAGCTGGGACCCGGCACTGATGCTGCCTGAGACTCTGATGACGACACCATCAGGACACAGCCTCCAAGAAGTCCCCGCACCCTGGAAACCATTTCCCAGGACACTTAACTCTTTGCAGGAAGTTCACTCTCCCCACAGCGCCAATCTTCTTCGGGTAATTCAGAAACCCCACGTTGCCTTCCGTGGAAGCGTAGAACTCGTAGATTTGGATGTCCCCGAATCTCTTGATAAATTCTCTCCACACGTCTCCGCGTAAGCCGTTGCCTAGTGCCACCCTTACTTTATGATCCCGATCGTTAGGTTTCTGTAGCAGAAGGAAAAGAGAGGGACCAAGCTGAACCACGGCAGGGCCTCACTCACACAGCAACAACTGTACTGACTGTACATTAATAATCACCTTTGTTTCCTACATATTTAATTTATACTAATAGTTTCCTTAGCTCTTGTTGCTAAGTTGCCCAGGCTGGGCTCAAAATCTTCCTGCTTCAGCCTCCCAGAGCACTGGGATTACAGGCATGGGCCACCCCGCTCAGCTGAGTTGCCTTTATCTATGTTGGTTTCCAGTTCAGCACGTGCATGCCTTTTCCACCCCGCACAGGTATCGTCTCCTCTCTGCCCAACATAAGCACTGTGCTCTGACTGCCAGAGCTCTGACCTCATAACTCAAAGACGCGGTTCGCCCAGTTTTGTCTTTCTAATCTGACCTTTGAATTATTAGTGCGTGTTAGTTGTGCGGAATGGCAGGTGTTGGTTTGGCATACTCATAGGTGTGTGTCGTATACTTCCAGTATTTCCACCCCCTAGAACCGCCTTTCCTCTTCCCCTTCCTCCTTCCTCTTCTCTAAGAGTCTCCCTTTTACTCTCTGGGCCCCATTTTGATTTTCAGTATCAACATGAGACAACTGGACGGAACCAGACGCCGCCAGCCGCAAGCACATACCCGACACAGACCAGGGTCCATCGCCTCACTGGCGGGGCAACATCTGCCAGTGAGTTGGTAGACGGGAGGGCAGACAGTCTGTCAGAGACGGACACTTTCTCTTACTAGCAGGCCCCTGGGCAGCGTTTCCCCTGCTGGAGCAGTGACTTGCACTTGGCAGCAAGGAAGAGGAGTGGGGACACAGCCCAGCAAGAGGAGCGAGGAGCCCTTTGCTCAGAGCCAGTAAGAGCAGCAAGGCTGGGGCTGGAAGGACCCACGAGAAGAACGGGAGCCACGGCCCAGGCACACCCGGAGGTCACCAGACCAGCCAGCACTGAGCAGCCTATGAGGCTGTCCCTGCGGGACGGAGGGGAAGGCAAGGAGGAAGCCGGCTCCCAGGTGCTCAGGTGGCCTGGGAGGAGAGGCTTTGCCACCAATAAAAACCACAAAGGAGAAGCTATTTTGAATGTAAGAATGGGAAGGAGAGCTCGTGACAGCAAGGCAGGTGGGGTGAAGCCCGCACTGTCTCCCCGACAATACGCTATCAGAGGCCCAACCGAGGCTAGTTCTACCGTGGTTCATACTGTAAGGTGATTTTCGCGGTCCAGGGGGTGGGATCACAGCCCGGCGGATACACAGGTCAGTGCGTATAATCTCCGCTTGCAAATTCTGTTACCTCATGAACTTTGGGCGGAAAACAATGGGACGGGGTAAAGGTGCTAGGTCTCTAGGACGCTCCTCCCCCACCCAACGTTAGTGGACTGGGTCATGCAGCCATTGCTCCAATCTGTTTTCTACACAGTGTCCCACCCTGTGAAGTCACTGTGAAGGGATTCTGGAGCACGAGTCACTCTCTGCAGAGAACGACTTGAAGACCGTGGCTGGCAGTCTGAGGACAGGGGCTACGGGACGGCAGCTGACCGCCAAGGCTGAGCAAACTCTGTACTGGTTCCCTGCAGCAGCAGCCGGTAGGCAAAACTCTGGTGGCGAATGTGTTCAGGAGCTCCAACTGGACAGGTGGACAGAGCTGGCCGCTGATAGAGATGGCCCTCAGCGGTCCTTCAGAGGGGATGGGATCAGAGAGACCAGGGACCTCCGCTCAAGGCTCTTGGTCAAGGTCAGGGTTAGGGGTGTCCCCTGAGAAGCACTTTAAATGTGCGGGAGCCGGGCATTCTGACGGCATGGGAATCCGTGCTCTACCTGGGCTCCCCAGGTCCAGCGGTCAGGCAATGGGGACTCCCTTTCCCATGACCAAGTACAGATGTGGAAGGAGAGCCTGTGTCTATTGGCGAGGCCCACTGTGCCTCTGCCTGAGGTCCTGGCGCCCCCGTACCTCTCCCTCAAATGTTTCTGCTGGGATAAATCCTTGAGGAACATCTCACCCTCGGCGCTTCCTGCTCCCGGCCCACGAGCAGCTCTGAAGCAGCCTCCCACAGTAAGCCCAGAGCCTGCCTGGCGCCATACGCTGTTTGCCCTGCACACTCTGCCTCCTCCTTGTCTAGCGGTCACCTCCCCGCTCCTCCAAGGCCTCTATCTCTGCATGCTCCGCAGGGCCTGGATCTTGGCTTTGCACGCAGCGTAATCCCTGCGGGAGAACAGCCGGCCTCGGCCAGGAGGCCGTGGGTTTCTCTGTTCTGTAGCTGGTGGTAGGCCACGGGCACGGGGCAGGGCTGAGCATGCAGGCGGTGCAGGTGCCCTGGGTGCGGGGGCAGCTGGCCAGTGGCACAGGTGCAGCTGTCGTCTGGGGTGGTGGCAGCCGGCTTAGCATCACAATACCACGGGGTCAGTTTTCAGCACACAGCCCTGGGATCTTATTACCCTTGCAGAGGCGATTAGGGCTGTAAGCTGGAAATGTTTGGGGACACAAGGAGGAGGTCCTGGAAGCTTCTAAGGTGTCCGGTTCTCACCTCTGCTTTGGCTCACCCATGGTCAAGAGTGGAGTGGGACTCGAGTTCTGCCTTCCTAGGGGACACCGTGCCTCTCTGCGACCAAAACCACGCCTCCCAGGGACGGGCGTTAGGTCAAGGGGCCCCTCCTCATCCTCTTTAAGAAGGATCAAAGCTCCCAGGCCACATTCTTGCCAAGGTGCAGCCCTGGGACTTCTGTGCACCCCAGCTTTGGGGGTGATAAGGGGCGATTGGGCAGGGTTCTGGGGGGACGCGGGGGGGCCAGGTGATTGAAGTGAATGGCGTCTTGTCTGTGCCAGGGTGAGGCCTGGATTACCGTCCCGAGGTTTCTGAAACACGCATCCAGGTGTGGCAGGTTACAACGTGCCTCACGTTACCGCTGAGGTAACGGAGCACTGGGAGACTTGTAAGTGAGCCCGAGACCACGAAGACAGCAAAAGAGCTGCTGCAAGAGTCAAATCCAGACCGATCTGACTTCAGAGAGGGCTGTTCTTGGTTTAAAACCGGGAGAAAAAAAGGTGAGACACTGAGTTTAAGAATCAGGTAGCACTGCCTGTAATCCCAGCACTTAGGAGGCTGAGGCAGGAGGATCGTTGTGAGTTCAAGGCCAGCCTAGGCTACAAAGTGAGCTCAATGCTAGCCTGAACTGCATAGGAAGACCCTGTCTCAAAAAGCAAAAAGCAAGAAAAAAACAAACAAACAAAAAAAACAAAACAAAGAATCAGGTAGCACCGAAAGGCTCTGAATGAAGAATCCGTGGTCCCCCATCCCTACCGGAAGTGTACACTTTGAACTCGGGTACTATCTCTTCATATCTTCGCATCTCTAAATTAAATGCTTCTCTTTAAGAAGGATGAAAGCTCCCAGTCCACGTTCTTGCCGAAGTGTAGCCCTATGACTTCTGTATTGCTATCGCTTAATGCATCAATTTTAGATTTCCTGTTGTGCTTGATCAGGATTCACGGCTCCCTTGATCTATTTTTCCAGTGTCCCAAATTTTGGTTAAATTTATAGTCAGTGTCCTATTACTTTGCCTGTAATACACCAGCAGTGAACCACGTAATGCACTACAAGTACATTTCTGAGCACGTTTGTTTTTCCTGGAATGCACGTCCTCTCTGCCTGCTTGCTTCCCCTACTTATTTCTATTTGCTTTCTTCAGCCTCCACTAGCCCGCAAGCACAGTCTCCCTCAGGAGGAAATCACTGCACGGCGCACCTTCCTGTTCCCCATCCTGCTTCCCTTTGTCCTGCTCCAGTCTGGACTAGCGGTTGTCTAGGCCTGGACTCCCCTCTGTCTCTTTCCCGGACCCTGTGTCTTCCTGTTTTCACTCTCCTGTTTGGACGGGACACTTTCTCTCATAACTTCCAGAAGCAGCACATGTAGAAGTCAGTTCTGCTGTTGTTGCTGTTGAGACTTTGAGTGAAATTTTCTTACTGCACACCTGGTTGCTACTATTGCTGGGTATAGAGACAGGAGATAACTGTTCTCTGGGATCTGAAAGCGTCTCTCCTTTGCCTTCGTCTTCCTCCTTGCATATACTGCAGTGGGCAATTCCAATATCATTCTTATAGACTCTCTCTCTCTGTCTCTCCTGCTCCCCCACTCTTTCTCTGCCTCTGCCTCTACCTCCCCAGTCCTATCCTGCCTCTGTCTCTCTTTCTCTCCAACCTTAGATTTCGCTGTGGTTCTCACCTCTGGAGTTTTGCCTTCCTCAGCCCCGCTGTGTCTGTCCCCGCCAGCTTTCACCTGTCCGTGCCGTGGAGTTCATGGGTGCAGTGCCTCCTAGCTTCTCACACAATGGAGCATGTGTGGATTTTTAAGATTTGTTTTCCTTGTTTTTGGGTGACCTCCAAGGGGTGGAAGGTCTTCGCTATTTTAGAAAATGCCTGAGGCCATGTCTTTCAAAAAATTTGATTTTTAATTTTCTTAGCACAGCATATAGAATAACTGGGTCTTGCTGTGGCATACTGGCTCACGCACATAACGTATTTGATTATTTTCACCTCCTGTGGCCCCCTGGTTCTTTGCTGATTCTCTTTCTCACCTCTAATAGTCTACCTTCTACCTTCCTGTCAGCTCTCCTTTTAAAAAAACAAAAAACCAAAAAAGATTCCTCAAGCTGGATGTGGTGGTGCACACCTATAATTCAGCACTCAGGAGGCTGAGGCAGGAGGACTGTCATGAGCTCAAGGCCAGCCTGGGCTACATAGTGAGTTCAAGGCCAGCTGGCACTACATACGGAGACCCTGTCTCAAAAAATAAAAAAAAAATTACTCAAATAAGAGAAAGCCTACAATATTGAGCTTTCTGAGTCTGGCTTATTTCATTTAATGTAAAAGTCTCTAGTCCAGTCTATTCTTCTCTAAGATACGACTTCGTTCTTCTTGATGGCTGAGCAATATTCCATCCTGTGTATAGACTACATTTTTGTAACTACTCATCCATTGACAGGCACTCAGGCTGGGCCACACCTCAGCTGCTATGAATGGTGCAGAGGCTGCATTCTTACCCCATGTGCTTTCCCTCTGCCTGGATGAGGCTGTCTGTGTTACTGGAGGCTTCCCGGTCCCCACCTCCTCCTGACTGATCCAAAGCACGGCTCCCAGGCACCTCCCACAAGGCCTTCTGGGATGGCTTTGTGCTCACACCGAAGTCACACACAGCAAAGCCGAGCCCTGGGGCTGCAGCCTCACACCCCACCTTGCTGCCTGCGTCCCCCACGCGCCGGCTCCTTGTGCCCTGAGCCTTCCCTCCTCCGTGAGCCGTCATGGCTCCCCTCCCCCTGGCTTTCTCCTCCTGAGTCAGCCTGGTGCTGCCACAGCCCTCCGACCTGGTTCCTACCATGCAGGGACTCGGGCTGAACAGCACCGGGTTCACCCATTTGGGAGGGAAGGCAGATGGCGCTAGTCTGCTCGGATCTTTCTTCCCCTTCCAAATAGCACGGCTTTTACTTGTAGCTCTTAGAAGTCTGTGTGTTTGTGTGTGTGTGTGTGTGTGTGTATTCTCGCTAGGGTTTTGGCACTGAGCTATAATCACAGCGGTTGTGTTTTTGAACATAGGGTCATGCTAAAGTTGTTAAGTCCGGGCTTGAATGTACAATCCTGCCTCAGCCTCCCAGAGTGGTGGGATTCTGGGCCTCCACCACTGTGCCTGGCTGCTAGAACTCTAGCAGGTCTCTTCCCTTCCTCTTCTTCCCCACCTATTTACACGTCTTACTTTAGCTCAGATCCTAAATGCAGAAAAGAAACACTCAGTTCTACCAATCTCTTGTTCTAATCAACAATTTTTTCCTATGCTGGGCCTGGTGGTACACACTAGTAATCCAGCACTCGGGAGGCTGAGGCAGGAGGATTACCGTGAACTCAGACCAACCTGGGCTACAAAGTGAGTTCAAGGCTGGCCTGGACTATAGAGCAAGACCTTGTTTCAAAAAACCAAAAAAAATTTTTTTTTTCTGTAAATGACCTTATTTTTTAGGCACCTACAAGGGGATTTATTCATTAAACATTAAGTAGCAGTTTCCCACACGCCTTTGGAATTTGGAGGGACAAGGAGGCAAGATGTGACTCCTGATCTTAAAAAGGCACAGCCTTGGGAGGAAGGGAGGTAGGAAAAGACGCACAGCTTCCACGTGCAGCCACGCACAGTAGGGATACAATGGTGTGAGGGCAGGGAGCAAGGACTTTTGTCTGAGTGTCTCAAATAGGCTTAACAGATGAGCTATTGTTTGAGCCGGGCTTTGACAGTGGCTTTCCATAAGCGGAGAGGGAAGAAGAAGAAGAGGGAAGAAGAAGAGGGTATGCAGAGGGTAAGATGTGGAGACAGGCAGCAAGGTGGGGAGCAGTAATCATAATAAAAGTAATATGGTAGGTGTGGGGTCAAACACTTTATCACAACAAATACGGACTAAACAGAAAACTGCTATACAGTTTCTATCCACATTGGCTGGAGCCAGAAAACTGCTATACAGTTTCTATCCACATTGGCTGGAGCCCCGCATCACCCCAAGTCACCCGAACTCCCATCTTATCTATCTCAAAAAGATAATAAAATGCAAAGGGCTGGGGATTTAGCTCAGCGGCACAGAACCTGCCTGGCAAGTGCCACGTCATCGTGAGTTTGATTCCCGGTACTGGAAACAAACAAACAAACAAACAAACAAAAATAAAATGCAAGCAGTGTTACCGGGGGTGTGTTGCACAAGTACCGGAGCAGTTCACCGATATACTGGATGACGGTCACGTCGTATTTTCTGCAGTCGTCCCAGAACTGGCTGGCTGAAAATTTCTTCCGCAAAACCATTGCAGCACCTACAGAAAGGGCACAGAAAGTGTCAGTAGAGGAATGCTACAGAGGACCTTTCCAATTGTATTTGTCATTTTTCAGAGGCAGAGATTTTAAAGTGAATTCTGGTCACAGATGTTGAGTAGATATTATATTCTGTGCATAAAATGAACACGATATGGAGAGAGGGAGAATGACAGAGAGGGAGGGAGAGAGATTATTAATCCTCCTTGGGGATAAGCATTGAGAAGGGTCTATTTTAGAAAAGGAAGGACTCAAGTTATGGACCTGAGAGAGATGAGAGAACTCCAGGCAGAGGGAAAAGCTTGGACCGAGCCCGGGTTTCCTGGAAGGGGTCTGGAGATGGCTATGGATGTGGCAGATGGAATAACGGGCCCCAAAGATGTGCACATCCTAACTGCCAGAACCTGTGAATGTGCCACCTCCCGCGGCAGAAGGGATTTCGTAGCTGCAATCAAGTTAAGGGCCTGGAGGCGGGAAGACCATCTGGTTATCTGGGTGCACACAGTGGGGTCACACAGGTGCATGAAGGAGAGGACTTCTGCTTACCGCGGCAGGCAGAGAGGAAATCTGCACTGCTTGAAGCTACTGAGTTTATGGTTAAGTTGTTACAGCA
>NW_004955409.1:4095264-4112828 GCF_000276665.1 Chinchilla lanigera
GTCTTTTTGAGACAGCGTCTCCCTATGTTGTTCAGGCAGGCCTTGAGCTCACTTTGTAACTCAGGCTGGTCTCAAACTCACAATGATCCTCCTGCCTCAGCCTCCCAAGTGCTGGGATTACAGGTGTGCGCCACCACGCCCGGTTTCACATTCAATGTAATTGTAGGCATTCAAGTAAATGTGAATTTTAAAACTCCCACTAGTAGTTTTTCAAGTTACTGGTTTATTTTTCCTCCAAAGTATACCGAAAACCAATGTTTTAGAAGTGTTGGTTTTTTTTCTTCAATAACATCTGCTCTCCTTAGTTGAGTATGTACGGTGCTGGGGTCACTCTGTTGCTGGCGGCTCGGCACTTGACCAGGCCTGGCTGCTCTTTGCTGGTGATGAGCTGGGTACTTTGGAGCTGACCAGTCCCTGGGCGGGGAAGGGAGCAGAGTTGGGGCTATCAAGTGACTGCAGCAATGAGCAACGGCCGGGGGCTAAACACAGAAGGTTTGTTTCTCACAGCTGGGCGGCTCTGAAGGTTGAAGTCAGAGCACCAGCAAATCCAGACCCTCGAGGAAGGTCTGGCCTCTGTCCCTGCAGTGGCGTTTAGGGTTCCAACGGAGGAATCTTTTCAGGGTAGACACATTCGGTCCACAACACACATACGACAGCAAAGAACAGCCGGGCCCGGGCGAGTGCCGAGCCACCAGGAACAGAGTGACCGCAGCACCGTACATACTCGCCGAAGGAGAGCAGATGCTGTTTCAGAAAACAACAACAACAAAAAAACAACACTTCTAAAACATGTATGGGTGTGTGCACCTGTGTGCACATTGTTATATAACATTTCATGTGTACCTCTTTTCAATGTTTATTTAAAATGAAATGTCATATGGGAGAACAAGTTAAGGTTTTTTTTTTTCTTATTTGAGGTGTTAGAGGGAACTTCCTGGGAGAGGTGGCGGTGGGTCTGAGCCTTCTGAACAAAAACAGCAAATCCCCAGAAGGAGACGGGATGGAGACTCCCCAGTGGACAGTTTGAGGAGGGAAAGCAAGGGCGGCCCGGTACCCTGACGAGAGTAGGGGGGCTGCGGGGCGGGGAAGGATGAAGGATGTGGCCCCCAGGTGAGGTTTACGTCCGAGGCTGATGGGGCGGAGTTTACGCCAGATGTTGATTGAGACCAGACTGTGAATTTCTGAAGCTGGAAATGATACAGGGAATTATTCACGGCAACTTAGAACCCACTGTCTTAACCTGGGTCAAGGCATAAAGTATGTTAAAGGAGTTTCTTCCTAGAGATCCTGAAAAATGATCACATCCTATTATTTAAAAAGCGGCATGAAAAAATCGTTTATTTCAGAGGCTCGGCTTGCCTGCGTGTTGGAGCCCAGCCGCCTTGGTACCAGCGCAGAAGCCAGCACCGTCTCCAGCGGGCAGCCAGCGAGCGAGCTTACCGGACACGATGCAGCCGTGCAAGCCGACCATGAGCGCCGCGCTGTGGTACAGGGGCAGCGTGGTGTAGACGACGTCGTCGCTCCGGAACCCGCTGACCATGCTGAGGCCCGTTCCATACCAGATGCGGTAATGATTGATCATTGCAGCCTTTGGGAGGCCTGTGGAAAAATGCAAGAGAAGGCACGGGTGAGCCACACTTGGCCGTTCACAGCCTGGGAGACAGGTCTGGCTTGGGAAGATTGATTCTCCTGCAGCTAGGGAGCTGGTCGGAGTGGGCCACGAGCACGTAGACCCGGGACCCGGGCATTTCTCCTGCAAAGGACCAGAGAGTAAACCTTTTAGGCTTCGTGGGGTCCTGTGGTCACGTGGCAGGGACTCAGCTCTGTCATCGTGTCCGAAAGCAGCCTCGCGCACACAGGACAGAGTACGCGTGGCTGTGTTCCAATGAACTTTACTTGTAAACACACATCAGGGCCGCCTCTGGCCTTTAGCCCACGGCTGGCTTACTCGAGTCAGGCAGGTCTTGTAGCTACTGATTGCTACTGCAGCAGGAGGGAAAGAAGAGAACGAATATCGAGCTTCACCTGGCAAGACATTTTCAAAATTTCATTTAATTTCTTATCAAATTTAAGAGATAAGTAGAATTACATCCTCCAGTCCACAGATGAGAAGGTTAAAGTGGAGAGAGATTAAGTATCTCAGGGAGGGGCCTGGGGATTTAGCTCAGCGACATAGCGCCTGCTTGGCAAGCATGAGATCGTGAGTTCGATTCCTGGTACCGGAAAAAAAAAAAACAAAAAACAACAAAAAAGTATTTTAGGGAATAAATACCTCATCTGTCCAATCACCTTCCTTCATAACCTCTTTTACTAATTTCTTGTGTACTATTCTAGGGTTTCCTTCTATAAATACATGCAAGTATGCACACTGACTCGTAAGAGTTTGGCTCTGAAGGTCATGCTACACGCGACACATCTGTGAGCTGAGCTCACTGGGGTGAGACTGCCGAGCAGGAGACTCGGGCCTTTGTCATTTGGACAGGTGACTGCCGCATGGCCAGCTCTAGTACTAACATTATGACACGGAAGAAAGCATCAATAAACCAACTGCATTCACTTTGGAAAAAGAATCCCTTGACTAGTGAAAGTCAAATTTCTTTTTTTTAAAAAGAAATACCTCTGTTGTTTTGAAGCACTTCCAGGACTTTTCTTTTTCTTTTTTCTTTTTTGCAGTACTAGGAATCAAACTCAGGAACTTGTGCTTGCCAGGCAGGCGCTTATGCCACTGAGCTATATCCCCAGCCCCTTCCAGGACTTTTCTAACTTTAGATTTTTATATTAATGGATACATCAGAAAATTTGGGAGCTTGTACATGGTTTTGTGCTACTGATTTCCTTTGAAGAACAGGAAAAATATTTTTGTTTTCTCATTGCTTAAACGAACGGATTAGTTCTTACAAGACAAACTTATGGCTAAAAAAACATGAATTCCAGTTTTCCAACCAAATATACTGTAAATTAGAGTCATGGGACTCCATCAGGCAGTGACCTCTTCTCCTCTGAGCTGGGAATGTCATTTTCTTGCCAAAACAAGGACTGTGAGGTTCTGCAGCTCCCCGTTCGGTATGGGGGGGCCAAAACTTCCTCATCATGAACCAAAGCCTCATTTCATCTCCATTATTTCCTGAAAAAATTACTTCCTAGATGAAGCTTAAAATTTAGCTTAACTATTCTATGAAAAAATGAAGATAAAAGCCCCATATATTAAGGTAGCATGCATACGCGGTGGAAGCAGCTGGTCACTCCTGCCTTTGGCGTTTCTGTTGGCAGGGCAAGGCGTAACTGCTGTTTTGTGGTACTGGGATGGAGCTCAAGGGAGCTTTGCACGGAGCTCCATCCTCAGCCTGTCTTATTTTCTATTTTGGGATAGGGTCTTGCTAAGCCGCTAGATACCTCAGACTGGGCTTTAATTTCTGATTCTCCTGCCTCAGCCTCCCAGAGTGTGAGTTGAGCGCCACCACCTCTGGCTAACGGTGCACACATTTCAACCAATGAAACAATGGTAGGCATGATGGTTTCAGGCACCAGCTTTACCACGTCAGTCCCTGCTCCTGTCCTCGTTAACTGAATGGAAATGCTCGGTGAAGGCAGCGTGTGAGGGGAGGCCGGCGTTCACGCTGAACTCAGTCGCTCTGTAGTCTGATGGGTGCAGGTGCCCGCAGTAGCCAAGGAAAGAGCTCCTGTTGCTGGTGTTGAGATAAAAGGCTCAGAGGAGCCCCCAGCCTTGTCTATAACGTCTGATTACCTCATAAGGACAGGGCATGCACACACTGCTTGCTTAAATTACGTTAACATTTTAATCAGAGGAGATAAAAGACTCGCCTAATAATCTTCACTTTCCCGGTATTAATCACAACAGCCAGCACGCTGGGGACGGCTTCCCGCCCTGTGCTTCGGCACGTTCTGGGCTCCACACTGTCACATGTGGCAGCGTTTTGCTGGCCGAGAGAGCGCGGAGGGTGAAGCTCTCAGTTAGCCTTGTGAACCCCTGAGGTAACCAGGAGGCGTGGCCCGCAGCGCCGCGGACTGCGCGGCTGTGCTGCCACCACGCAGGGGGAACCCTTCTGCTTCTCAGTAGGGCGCTCTTAACCCCTCTGCCGGCTTCTGAAGCTGGGAGCAGGCGGAACAACGGCACCCGTCCCAGAGGCGGCGGGAAAACCACACGCACAAATGCCCTGCAGCTCCTAGGACAGCGGCGATGAACCTATGGCGCGCGGGCTATTTGTTTTTCTTCAAGACAAAAGACGTTAATGTACGGGCTGTTTCTTCTAAACTAAAACCTCGGCATTCTGGTTTCCTTGCAGTGTTGCTCTTTGTGATACGTAAGCGGGTTCGGGGTTGCAGTTTGGGCGCTCGTCTCTCCGAGGCTCGCCCTCGCTGTCCTAGGAGCACGGCTCCCGCACGCCGCCCTTGCCGTCACCACACAGTGGTGTGCAAACGACCCTGGCGACCGGCAAGGCTCTTCCTTGGCGGCGCGTGAAATAACGGCAGCCCTCTGGAGTCACCCGAGATTAAATGAAATCTGTACCTTACTGGCGCACCAAGCAGTTCGAGTCACTGCTGCATGGGAAAACATCTATACAAATATCATCCCTGAGCGTCCTCTGGGGCTCCATGTATAACTGATGATAGTTGTAAGTGGATTCTGGGTATGATATAATCAAAGTGCAACAGATTCATTCTGAGCCAACTCTCATCTACTGCCTTATTTTTGTAGCGGTTTTTTTTTTTGGGTGAAATTGGGGATTGAATCTGTGCTAGGCACGTGGTCTACTACTAAACTAGGGCTAGGGATGTAGCTCAGTGGCGCAGGCACCTGCCTGGTAAGTGCAAGGTCCTAAGTTTGACTCCCAGTACCAAAAAAAAAAAAAAAAGAATACTACTAAACTATATCTTTAGCCTTTTACTTTTTATTTTGAGGCAAGGTCTCCCCAAGTCTAAGTTGCCCGGGCTGGCCTTGAACTTGCAGTCCTCCTGCCTCAGCCTCCCGAGCTGCTGGGGTCACAGGTGTACACTACGGCACTCGGCTGCACTTCTTGGTTAACTCTTTTATCTGTTCTACACGAATTGTGGGGAAGTCTTTCTGGCTGGGAGAAACCCACATAATGTCATATGCAATGCAATCAGATCAGTTCCCACGGGCAAAGAGCTAAATCCCCGGAAGTATTAGATATCGGATAAGTTTTGCCAAAGAAAGGGAATGTTTAAAAACCTAAGCCAATACTTAACTCCTTCAGGATAGCTAGCTCTATTTCTTTGCAAATCCTGTCTTTAGTTTTTACCTGTGGTTCCAGAAGTGTAGATGTACAAGGCAGGAGTAGAAAAAGTGACTTCAGACCTCCAGGACTCTGGGACGGGTTCCCCCGACATTTCATCCACTTTGTCCAGGAACGAGTCGACGCCCTCGGTGTTGGATGTCGTGCTGACATAATAGACGGACACTCCGTCTTTCTTCAAGCTTGGCAGTACCTCCTCAACAGCGTCTTGTAGTTCTTTATTTAATAAAAACCCAAACACATGAATCAGTCCATGAAGTTTCTATGCAGTGCCACAAGTTTCACAATCATGCTGTGCTCGGCATGGCTTTTGCTAAACTGTGTGGACAGCAAAAGGGCTGCCTCTAGCGGCGCATCTTTTCATGTAGAATTTGCTGCATTTGGAAACAAACTGCAAGATTCCAGTGTTTCAGGGATGGCTGAGTTGGACAGTTCAATAAAGAAGGCAAAGGGCTGGCTGAGACCAGTCCTTCTAACGGTGAATTCACACAGATGGGTATGTGGGTAAAAACCAAGACCGGGTAAGGGCATGACTTACGTGCATAACTGGTATAGAGCTAAATTAAAGCAGAAATGAATTTAGTGATGCCTAACATGTGCCCCACAGAACCAGAAGTTTTAAAAAAGGGTAAATATTAAGAAAGGAGAGAACTGGGGGGAAAAGGAGACATAACAATCAGCGGCGATGAGAGAAGTCAAAGTTGCAGAGCACATTTTTTGAGCACGTCAATAATACATAGTTCCACTAAGATGGTTTAGCTGATAGGAAAAATAAGCCTCAGTTTCTCAGCCCTTCATCTGATCTAGGAAAAAGAGGCTGATTAATTCAGAGCAGCATTTTGCAAACTATAGGTCACAATACAGTAGCCATAATACAGTGACCTACAGTTAAGATCATTCAAGCTGACCAATATCATCACAAATTTACATAGAAGGAAGCAGACATTTTTCGGCCATAGCAAACACAATAAGAGCTAAGTATTACTTTTAAAAAGTTCTGCTTTAATTCTGTGGGTGTGTGTTTACTGGGTCAGACAGAGACCGATTTCACACTGGCTCAGATGGAAACATTTTCAAAGTTCTGATTTAATATGCAAACCTCATTTCCTATTTGCTGCGTGGATTTTTTTGTACTCAGTCCAGAGGTGAGAGTCCTTCGAAATGTGCTTCTCTTGACTTGTAATAACCACAGTGAACCAGCTCATTCTTAATAGGAAAGTGACTCAGAACCCAGGGAATCCCCCGACAGGGAGGCAAGGCCTGCTTCATCACAGCTGTTCTTTTCCAGATGTTTACTTAGGGTATCTCCATCAAAATGAGACATATCACTGGGGCAGATGCACTTAAGAGTTTTAACATTTTTTGCCCCAAGGTGCTTGGTAGAAATAAATCAAACAGTATAAAAGGTTTCTAATGAAAATCAAAAGGTTCTGAAACCTGCTACCTAGGGCCACTGCTTTCAACTTTTCTTTTAATTAGCTGTTTTTTTTTTTTTTTTTTTTGCAATCATTCTTTCATCACCAAAAAGTGTGATTTTCTTGCTATATTTGGTCTATCAGGCTTTTTTCTTTTTGAGGCAGGGTCTTGCTATGTAGTTCAGCCTGGCCTTGAACTATGTAGCCCAGGCTGGCCTGGAACTCACAGCAATCCTCCTGCCTCAGCCTCCTGGCTGCTGGGATTACAGGTGTGTGCCAGGACGCCCAGCGGGTCTATTGATTTTGAGCCCATTCCTCCTCCACTGTTGTCCACCCCCAGCAGTTACTATTGTCACTTTATGTTGTCTAGGTTAATGGCTTTTCCATCTATTCTGAGACCGCAATTCTGTCTTCCCAGGTCGTGCGGAGTTGTTCTAGCGATCAGACTCCAGGTGAATGTGACTCTGTAAACAGCCATGGAATACACGGTCGCCTGTGTCCCTTTCTGGTTGGGGTTCCTCCTAGCTCCTACCTGGCGGTCAGTCTTGAGTGTGCTACTTTCCTCCCATGCCCCGCCCCCTCCAGGAGCCTTCATTCACGTCCTCCCCCTGTCCTGTAGATGACCGAGGTGGCCCTGCGCTCACTGAGTCCTTGCTGCTCACCTCCCCGCTTCCCTACGCCTGCCCACCGCCCCTCCCTGGCTGCTAATCCCCGGGACAGACGGACAGATCCGCTCTCTGCTCGGGAGGTCCCCAGGCCTGCCCATCTCCCCCGCCGGCCCTTCCTGGGTCGTCTCCCATGGTCCACCTCTCAGGTGCCCCTGGGAGGCCCGCGCAGGTCCCCGTGGTCTGCCCCTCACCACTGTGCCCAGCTGTTTCATCCGCTTGGAATGTCCTCCCGCTCCCTGTGCCCTGCAGAATTCTTGCTCGTCCTTCAAGGCTCAGCCTGGGTTCAGTTCTCTGCTGTCACCTTTGCTTTCTCTGCGGAATAGCTTTTCCTTCCCCAGCTCCCGCGGGGCCTGCGCATGCGCTACCGGGCACCAGGGCACGCGGTGACAGGTGCCCTTCGTTGTCTTCTGTTGGACCGCGGGAGCTTTGAGATGAAGGGGTCCTAACTTAATCACTGCACCCCTAATAGTACTAAGTGCTCAATAAATCTTTGGGTTTTGTTTCTTTTTTCTTTCCCTCCGTCCCTCCCTCTTTTCGTCCTTCGTCCCTCCCTCCCTCCTCCCTCCCTTCTTTCTCTCCTGGTGCTGTGCCTTCCACATGCTACACAAGCGCTTTATACTTGCACGACACTCCCAGCCCTCGGGGAAGGCTTGTAATTGAAAGAATCTGCACAAAGCACAGTATTACTGTGGAAGAGACAGGGAAATGCACTAGAGCCCCTTATTGAAGGAATTCAGATCTTAACAATATTGTGAGTTGACCAATTCATGTGAAATAAAATATAAATATCGAGTGAAGTAATTTCTGTGATACAGCTGCGCCTTGCACACAAGTCAGGGCCTTGTAGGCATGACATTTGTCATCTTATCTGCAGGAGAAGCCACCACCCCTGTCCAACACAGTTCACACCCATCTCCTCTAGGCTGTGGGGCAGAATTTATTTGGGCGCTGACTTGAGCTTCTGTGGCTTTTCTATCATATCAGAGACATGGGGCAGCCTTTCCTCCCTTAAGTTAAAGACACTGATATAAAACTGAGATTTCAACTGCAGTTTGGATGTGAATGCTGCCTGTCAGCCGGGCGTGGTGGTGCACGCCTATAATCCCAGCCTCTGCCTGTAATCCCAGCACTTGGGAGGCTGAGGCAGGAGGATCACTGCGAGTTCAAGACCAGCCTGGGCTACAAAGTGAGCTCAAGGCCACTGAACTGCACAGCGAGACCCTGTCTCAAAAGGAAAAAAAAAAAAAAATGCTGCCTGTCAATCACCTGGCTGATATTTACTGTCTCTCTTGCGTCCGCAGACAGGATTGTGCTCACATGTTTTTCCTGTCACACTCAATTACCCGTGTGCTTTTTGGTAATTCTTACTGTACAGTGTGCTCACCTCAGCGGTAGTCAACCAGGGCATCTAGGCTCAAATTATTCTATCTGCCCCTGGTTGGCTCCCTGGGATACTGGCACCGTGCAGCGGGTGTAGCAGAGCTCTGGGGAGCGGCACCTGCGAGGGTCACTGGAAGAAGCAGGTGGACAGAGGAAAAGGCTGACCAGGGGGGCAGTCACAGCGGTGGCACTCTCGGCTGATCCTTGGATCCTACAGGGACTCTGGACCTGCAACAGCCCTGTAGCACTGTCCCAAATGAGGGAGGCAGCCTGTACCCCGTGCCTGCCTGCCAGTCAAGGTCGCGGGCTGGAGGGCGTGGTGCTTGACTTGGGCAAAGTAGCTCTCTTCAGCCCAGGGAGAGTCCCAGAGAGGGTCATCTGAGGACCCCCGTAGCTGAGGAGCAAGTGTCACGGTCCTAAAGGAGGTGACTGGCAGTGCAAACAGCGTCTACTACACCTGCCAGCCCTACTAACCAGGAGCTGTACAGTTTCCACTTGATTGAGCCACCTGGGAGTAGCTTTGCATGTCACTTCCCACTACTTTCACTCCTAACGCACTCACCCCGTTTCCACAAAGGAGGACAGAGCCTCTCTACTGAATGCTACGCACAAAATAAAGCAATCCAGTGGGCTTATGGGGGGTGTACGTGTTTCGGTAAAGTTTTGGTAAAACACTTTCATTCTTTGGAGGAGGCTCTCGACCTGACCTGCCCCACGCTTGTCAAAGCACAGGAATCACTTTTTTTTAAATGAAGGGCATAATCTCAGGCTTCATTAAAAGGTTGGGTGTGAGAATCAGAGTTCCCGAAAAGCTGTCTGAAAGGCATAGAGCAGACCCATCCATTCTCACTAGTCTACGTTTAAACTGTGATCACATTTGAGTGCCGGAAAACTGAATGATTACAACATCCACACCCAAGTCTGTCTTGTTCAAAATAAAATTAAAAAGAAACAGTCAAGGGAGGACACTATCCCCTCTCCCATCGCCAGGGTTTTTGAGGAGGAGAGAGACGAGAGATATCAGAATAAATGGGGCTGTCCCTGGAAAGCAGGGAGAGAGGACGGGCAAAGAGCTGAACTGACCTTCATCACGGTGTTGGGACACAACAGCCTGAACCCACAGCTTTCCAAAAGGAAAACCTTTCTCCTTATAACTCACCTCTCTGAGTGGGTGACTGATTGACTGGCTTACTTAAAACCCCAGACATATTTACCAATGAGGGGAGTGAAAGGAAGTGTGCTCTGACCAAAATGTCAGGGTGAATGAGAAATAGCTGGTGGATGAACAAGGCAGGAAGGGAGGTGTTTATCTCCTTACTCCACCCACCCACCCATCCATCCATCCATCCATCCATCCATCCATCCATCCACCCATCCATCCACCCATTGATCCATCCATCCATCCATCCACCCATCCATCCACCCATTGATCCATCCATCCATCCATCCATCCATCCATCCATCCATCCATCCATCCATCCAATTAACCAACCAACCAACCAACAAAGCAACCAGACAACAACAACAGAACCAACCAACCAACAACAAAACAACAACAAGAGATCAACCAATCAACCAACCGACCCTCTAACCAAATGACAGCAAACCCAAAACACAGAGCAGTGCTAACACAGCCCTGGAGACAGCACTAGTTCTCACAGGGACAGCTGTAACTGACTACGACTGCCCCAGGTAGTTTGGAACAGCAGTATTTAGTAACCCTTTGTCTGGTCCATCCCACCACAACACAACGTGCATAGGAACCCTCTTCAAATAGTGACACGTGCGTACGAGCCCCTCCCTGCACAAAACAAATCACTTCAGGTCAAAAAATATGTTGAAGTTTAAATCCCAAAAGGAGTGGGTAAAAGAAGTTTAACAGTGAAACACCTGCTCGACATTTATGTAATTAATTTACTTGAGCCAGGCATGGTGGTGTATGCCTGTAATCCCAGCACTCAGGAGGCTGAGGCAGGAGGATTGTGAGTTTGAGGCCAGCCTGGGTTATACAAAGTGAGCTCAAGGCCAGCCTGAAACTACATAGCAAGACCCTGCCTCAAAAAAATCCCCCCAAAACAAAAACAAAACAAAAAAATAATTTACTTGCTATTAGTTTTCATTAACCTGGGTTAAGGTCCTTGTTTATGCAAACCCTTGTTTTCTAAGTAGCCGTGGAGTTAAGGGTTACCAGGTCACACCAGGTCACACCAGGCCTTACATAACTGTTAGCATCTGATATTCATAAACAACCATGTCCCCGGTGTACCAAGTGTGTCTGTCCTTATTTCTCAGGCTGTGGGGAAGGAGGCCTTTTTCAAATAATGGCTGCTGACACTCTTTACACACCATAATCTGGACTCTACCCTTCAGATTTAATACGGCTGACAGCTGATTCAGTTTGTTTTGTTCTCACCTCTTCACTGCCTTCTCGATCCAACAGGGAACGAGCTTCCTCCCCACACGCTAGCGGTGTGCTAGTTTATTCTTGGAGATGTACGACCCACCCCTGGCAACCTTCAGCTATGAGCAGGGGGACGAGAATGATGTTTGCGAATGCCTTGAAACAAGCTCCCCGTTTGGACCTGGGCTCCTGGGCTGGAACTCTCAGTCCTCGAACATATTACTCACTTGGTGTCTGAGTGTCTGTCCCCCACCTTTTACAGAGCGCCCCACCATCCCATGTACAGATCCTGCCCCAATTCTGTGCTCACCACCTGCTCCCCCTTCTCATTCAGACCTGGAGAGACCATCGCCAGTCCACTGTTGGAAGGGCTGGACATTAGGAGGACACTTGGGAGGTCTGTCAGGCCTGTGCTAAGGTGAGGCTCGACCTGGGGAGACTGACTTGATTTTTTCACATCAGGATATAGTTAATTTTATTATGTCATTTTCATGCCCTCACTCCCGATTTAACAATTCTAAAGTGTCAGAAGAAAACCAACCAAAATGGCGGAACCCACTGATTCCAACAACACACAGTAGTTGTGTGCCTACTGTGTGCTTGGTGTTTGGAAAAAAGGAGGAGAAAACAAAGGCACGAGCTCAGTGGGACAGGATTATTTCAGAGCAAAGCTGAGAGAGACCACCTGGCATTTAGACCAGACTGGTAACACTCGTGCGGGCTATGAGGTCTTTTGTAGGGTCACAAGCACAAAGGGGGCTGTGACAGAAATGGTCAGGATGAGACTTTCAAGGGGGAGAGTTTGGCGGGAAGGAGCTGTGCTACCTGCCAGGGACGAGGCTTGAGAAAATACAGGCAGTGGTGGGTGCCTGAGCAGGACTGAGGGGTGATGGGAGTTATGGCCGGCAGCTGTTAAGTGAAGGCGTGGGCCCTGTCAGCCATGATCATACATCTTTAGCAGGTGTTGAAGCACAGCGGGACGCAAGGGGATCAAAGTGGTCAGCCTGGGGGGGTAGTGGTCAGAGTCCTGCACACGGGATCACTAGAACCTCGTTCCAACGTACACGAGAGAATGCTAAGCCTTTGAACAAGGTGCACTGATGCAATTCTGCAAAGCTATGCTTTGGGCAGCCTGCAGAGGGTGTGAGACTACCCCTCTGCCTTGATTCTGGACTAGCGGCATCAGAAAAGCATCTCCTCCACTGCTTCTGACTGTTCCTTGGGTTCTCGGCATCCCTGATTTCTCTACATTAGAGACCTTTCAGTACTCAGATTCAACGAAGGCTCAGGTTAAAGCTCACCCTGCTGTCATCCTTCCACAGCTGAAGGACCGAGGAAAGCGTGCCCGTCAGCGGACGCTGGGCCCGGTCCTCCTGTGCTGGACCACCCCGCCTCCTGCATGGTCCTGCGCCCTCATCAGCGTGACCGAGAAGCACTCAGCGCTCTCGGCACACTTACCCTGCTCTCTTGGTCACAACACGTGGCTTGGTGCTTTTACCAGACCCTGCGATCCTTGAACCAGTTCCCTGTGTCTCCCCAGGCCGCCGGAGCAGCAAGAGTTTGCGAGACAACGGCCACCACACCCACCCGACGACAATCATCCTTGCTCCCAACACTCGTTCCTTCCTGGAGAACTTTCAATGATGAAATATTTTTGAAAGTGGAAACATTTTCCTTCAGTATATCGCGTAAAGAAAGTCTAGTTTTTTTTTTTTTTTCCTTCAAACTTGCAAAACCAAAAAAGCGAAACAGGACCATTTTGCAGTCTCTCTGGGTATTCTTTCAACAGCGTAGCTCTAATTTTCCCGAAAGCCGTCCCCGTACCCGCACTGTGGGGGCCTTGCAGGGCCATGGTGAGCCAGGCCAGGGAGTGGGTGAGCGGCACTCAGGAGACCCCTGTCCCCCTCCCAATAGCAGAGTTACTTTAGTAATGACCCTGATGAAAGCACACATGGGAATAGATGCACTACTTCTGGGTGCTCTTACAAAATCTGATGTGTGAAATTAAACATGTTTCCCTGTTTCATGCATATTCTGCTTCAGAATTTGTGTGAAAAGAACTGGCCCTTGGGTCTGGGGATTTAGCTCAGCGGCACAGTGCCTGCCTGGCAAGCGTGAGGTCATGAGTTCGATTCCCGGTACCGGAAAAATAAACAAAAAACAACCTCCCCCCAAAAAACCAAAAAATAAAACCAACCAAACAAAAAAAGAACAGGCCCATTAAGTGGGCTTCTATCAACCACAACACTGATGTCAGGTCCATAACACTGGAGAGAACTGTTCCATGAGATCACTTAGATTATCCCCCAACATGGAGAAGGCTCCTGAAATGTACAGGAGACAAGAAACCACGTTCTTTGAGAGATGAGGGTTTCTGTTTGATTTGGGGAAGATCTTGTGAACCTTAACTTTCTGTATGCATCATACATTTGGAAGGAGCACACAGGCACTGTTTTCTGACGGGATTGAGCCCTTCAAACCTCAAAAATAGTCTCCAGAGGTCACGACAACTGGATCAGTCCTCGTGATAAATGTCACTGTGTTGGTCTTCTACTTAGAAATATTCCAGAATTTGACACACATACAAGCTCCTAAGTCCTGCAGCTGAAATTCAAAATATGGGATCAAAGTCACCTTTATGAACCAACCAGGTTCAGATGGCTGACAGAATAAAAAATGCCCTGGATAGGAGAAAAATTCTGGGTTTGTTTCTGTTTCCCTACTGTTGACCCAGCATTGATTTCACCTCTGTATCTGTTTGTTCAGCTATAAAGCAAGCGGAAGCTGGATGCGTTCTCAGAGCCTGCCCCTGAGACCATTGGCTTCAAACTCACCTGGGGCTGAGGAGATGCTTTTTGGGGTCCCACACTAGACCTATGAAAGCAGCATTTTGAGACAGCATTCAGATACCTGTTCTGTGTAACGATGACTTTTCTGCTCATCAAGGTTTCTTTCCTAAGCTCTTTTTTTTTTTTTCTTTTTTTGTTTTTTTTCCGCTACCAGGAATTGAACTCATGACCTTGCGCTTGCCAGGCAGGCGCTGTGCCACTGAGCTAAATCCCCAGCCCCCTAAGCTCTTTTTTTGAAGCAAAAAACATTCATTGAAATTATAAGATGACAGGATCGGAGCATCTCTAAGCTCTCTTCCAACTCCAGAGAATTCTCGGAGTCAGCCTATTCAGCACATTTCCACCTGGGCATATCAGCTAAGTCCATGACTTTGGACTCCGTCCTCTCTTGGTAGTAACCCTTCCAAGTCAAAGTGCACTGTGTACAAAGGTAGCTCAGGGATGTGGAAAAAGTGAATGTTTTTCAAATGTCTGGATTCTTCCCAAGGTTAGTGTGTACACTGCCGCATGGACTCTTCTCCTGGACCTGAAACTATGGATTCTGCTGTTTTCCTTGCCATGCACTGCTTCGGGTTCAGGGGTAATCATGCACCATGGGGAAACGGGTCTCAGTGATTTAGAAAAACTAAGAAAAAAAATTCTAAAAATGTGTGGCCTTTCTCAAAGGGCAGCTGCTTGCTAGAGACTGCTTGGGTCCCACTGGCAAGTCTGGCTTAAGTCTGACCTGAATGTAGGAAGGTCATATTCTCTGTGTAAATGCGACCCTTTAGGGGGCAGGCTGTCACTGGGAAGGGGAAAAAGAGTACAGTTTGCAAATTCCTAATCCAAATGTTGGAAGTACATCAAAACCCAGACTTATAAGTGTCAACATGACGCCACTCATGGAGAAGTTCACCCCACAAAACTTTTGTTTCATGCACAAAACTATTAACTCTACTGTATACAATGATCTTTAGGCTGTGTGTATAAGGCGTACATAGAAATAAACAAACTTGGCGGTTGCACTTAGGTTCTAATTCCCAATATCCCATGCATTATATCTAAATAGCCCAAAATCTAAAAACAAAAAACAAAACACACCTGAAGCCCAACCCAAACATTTGTTCTAAGCTTTCCAGATAAGGGATACTCAACCTGTCTCTAGTTGTTTCTTACAGAGCCAATTTTTATTACAGTCCGTTAGTTCTGAGCTTTTTTCTCAGTTCAACTCCAGGCGTATGAAGTCCCTCGGAAGGTGATTGCTTCTGCGATTACTAAGGAGTTAATAATGTTTAAATGTCCTCTGGGGTGGGCGGGTACAAAGATCGCTGGGTTAACGATTTCCCTCTAGGGAGGCTGGGAGAATAATACGCTGAAAGGGATCTTCCAGTTACTAAGTAGTGCAGTTACCTTTTTCCTGGGTAACTCTAAATTGCTGGGAATTTTCCTGAAAGTTACCTTGCATAATTTGGCTGTCTCTAAAATCATCATTTGCTTCCAAATTTTTATATGAAGGCTTCACTTTTTTGGGATTATTTCCTGCCACAGAGGCGTAAGCTCCCTGGTTTCTCATATGTGAATCAACATTCCATCTTTTGGGTGCACCAGGCCAACGGCTTGTCCTGCCTCAGTTTCCCCAGCTATGAAACCAAGAGCAGACCGGATGTGTGCCACTCTAAGCTTTACTAGCTGTATACCCAGACCCTGTCTCTTGCCTTGAGTGGAGAAGAGGGCGTGATGTAAGAGAGAACATACGCTCTGAGGCTGGACAGACCTGGTGTGGAAGTTTAAGCCTCAGTCTCCTCAGTTATGGGAAGGGATGAGAGTGATGACATGCATCTCTCCGGGCAATAAAGCCTCAGCACAGGCTTGGCACAGAAAAGCATTCCACCATGGTGGGTCTGCCCGGCTCTCCGCGGGCTGTACCCTCACCCTTGTCTCTTGGCCCACTTTCACCGACTGGGAGAAATGCCCTTGCTCCAGAGGCAAGCCCTGGAGGAGGGCAAGGTCTCCGTGCAGACACAAGCTGTTGCAAAGGGACTCCTGCCATCGGCCCTGGGATAACTATTTCTGTTTCTTCCAGGCCTGGGACCCCTTGAGCGTAATATTATCCTTGGGGGTCTGGTTGAAACGTCGCAGAAGGTAACACCCACGAACGGGTCACTGTTTCCATAGGTGCAAAGGGGGGGCGCAAACGGGGCTCCCAAAGGCCCCTAGCGGACCTCAAAGTCTTTTCCTTGGGTGTCGGGGCGGGGTACCTGCTCTCCGCAGTGAGAAGCCGGGGAGGCTTCGGGGTCCTGGCTGTCCTGAAGACAGCCTCGCCACAGGAGGGACACTGAGAGGCAGAGAAGGAACACGACCTCCCATGATGACAGGCCAGTCAGGCGGCCGGGGCGAGGACTGTCTCTTTGGACGCGATCAAGAGCACACTCAAGTCTGCGTGTTAGTGCAGAAGTGAGGACCGGTTAAGAGCCAAGGCGTTGGAGAGGGACAGCTCTGTTGCCCTCGGGACACGACCATCCCGGCTTTAGCTCCCAGGGCCTCCGGGGTCTCATCTATAAAAGACCCAGGGAAACCCTCACCTGCTAGGATTCAAAGCTACACCGCAAACACCGAGGGCCCTCACCAGCCCTGGTTTCAGCCTCTGGGATTCAGCCCAGGTTGGGTGGAAAACATTAGGCGAAAGAAATGGCGTTCGAGCCCAACGCATCTGGACTATTTTTCTTGTCCTGTTCCTTAAGCAATACAGCGTCGCAATCACTCGCGCAGCATTTACACCCTATTGGCTATTACGAGGCATAGTGAGATGATTAAAGCGCAGGGTAGGGAGGCCTTGCTCAGGCTATGCACAGCCGCGCCGCTCTACACGGGTGACCGGGTGTGGGCACATTTGGGTCTCTGCGGAGTCCCGACCTCGTCCGGACCTCATCCGGCCTCCGGTTCGGAGCAAGCGCTGCGGGGCTCAGCACAGGGCCTGCCACGCAGCTCCAACAGGCGACTCTGGCGACCCCGCAGTAGTGTCGCAAGGCCTCGGTGCCACCCCCGTCTGCGCACCCGGACCGCCCTGACCGCCCCACGCCCGGTACCGTCCAGTACCAGGGCGGCCCCGGCTTACCTGGGGAGGCCAGCAGCACCTTGGCGCCGCAGCACTGGAAGCAGTGCAGCAGGGACTTGGCGCGGATGTTGTAGTTGAGGCAGGCCATCGGGCAGCCCAGCTTGGCGAGCCCCAGCCACAGCCACACGTAGGCCAGCTCGTTGCCCATGAAGAGGGCCACGCAGTCGCCCTGGCGCAGGCCGAGGCCGTGCAGCGCCCGCGCCGCCTGGCTGCTGCGCCGGTCGGCCTGCGCGTAGGTCAGCGCTTGGTCCCCGCAGCGCAGGAAGGCCTTGTGCGGGGAGCGGCGCGCGTGCTCCAGGAAGGCGCCCAGCACGGTGGGCGGCGGGCGCCTGCGCCCGTAGCTCTGCAAGCGCCGCACCAGCCCCGCCAGGCGCACGAAGTAGCGTACGTCCTGGAACAGGTAGGGGCAGCACAGGGCGGCGAGCAGCGGCACGAGCAGCAGCCCGGCCAGCGCGGTGAAGACGGTGGCCAGCATGCGGGC
>NW_004955409.1:4113133-4117516 GCF_000276665.1 Chinchilla lanigera
CCGCCTCCCCTGCGCCTCGGGCCCGCCTCCCCGCCCGCCCCTCCCCGGCTGCAGGACCCGGGTCAGCCGAGGGGCCACAGCCTAGTCCGGGGCCGCCTCGATCCTCTTCGAGGTCTCCGTGCGTCTCTGCGCAGAGTGGGCTGAGTGTAGACGCCCCGGGCCGCGGCCAGTCTGCACCCCTTATGCGGGTCAGTCCGGACCCTCGGCTTGGGGTCTTGGCAGGTGGCGCCCCGGGCGCTGTGACTCTCCGAGCTTTCCGGTTGGTCGGATGGTGACGATGGGCGCAGACGGCGGGAGCCGAGAAGACGAGGTGTCTGTGCCGCGCTGTGGCTCCCGGGACCACGGAGCCGCCTTGTGGAGATGGGTTACTGTTCTCAGTAAAACACAGCGGCGATCGCAACGCGAGGTGGATGTTTCAATTTTTAAAAATCTTATAAAAGACACATTGCGAAGAACACGGGCTAAGTGTGTTCAAAGCCAAGGAGAAATGTCGGGCGTGGTGGCGCACGCCTGTGATCCCAGCACTCACGGGGGCTGAGGCAGGAGGATCGTTACGAGTTCGAGACCAGCCTGGGTTACAAAGTGAACTCAAGACCAGCATGAACTGTATAGCGAGACCCTGTCTGAAAAAGACACAAACAAAAAACCACCCCCCCAAAAAAAACCTCCAAAAAACAAAAACCCACACACAAAAAAGCCCAAAAAACACAGCCAAGGAGAATATTTTGAGGGGGATTAACGGCAATGTGTTTTATTGTGATAGTTTTTAAAAAAGTAAACATTCGCCGCAGTGTTTGGTTTCACTGTGAGCCTTACAAATGTGAAAGTAATTTATTAGTAGCAGGTGCCAGGTGCCAGCGCCACGCCACAGTCCCGCCTGTCCTTCCAGTCCCAAGGGACTTCCTCACATCTCTGTTTCTCAGATCTGCGCCCCGCCCTGCCCCGCCTGGCTGTTACACGGTCTCCTGCGGCAAAAGCTTCCAGGGTGAACAGATGTCCAGGCAAGGTCACTTCCAGCCCAGCCCGCCCAGCTGGGGCCGGCTGCTGCCGACTGCCGCCTCCAACCCTGATTTTGCAAGAGGCGTTGCCGCACGTCTCCACGTGGAGTCAAGCTCTGGTGTTACCTTTGCTTGTTCTCTTACAGGATTGTCCCTCATCCCCCAAAAGTTTCACTGTTGTCGCCCGGTTGCTAAGTGGCTCTGTCAGAGGATAAGTGCAGTGCAGAGGAGATGAGCGAGCGTTACCAGAATTTCTCAAAAGGAGTTTCTCTTTTTAAGTTGCATTAAGTTTTTTCATTAGTGCGTGTCTGTAGTACATGGCGAGTAGCACTCAGGTAAGGAATAGATGCATGTATGTAACGCATCTTAATTCTGCCTGGTTAGGGGCTGGGGATTTAGCTCAATGGCACAGCGCCTGCCTGGTAAGCACGAGGTGGTGAGTTCGATTCCCGGTATCGGAAAACAAACAAACAAAAAGTTCTTTCTGGTTCCCTTCCCTCTCGCTTTCCTTTCTCTCCTGATCCTCTTTCCATTTACCAAAGTCTGTCTCCCTATCTCGGGTTGCCCGTCTGTGAGAGGAGTTACACCCTCCCTTTGTGTGTCTGATTCATTTCACTTCACACTGTGGTTGCAGGGCGCCATTCCTTTCAGGGACAGTGAGGTCCTTTCTTTGAATTTCTCTTCACACTGCTTGCTTAAGAATGGTATACTCGCTGCTGCCTCCTGGAGAGGCAGGATCTAAGCAAAGCAGGGTTTTATTGTGGTCCTCTCCCATCCTGTGTCCTCTGTCTTCTTATTCTTATAACCCATAATGAGTGTTCACTCCCCAGATGCTTTTTAGCCTTGCAGTTATTTTCTGACAGCAATGCTTCATGCTCCTTTACAGATCAGAAAGGCAGTTTAGGCCAGGCGTGGTGGCACACGCCTGTAATCCCAGGACTTGGCAGGCTGAGGCAGGAGGATTGTTGTGAGTTCGAGATCAGCCTGGGCTAGAAAGGGAGCTCAAGTCCAATCTGAACTGCATAGCGAGACGCTCTCTTAAAAAGACAAAAGAACAAAACAAAACAAACAAACAAAAAAAACAAAACAAAAACAAAACAAAAACCAAAAACACAGAAAGGCAGTTCAGGGAGGAGTGCGGCTGGCTGGCCCTGTGGGAAGTGTGGAGTTGGGTCTGTTTTGTCCCGGGAACCAACCCCGAGCTCACGCTAAGCAACTCCCCGCCGCTCTTAGCTGCTGCCTCACGTTTCCCTCCTGGTCTCTGGGTCTCTGTCCAGGTCCTCTCCTTCCTTCCACAGTTCAAAATCTTTCACAACCTCCCTACCTTCCCCCTCTTCTTCTTTTTCTTTTTTTTGGGTCTACTGTATGTCCCAGGAACCTGCTCAAGCAACCTTTCCCCTGTCCTGTCCTTCTTTCTGACCAGCTGCTCTCCGAAGACTGTTGACCACACCCATCCCTGGGGTGCCTGGGACCTTCGGCATCCCCAGGGGGCAGGCAGTGCCATTAACCAGAGTTGGGGGCAGGACAGAAGCCACTTGGGTGTGCGCTGTTCTTTCAGGTGGAAGCACGCCGCTTCCACGGCTGGACCCCTTTCCTCCTGCTCCTGCCGACCCCGCCCCTTCTTTCCTGGCTGCTTCTCCGGTCAGCTTCTGGCCCCTCTTCTCTTTTCCCTAAACAGCTACTTTACCCAGAGCGCTGGGTCACCACGGGTGCCCACTTCCCTCTTCTTCCTCTGCGGACCACTTTTGTCATGTGCATTGGCCACCGTGCTGCCGCCAGTGCCAGAAAACAAGTCCGACACCGGTGGAAGCAGAAGCAGGAAGTGAAGCAGGAAAGGAGGCCTGCACAAGAGCCTGCGCGTGTGGCCCAGAGCCTGGGACCTGGACCTCAGTCTCCTTTGCGGGTTCCCCTCTCCGTCCTGGGCCCAACCTGGCTGCCAACAGCCCTTGGGGGTCCATGCTTCCTGGGTGAATTGCGGAGGGATACAACAGTCTTTCCCCTAGGAGTCTCCATGAAACACACACAGAGACCAAATCCTTGGCTGGATCAGGTGTTCATCCTCTGCGGGATCTGGGGAAGAGAAATGCTGAGGGGTTTAAGGCTTTACACCACTCAGCGCTCCCCTGTGAGCTGGGGCTGCAGCTGGACTACAAACGGGGTAACTTACAAACCACAGACAAGTATCTCTCGTAGTTCTGGAGGTCTTCTTTCTCATAGGTGGGGCCTCCCAGCTGTGTCCTCACAGGCTGGGAAGGGACAAAGGGTGTCTTACAGCCCATCCCAGAAGGGCACAGATCCATCCGTGAGGGCTCCAATCTCATGATCTCTCCAGTCGGCTCCCCACACCCCTCACCTTGGAAGGCACGTTGGCTATCCTCTTGGTCTGTCATGTGAAATTCTTGTTTAATTTTCTGGCTCTTCTGATTCTGATGCAAACATACTAATTCAATTAGAGTATTTATTGAGTTTCTACTATGAGCAGAGTATTATCCAGCAGTAAATATTTTAAAACAGAGCAAGGTGTACTTCCAGGTGTTCCTTGTCTGAGTTGCTTTTGTTGCTGGGACAAAATACTCAACACCCAAAGTTTAAAGAAGGAAAGGTTTAGTTAGCGCACAGTTTGTGGGGGCTTCAGTCTGTATCAGTCAGGGTTTTATTAGAGAAACAGATACAACACAAGATATACAAATGTATAAAAAATTAAAAGATTGGGGGCTGGAGATCTAGCTCAGTGGCATAAGCACCTGCCTGGCAAGCGCAAGGTCATGAGTTCAATCCCTGGTACTGCAAAAAAACCCCACCAAAAACCAAAAAACAAAGAAATTAGAAGATTGGTTTACAATGGTCAGCCAAAGAGTTGGAAGAGGAAGTGTACAGAGGTTGTGTGCATACTGGAGGCCAAAGGATTAGTCCAAGGTCTGGAGTTTACTGCAGTGTCTCGTGTGAGTCCACAGCAGGAGGCTGATGGGTCTGTGCCGGAAGGCTGATGAGTCTACACCAGAAGGCTGAAGGATCCAAGGTGGAAACTGAAGAGTCTGCACTAGAAGCCAGGAGATGACGTCCAAGCTGAAAGTGAAGACTGGAGCTCCTCCACAGAACGAAACCCCTGTCCTTCCTCATTTCCCTTTTATATCATGTAGGGGATGATCCACCCTGGGGTGGCTCCTCTGCACCCTGTGGTGTAGAATTGCTGAGCTAATTGCTGAGCCAAGTTTAGTTAAGCTTCTAAACTTCTCAGATTGACACAATCAATCAACCACTACATAGTTCATCACTGGCTGGCTCCCATTCAGAATGGTGTGGCAGAGGGCAACAGTTCATAGTGGTGGAAGACCGAAAAAGCAACAAACAAGGAAAAGAGCAAAAAGGGGGAAGCAAGCTGGGC
>NW_004955409.1:4117781-4119636 GCF_000276665.1 Chinchilla lanigera
ATCCAATCAGTGGGCTGATCCAGCAATCACTCACCCTTAACCCCAGCACTGCATTATGAATCAATCACAAACCCTAGATTCAGCTGCCTCCAAGAAAAGGCCCATTTAAAATGCTGGAGGCTTTGGGGGCACATCTAGACCCAAACCATAACACTCCTTTTCAGGACTATGTTGCTTTAGCGACATAGCACCCCTAAAATGTGTTCCTCTTTCTGTGGTATTATTCTTGCCTCTTCCCACTACTGGACTCTCCTCTAAATTTTTCCCCTTCTACCACCTCCTCTTTTTGCCTTCCTCCTTCCTTTCTTTCTCTTTCCTTCCTTGTTTTCTTCTCTTCGAGATAGGGTCTTGCTGTGTAGTTGAGGCTGGATTTGAACTTACTGTGTAGTCCATGTTGGCCTTGAACTCACAGCCGTCGTTCTGCCTCAGTCCCCTGAGAGCTGGGATTACAGATGTGTGCCACCATGCCTGGCTCTACTCCTGTAAACTTTAACTCTTTTAAACCAGTGGGTCTTTAACTTCTGGATGCCTGCATCCAGTAGCATTTCAAAGCAAGGCTAGGGACTTATTACTATTGCAACTTTATATTTTTTCAAGTAATTCTCCCTAAATTCATAGTATTTTTTTTTATTGTTTTATACTTCTATTTTTTTTGTTTTTGTTTTTTTTCCCAGTACTGGGAATCAAACTCATGACCTTGCGCTTGCCAGGCAGGCGCTGCGCCACTGAGCTAAATCCCCAGCCCCTTTTATTGTTTTATAAAAGAATGACTTTTCTAGCACTAAAAAAGAAAAATGTACCCAAATTGTTTACTTAAAAGTGGTAAATTTTATGTATATTTCACCACAGTTAAAAAACCCTAAAACTGCAGTTCTTTTCATGAAAGGATAAAGATAACATTATATCAACATGTGCAAAAGATAAACATTAGAATAGTTTTGAATGTGGAAAAAAAACTTTTAGTTGATGTACCGTAGCATATAGAAATTGTTCCTATATAAGTTTGTCTAGTCTTGTAGTAGTCATTTTCCGCCGCTGGGACAAACCAGGGATGCCTGCAGCTTACAGGAGGAGAGGTTTATTTGGACTCATGGCTTCAGAGGGTTCAGTTCATGTGTGGCTGGTGTCAGGGCAGGGAACAACAAGATGATAGGCAGAGGGCAGCTGCTCAACCCATGGCAGCGAGGAAGCAGAGACAGAAGGAAGGAGCCTGGGACATGAATATACTCTTCCAGGTCACCCCCGCCCCCCACATGACCCAGCTCCCAACAGGCCCCACCTCCTAATAGCACATGACTGACAAGCTCATCCGCGGACTAGTCCATTGAGAAGTTGGCACCCTGTGGCCTAGTCACCTACCCAAAGTCCCACCTTTGAACTCACTCGTGACCCCAACCACAGAAGTTCTGAAATATAAATTCAACAGTGAGGTGTGAAGAAGAACCAGGTCTTGGGCTTGAATGTAAGCTCAGGATTTTGTCGGGACTGAGATTTCCAATATGGCAACTGTCCATCTCCATGCTGTTACAGAAGCCTCCTACTTCTCCCCTTCCAATCTCGCCCATCCACTGAGCCCACTTCCTTCTTTCAGCAGGGTGCCAATCCCTCCAGGACCAATCGCTTCAGTGAAGCCCTCTAGACCCCCTTTTCTTTAAACTTTCAACCCAGGTGCTAGACACCTCCCCTGCCCAGTCTCTTGTGTCCTAGTCCGAGGTGTCTGATGGATGTATGCACAGAGACAGCTTCTAGCCCTGGTCAGGTCTTCCCTGTTCCTTATCCCGTCTGCTGTCTTGGAGGAGGTCTCCCTGCTGCAACTCTCCCTCAGAGCCCCAAGTCCCAAACTCAATTTTTCTTT
>NW_004955409.1:4120557-4122055 GCF_000276665.1 Chinchilla lanigera
AAAAAAAAAAAAAAAAAAAAAAAAAAGTTATAAAAAGAAAAGTCTGGTGTGGTGGCCCATGCCTGTAGTCCCAGCACTCAGGAGGCTGAGGCAGAAGGATTGCTGTGAGTTCGAGACCAGCCTGGGTTACAAAGTGAGCTCAAGGCCAGCCCTAACTGCATAGCGAGACCCTGTCTCAAAAAGACAGAAAAAAAAAAAAAAAAAAAAAAAAAAAAGAGAGAGATCTACTGTGCATCTTGGGTTTGGTTGTCTCATACTTGTTATTTCACCTTACCTGGCCAACCTGACTTCCTAGAAATGGTAGAAGAGCCTGAGACTTGAAGTCCGGGGACCTGCATTTAAGTCTTCACAGCAGGCGTTGGCCGGATGCCTTTGGTAAGTTGCCTGAGTTCTCACAGGGACTTGTGTTAATTTTCTAGGCTTTTGGCACCTAATGCACAAGGCACTTCAGACAACTTTATAGATTATGAAACCTGTCGGTTTTGTGACATTACTCAGTACAAGTAGGAATTTGTGTGAGTGATTCATCCTCCGACTTGTAGAAGTTTCATCTCTGTTTAACTTAAGTCAGTCCTATTTCTTGAGATGGGGCCGTCTATCACTCTGCTGATGGCCTTGCCTGGTGGCTGTGGGGTGCAGACACACACGATGTGTGGATACTCCGAAGGGAAGACAGAGGAGTCTGGTGGAGATTGTGTGTGCCAAGGTGGATTCTCCTTTTGGTAATAGAGGAGAGGCTGGGAGCAACCAGTTCTTCATATTAGACGAGAAGGACTGAGGACTCCTGTTATTGGTATCCTGGCTGTGCTCATTAACTGTACAATTGGGAGGAAGTGTGATTTGAGGAAGGTGTTTGCTTCTGTAATGAGGAGCAGATGGCTTTGACTGAGTGCTGAGTCTAAAGGGAAAACCCCTAGCGAAGTGATTACTGCTTCTATAGCTAAGGTTGGTGCTTCCCAAGCTATATTTTCTGTTAGTTTAGAAATCCCCTCCCTCCTCTTTCATATCCAGTCAAGGTGGGGTGTGTAGGTTAATTTTTTACCCTTTTCTCCTTTGTTCTGTTTTTCCTTTTCTTGTGTCTTTTTTCTTGTCCCTTTCTTCCCTTTTTTTCCTTCCTTCCCTCCTCTCTTCCTCCCTCCCTCCCTTCTTTCCTTTTGTACTGGTGATTGAACTTAGAATCTTTGCACTGAGCTACATCCCTGGCCTTTTTGATTTTTTATTCTGAGATAAGATCTCATTAAGTAGCTGTGTTTAAAACCAAATTGCACATAAAACACTTGAAAAAATCAACAACTGGGATCTCATCCTGCTGAAAAGTTTCTGCACATCTAAGGAAATCACCAGCAGAGTAAAAAGAAAACCCACAAACTTGGAAAAAGTTTTAGCTGACTGTCCCTCAGACAAAGGGCTTCTTTTTTTTTTTAATGCAGATTTTTTTTTTATTTTAAAGAGTAAAAGAAGGATAACATAATAATAGGAGGGGCTTACCAAATTACAG
>NW_004955409.1:4124185-4125974 GCF_000276665.1 Chinchilla lanigera
AAAAAAAAAAGTAACTGTGTTTCCCAGGTTGGATTTGAACCCACAATCCTCCTGCCTCAGCCTTCTTGAGTGCTGGGATTACATGGATGTACCACCACACCAGGCTTTCTTGTCCAATTCTTAGATGTCAAAGTTGCTAGGATGTATTGTGTCTTTAATTCTCTCTCTGTTGTCTTTCTTCTAGTTGACCTAATCTATTCCTGTAGAACTAAATGCCAGATGTAAGTAAAGATGTCCAAATCTGAATACTCAGCTCTGATCTCTCTCCTGAGCTCCAGGTCTGACTTCATAATGGGGTACTAAATACTTCCAGATAGATCTATTACTCCATGTGCTTACTTAATATATTCATTTAGCATTAAAGTGTGCTATTGCTATAGGCAGCTGAGTTAGATAGAAATATTATAGGCAGTCAGACAGGGCCAGACCCTCCAAGGAGTCAATGTGAAAGACAAGATACCTATTTGCAGTGGGCCAGACCTCAAGACAAAAGATTAAACAAGTGCACCCACCTACCTCCGTAGGGGTGGACATCAGGGACTGATATTCTAAATAGGTAGCGATCACCTTGAAGGGTCACTGACCCAACCCCTTACAGGAAAAGCCCCTGTTCTGTATTCATGCCCGCTTGCTATGTGATTCGCTTCCCCATTTGAGTCCAATTTAATCAATTTTACCTGAACAATTCTTATTGACTGACCATAGTTTTGTCCCACCTCATGCCCACCTTGTAATTTCCCATTTCCCCCTATTTTAGACCTGCCTCACCACGTGGTTTTGCTCTATAAAAGTCCCTAGAAAAGGCAGAGTCTGGGGCAGCCTACTCGGGGCCCCCTTCTGTCCCTCTCTTGGACAGAAGCTTTCTTTCCCTCAATAAATATATTCTGCTCTTAACCTCCGCTGTTCCTAAAATTCATCCTTCAATTTTAGAGAACACGAACTCGTCCCAGATACTGTGCAGGTTGGGCGTCTATTTTCCTGTATCACTGTGAAGAGCCTACTTCACGCCGAAGCTGATAGGACACGTGTGAGTATTCCCATTTTTAGATACATGAATTGAAACTCCAAGAGGTTAACCAACTTGCCGACAGTAGAATGATTTGTAGAAATTTCATCTAAGGGAAAGAAATTGTACAGGAACAGCTGTGACTCAACATCTGACTCCTAGTTGGTGCTGGAATGTTTAACGCAGTGGACTGATAAGGATTATTTCCCCAAAAGATAAGCATACCCTGAACCCATAATGGGACATTATTTGGAACCAGGGTCTCTGCAATATAGGTCTTGACGTGAGATCACCCTGGGGCAGGCTGGGCCGCAAAGCTAAGGATGAGGATCTTTAGGAGAGAAAAGAAGGAGTGAAGGGGATGAGACGGGGTGGAGACAGCAGGGATGTCGGAATTAACCACGGAACGCCGAGGATCCCGGCAGACACCGGAAGGTAGGTGAGAGGTTGGAGGGATCCTCCCTTGTGGTCTCAAGAAGTATTATAGACAGCTACGTTAAATAGAAATTAACGTGTGGTCAGAGAGGGACTGGGCCCTCAAGGAAGTCAGCACAAAAAATAAAGACACCAGATGGTGGCTGGAGGTCATTGGAAGGGAGCCGGGGCCCGTGCTGTAAACAGCAGCTTGAGATTATACTCTGATTAGCATCACCCGGGCCAGGGAGCCCAGCTAGGAAGCAGACCACAGGCAGGTGAGCAGAGCACGGGACCCAAATTCCCCGCCCTTTCCAAGAATTCCTTATCTGCACAACGTAACTGAGATAGGATCTAATGTTTTGGGGT
>NW_004955409.1:4126414-4127062 GCF_000276665.1 Chinchilla lanigera
GTCATGTGATTTGTTTCCCTTTTGGATCAGTGTTAACTTAGCGGCTGTACTTGTAATCCCATTGATCGCAGTTCGACCCATTTTGTGGATGTGTTTGTGATTTGCTGTATAAAATACCCTTGACAAAGGGCCTCGGTGGCCATCCATTTGGGACCCCTCCTTGGAATCCAAGAGCTATTTTCCTTATTTCCAGTAAAACTCTCCTAACTTCCTCTTCATCGACTTCAGTCCTCCATGTTGTGAGATCACGAACCCGGCACAGTTGACAGCTAACAGGTTGGGAATTATATTTCTCCTATATCAGAAGGAATCAACTCTGCTGACACTTTGATTTTGGACTTCTGTCCTCAGAACTGTGAGAATGTAATGTGAGTTTCTGTTGGTGTGAGCCAGAAGTTCATGGTAGTAAGTTACAATAGCTATAGGAAATGAATGCACTAAACGACACTGTTTCAAGTACTTCAGGATTTACGCTTCAAGATTAGATTATCTTTTAAAATTTTGATAGAATTCCTCTAATAAAATATTTTAGATGTGTTTCTGGTGTGGTAGTTTTTTGGGAACTCTTATTTTTTATTTTATTTTTTAAGTTTTAAATTTTATTTTATTTTAAAGAGTAAAAAGGATAACATAATAACGTGGGGGGGG
>NW_004955409.1:4127162-4130672 GCF_000276665.1 Chinchilla lanigera
TTTCTCAGGAAAACAAATAGACAAATGATAGTGAGTTACAGACAAAAGAGGTAGGAGATTATCAATAGCTGTTGTAAATATTTATTTATTTATTTATTTTTCTTTTGGTACGGGGAACTGAATTAATGACCTCAGGCTTGCCAGGCAAGCGCTTATGTCGCTGAGCTACATCCCTGGCCCACTTATTTTTTATTTTATGGAAATTGTTCTGTTTAAGATTTTTATATCTCCCGTGTTTTATTTTGATAAGCTGTAATTTGGCAAGCATAAGAAACTTATTTGCGAAGAGATGTGCAAATTAGCCTTTTATGATTTTTAAAGGTTTCTTCTAGCACTTGTTTTCGCTTTGCCATTTATCTGTATATTTATGCTATTAGGGAAGAAGTATAATATTTTCCACCTTTTATGAATTCTTAGTAGGGTCTCCTTATGCAAGAGACAAATTATTAACAGGAGAAAACCAGCAAAAGTTTAATTACATGTTTACCTCTATGTAAAATGAGTAAACCTCTAGATTCAAAAAAATTGTCTTAGACTTCTAATTTAAATACCATCATTTGCTGAAATGAGAAACAAGGGTGTAGAGACAGATAAGTTAAGACCAGGAATCCAGGAAAAGCCCCCAAAAGAAGGGTCATTATGCAGATTTCAGTGCAGATTGATAAAATCTCTAGTCATTTAGTCATCCTTTTGTGACTAATACATACTTGTCAGTTGTAAACTTGTATATTGTGAATTTTGCTATGTATAGTTTCATTATTTTTCAGAAATTTTATGATGTTTTATAATGCTATTTTTATAATTTTCACTTTTACTCGAGTCAATTTAATACAAGATCTTTTGAATTTTTAGTAAGGATTACCATTTAGTCTTTTCCCCACTTTTTAATACTTAGTTTTTTCTTGCAGTAAGAGTGCTGTTTGTCATATTTCTATGTCATGCAACCCCCTGAGCTTTTCTTGTATTCCTGTGTGCGAGCAGTTGTGAGCATTCCATCAGCCCTTGAGAAAGTACATTCTCTACTCTCAGGGTATGATGCTTTTCAGTTCTTACTTTTTCTTAGTACATATTAGCAGTATGGATTTAAAAATCTATTTTAGACCTATTTTGCCAATTATGTTCCTGATATTTTTATGACTTTTGTTCATTTGTCTACTTTGCTTGTCTCATGCTGTGATGTTTATAGCATGCTTTTTCTCCCTCTTCCTGTTCTTTTTATTTTACATGCGCTATGTCATTTTGCATATAGATCTTCACAACTACTTTATGCTCATTGTAGAATATAGTTTTAAAAAACATTGTAAAGACCTCTTTTTGGTTTTCTTTCCCACTTTTTGACTTGCTATTCACTTTATTTGGTAGTAAGATCACAAACTCTACTTTCTGATTATTTCTGTATTTTTATTTATCCTTAAAACCTAATTTTTAAAAACAATTTATGTTAGAGACATTGTCTCACTGTGTAGTTCAGGCTGACCTTGAACTCACAGCAGTCGTGCTTCTGCCTCCCAACTGCTGGGATTACAGGCATATACCGCCACACCTGGTTTAAGAATTTGTTTTAGCTGGGTGTGGTGGCGCATGCCTGTAATCCCAGCACTCAGGAGGCTGAGGCAGGAGGATCCTTGCAAGTTCAAGACCAGCCTGGGCTACAAGTGAGCTTAAGGCCGGCTTGAACTGCATCGAGAGACCCTGTCTCAAAAAGACCAAAAAAAGAAAAAAAAAAAAATTTGTTTAGAGTTGATAACTATTAGTCAGTTTTCTTCAGAAGGTAGGGGGCTTTTTCTACGTGTAGGTTCAGTTTTTTTTTTTTTTTTAATATTTTTACAAAGTTTTCTTGGAATTGCTTTAAACATATACTTCTCTAATGGGTCAGTGTTCTTCAAGGACGCCAATAATCTGAACTTTCAGTTGCCCTTCGCTAACTTTCACTTGAAATGCATGCCCTCCTTTCCTTTTTACATGTATGTCTTAACCTCATTGTGCTCCTAGATTTTCTCTTGTGTCTTCAGAGCCTGTACTAGGTAATGTTAATCAACTAGGTTTTCATTAGAATCACTTCTCTTCTGAGCTCATTACATGATTTTTGCTGTCACTCCAGGAAACTCTCTCTGCAGCTGTTTCTGATCCCCCCATCAGAGCTCTGCCTCCAGGCTTAATGCACACACTTACACAGACACATACCTATCTTGTCTATGGCCAAGAAAATGGGTCTGGCCCTGACTTCAAGATCAAGGGAGGAGGTCAACCAGCGAAGATCGGATCGATCCCACTAGTTAAGCCAGATTTCTTTCCTGTCCTTTGGCCTGGAGCTCACTTCCTTATCTCTGCCCCACGTTATGCCTGGGATACAACCGAGATAATAATGGGGGTCAGTGAGCAACACGAATGCCTCGTAGGTCACGTGGAGCCTGGCACAGCGTCCCTGCCACCGGCATCAGACTGTCAGATTTGACCTGTGAGGAGCTCCGTAGTCAGGCAGTAGAATCACTGGGGAAGGCTTGAAAGTAGCACGCTCATTTTTTTCCTTGCTTCCTCGCTTCCTTTCTTCCTCCTCCCCCTCCCGCACTTCCTCTCCCTCCTCTTCTTCCTCTTCCCCTTCTCTCTCCCCCTCTTTTTCCTCTTGCTTTTCTTCTTCTTCCTCTTCCCCGTCTCTCCGCTCCTTCCCCTCCTCTTCCTCCTCCTCCTCTTTCTTTTTCTTTGGGTGGTCCTGGGATTGAACCAGGGCCTCCACACTGAGCTACAGCCTGGTCCTTTTCACTTCTAGACAGAATCTCGCTCAGCTGCTGAGCTGCCCTCTGCTTCAGTCTGTTGGACCGTGGTGTTGGAGGCCAGAATACAGGGCCACCCTTCCCAACCGGGGGTTTCTTGTTTCTTGGCTGTTCCAGTGGACAGAACTAAGGATATACTTTTTTTAGGGACCATAGCTTCCTTAGAAGAGATTCCATGGTTGAACAGCGCTGAGGTTTCCTTTTCCTTGATTCTATATCTTACAAAACAACGCATTTCACGGTGGGAAACTCGGATCCCAGCAGCACCAATATCTTTATTTGGCATCTTAGAATACGTACAAAATAGCTTTCAGGATCACCGTATTGATAACACTCTCACCAGCAAACTTATCCTGCACGTAAAGTCCAAGTTCTTTTTTTTTTTGCCAGCTGTTCTCCTTGAAATACTCCTGCAGGTGGAGAGTTAGAGCACCACACTCGAAACTTGCACGAAATGATTCTAGTTCTTGTTCTGAGTGGTTGTACTGTGATATGTGTTGATATGTGTTTAGGGTGGCTGTTTTTTGTTCATGTTCTTTTTAGATTTCTTTCAATCTGTTGACTTTAGAAATAAATGCTAAGCATTTGCATGGCACCAAAGTCATAACTAAATAAAAAATATAATAACAGTAGTTCTTTACTTTTCCTGGTCTTTTTGACTAATGTCTGTTCTTTTCTTGTTGGCAATTAGTCCTATTAGTCCTCTGGTTTATCTTCCCTGCATTTTTCACTTTTTTTT
>NW_004955409.1:4131252-4166697 GCF_000276665.1 Chinchilla lanigera
CTTGAGCTCTCTTTGTAGCCCAGGCTGGTCTCGAAGTCGCAACAATTCTCCTGCCTCAGGCTCCCGAGTGCTGGGATTACAGGTGTGCGCCACCACGCCCTACAAAGATAGTTTAATTCCAGTTTTTTTAAAGTTTATTTTGGTACCAGGAATTGAACTCAAGTCCTTGCTGAAGGCGGGTGCTGCGCCCTGAGCTATGTCCCCGGCCCCCAGTTTTTTCTTACAGTAGGTGTCTGGCTGAGTAGAAATATTGTTGAAATCTGAGCACAAGCCCCACATTTCAAAGACGTTTGCAGTGACTGACGGGGCATTGTCACTTTTTGGTGTCCCTGTATGTGCCCGTGGTAGAAAAAAAAGTGAGAAAAAGGAGAGAAGAAAAAAGACGAGAGTGGAGGAGAGGGTGGGCGCGGAGTGAGCCTGGAGCCGCCGTGGATGCACAGTTACGGTGCGTCCACTGGGGGGCAGTAGGACTCCAGGAATGAATCCCGGGGTTTCTAAAAAAGCGATCCGCAGTCCCCGGGAAGGATGAGGAACCCGGCGGGTTTAGTTCAGGCTCCGCCCAGCGCAGCCGTCTTCTAAATGGACGCATCCTTCCAACCGTACCAGCTTAACCGTTCACGTTCCCTTCTAGACTCCGTTCACCCCTCAGTCATGTGATTGCTAAAAAAAGACTCGGACCCGGACCCAGTTGATGATTGATTTATGGCCTCTCGGTTCAAAGACGCCGCAACAGCACGTGCTAAAAAGTACCTTTAAGATTCAGTGCAATGTAGTTTCACACCCTGAGTCCACTAGACTCTTTATTTCTACCTCTTTAGTTTTGGTTTAATTGTGATGGAACCTGATCGTAAGAACAGGTGGAGAAAAGGCAGAACAAAAAGTAAACTGGATCTGAAAATCATTCTAACTCAGATTAGGGTCTCACAGCTCTTTCCAGCGGCTAGAGAAGTAGCCCTGCGCGTCTCGTTTGGGGTTCCTCACGGCCTCTGGGGGCTCCGCTACGCTGCAGGGCTGCGCATCTGCCGCTGAGAAGGGCGCCGCTCTGAGGGTGTGCAGGGAGGCTTGGCACAGTGCCAGCACTCAGGCAGGACTGCTGCCCGCTCACCCGCTTCCGCTGCGGCCTCCGCCCTCCCGGCCTGCTGCTGAGGTCCGCGCGTGGCTTCCCTGGGCTGGGCTGGAGCCCCAGAAACCCTAGCTTGAGGAAACACCAACAGCGTCCTGAGATGTGGCCTTAAAAGGCCAAGCCGTTAGGCATGGTGGTGCACAGTTGTAACGCCCGCTCTCTGGAAGACCGAGGCAGAAGGATACCAAGTTCGAGTCCTACCGGGGCTACTTAGTCAGGCCCTGTCTGCAAATAAAAAATAAAAAGAGGGCTGGGGATACAGCTCAGTGCAAAGACCCTGGGTTCAACGCCCACTACTGCAAGAAAAAAGGCCAAATGCAATATTCGCCAGAGTGATACGGCGCGGGTAGGGCATGCAGACAACTCCGGAGGACAGGGGGAAGCGACCTGAGCCCCTGAGGGTCGTCAGAGAGGGCTCCCAGGGCGAGCTGAGTTTTGAAAAATGTGCCGAGGGGAGTAGCGTCAATGAACCGGTACTGGGGAAAGACAGACGCTGTGGACGGGAGGATGTAAGACTGTGGATAATCACCAGGCCGCCACCTTACATGAAGCCAGTCTTCCGTGATGAAGTAAGCACAGGAAAACGTGAATCGAAAGACCTGCCGTGATCGCTAGAATTCTCTGAAAAGAGAGGAGGATCACCTCCTCCCCTCTTGAATTTCTACACCAACATGATGCTGTGGGCTTTGCATTTTTGGATATCAGGTTAGTTCCTGCTTCTGTTCTGCCCCGCGCGGCTTCTAGACCGCCCCCGAGGGCACCGCCCTGGCCCAGGGTGTGGCCCGCTGCGTGGGCTCACCCGGCCGGGGCGGCTTCCGGGACGCCGCTGCACACCGCTGCTGGGAGGTTCTAGCACTGTACGACTGCCCTCCGTCCCTCTTCCACCGAGAGAGCACCGTGTTCCTGTGTATCTGTGAGCGAGTGCGACGTTCTCGCATGCAAAGTGATTTATAATGCAGGTCTCATTTCCCAGGTTTTGCCCCTCTGCCAGAATCAGTCCCCTTCAGTTGAAGTACAGAGGCCGCTTGTATCATCCGCCTTAATCGTGCTGCCCGTCCGTCAGGAGCTCGGGCGCCCCTCTCCCTGTCCTGTGAAGTGCTTCGATCGCAGAGCACTGAGAAGCTGCCCCTCTGCCAAGTGGCACAGCCTGTAGGCCCCCCCGCAAGCCCTGCGGCCCGGACTTGGGCCGACCCTGCTGACCAGTGACGTGCCGTGAAAGTGACCGTGTGTTATCCAAGCCTGGCGGCGTCAGTCTGGGCTCTTGGATCACTTGCTTTGGGAGAAGCCAGCTGCCATGCCACGGGGACCCTGAGGCATCATTCTGGAGAGTTCCCCGCGGGGAGGAACGGGTCCCCGCCCACCAGCTGGCCCCGACTTGCAGGCCTCAGGAGTGGCGAGCCAGCCGCCGGGAGAGAGGCTTCCCCTGCCCCTTGAGGGCTGCAGGCGATGCTGCCGCTGCTGTCTGACTGAGAGCCAGGGAGCCAGGACCCACCCCCAGGTCCCCCTGGATTCCTGGTCCCCAGACACGTGTGGCCTTTCTGGGCCACTCAGCGCGGGAGAGCGTTGGCGCAGAGCAGCGGAGGGCTGCTCCCAGGCGTGGAGCCAGGTGTGCCCAGATGGGTCTGCCTGGAGTTTGCCCTGTCTCTGCCTCTCTGACCTAGGGCGGTTGCAGGGTACTCAGTGCTGGGGCGCCTGTCCTGCCTGTGCCTCAGGGCTAGGAAGACACCCAGAATGCGGTCTCCCTGCTACTTTTGTTGCGAAGCCTGCCTGGACACGGCCTCTTCCTCCTCGTGGCCTGAGCCAGGGCCATCTTCACCTTCCCCCTCGGCACTGGCCTGGGTTTCTCTGCCCAGACCGTGCTGCAGGGGGCTCCTCTTGAAAGGGAAGGCTGACCATGTCGCCGTCCTGCTTAAAACCTCCCGGGACGGCAAGGCCAGTCCACAGGGCTGAGGCCAGGGCGGTGTCACTGCTGGGCAGAGGGAGTGTGGGGTGCGTACGAGGGGCGCGAGGGGGCTTTGGAGGTGCTGTTAACGCTGCTTCTTGACTTCGGTGTGGATCACGCAGTCTGATAATTCTGTACCTTTTTCTGTTTGTGTACTACATTGCAGTAAATTGCTTATGAATAGAAACCAAGGATATAAGCAAGCGAATGCCCTTGTGGCCTCCTTGCTCTTGGGGTGCTGTGGACTGAATGTGTCCCCCAAAGGTTCATGTGCTGGAAACTTCATGTGTTCGAGGCAATGATATTGAGAGGTGCGACCTTCAGAGGTGGTGAGGTCGTGAGGGCTTGGTTCTCAGGAACGGATTAACATGGCCACCATGGCTCACCTCCAAGACACTGCCTTTGTTATAAAAATGAGTTTGCTTCCCTCTCTCCCTCGGTCTCTTTTCTGCTCTGCTCCTCTCTTCTTCCCTCTCCTCTCCTCTCTCTTCTCCTCCTCTTCCTCCTTCTCTTCCTCTCTTCTCCGCCCTCTCCTCCCCTCCTCTCTCTGTCTCTCTGTCTCTCTGTCTCTCTCTCTCTCTCTCTTGCTTTCTACACCATGGGTACTTAGCAAGAAGGCTCTCAGTAGATTCCAGTCCATCAATCTTGGATTTCCCAGCCTGCGGCATCGTAAGAAACAAATCTCTGTTCTTTATACATTACTCACTCTACAATGCTCTGTTATGGTAGCACAAAATGGACACAGACAAGGGGGACTCTCCTTTACTCTGGCACCCAGGGTGTTCTAAGTCAGTGTCCAGGGTCTGCCTTCCCAGCACTGTAACTTGCTGTGTCCCGCACACCTTGTCGCGCTGGTTATATTTCTCAGCTTCCTGCTGCTTCCTCTGTTCTTATGTCACAGGAAAAACCTATATTTGCCTTTCCAGAATCACTCAAAAATGCCATCTGTGAAGTCCTTTGTGACCTCTAGGGAGTGCGTGGCTCTTTCCTCCGGGTTTCCACACTGCTTCTCGCAGCTGGCTGCAGGAGAGCTTCCTGTGATGATGGAAGTGCGCTACATTCGTGCCCTCCAGTATGGTAGCCACGGGCCACATGTGGCCATTGACCGCCACAAATCTGGTTAGTGAGACTGAGGAAATGAGTTTTTAATCTCAGTCAGTTTTTCAGTAAGGTGTGGGATAGATGGAGACAGCTTAAGAGAAGGGAAAAGAGAACCGATGTGGACCTAGAGTTCCCCAGGGTCCCAGAGCCCGGGGTGAAAATATCTGACCCACTGCTCTTCCAGGGAGGAGTTCTAGAAGCTACAGGCAGATGTTTGCTTTTTAGAAGATTGGAGAGAGATCAGTGTTTTTGTGAAACATTCTGGCAGTGCTTCTCAAAGCTGGCTTCACACTGGAATCAGAAAAATTTAAAACATATTAGGTCCCAAGAACCCCAGACCTGCAGACTTAGGAGCTCCAGGAGTGGGCCTCAGATGTCCCCACGTTTGTAAAAGCTCCTTTGTTGATTTTCTTGAAGTTTTCTCAGGTGCATATTTCAGAGTCATAAATTAAAACATATATAAATACTTTTCCCCAGAGAAGCATGCTATTTTATTTATGTGTATTGTAAGTTCAGGAACTGGAATAAATTAAATTATGTTCTCACTCTAACACAGGATAGATGTTGATCTATTTTGGCAAATAACATTCACTGAATAGTGACATTGATGGCGGTCCTGAGCATTTTTGAATGCTTTCTTATCTACTTGTGAGAAAAATATACAGTGAATGCTTACACTTTAAAATTTTATTACAGTAAAAAACACATCATCATTAGTACCTTTCTGAATCCTTCCTCCTGATTCAAGCACACTTCTCCCTCAGTCTTGCCACTTTCTGAAGCAGTTCTGGAAGTCCTCTTTCATGAGTGTCTTTAGGAGGTGTGCTTTTAAAACAATATAGCGAATGCTTCTGCCAGGAGCTGTTCACTGGAAAGGCAGGCTCGTGAAAGCATGACACTGTGTCCTCACCCACCTTATTCACTGGGTCTGTGCCATGGTGTCAAGCAAAAACGCTGAAATAAGACGATTTGGACGATTATTTATGTCGACAGTCACTGATCGGGATTATTCCCAGAATATCAGGCCCTGATCTCTGGTGGTCTAGGGCTTATATGGGATCAGCAAGCAGGAAGTACAGAGGCAGAATGACTTGTCCATTGGGCACTGGTTTATACAATGGACGTCGTAGTGACCAGTTCTGCACCACAGTGACCAGCCATTTCTAAGAGACAGAAGCAACTGGAACTGGAAGAGGAACAGAAACTGTTACCTGGGCAGCTAAGAAACTGGCTAGGTGTGTGTGTGCATTTTCTGGAAATGTTTTGAATCAGTTCAGGGTGTGCAGGCAGCCAGGGCAGCTCAACGAAACTTGGGAGGTCAGCTGGTAAGGGCCAGGTAGGGTCTCAGTCTTCGAGGGGTGTGTTCCAGACAGAGCACTGAGTGAGAGCCTGGGTGTGGAGCGAATGTCAGCTGGGTTCTAGAACTGGGGTACAAAATTTACAGAGAACTAGCAATGTGCTAGGCACCGGGGTTAAATTAAAGCCTTGAATGGGCAACACAGTGTCTGTTCTCAAGGAGCTTAAGGAGCCCAAGGTTCTTGAGGTGACAGGCATGATCAGTAAAAAATTACAGGTGATTAAAAGTCACAAGCGCATTCAGGAGAATTACAGGACGCTGAGTAAGTGTGTGACATTAAGGTCCTGTGGGATTTTGAAGTACAGAGATCAGTGTACGAATCGGTGGACAAAGAAACGAGGAAGCCAGGCCTTAACGGCCGGAGCTTGGTTTCGTGTTCTAGGTTCCTCTCCTGAAGATCCCCAGCCGGTTACTCCCTCCCTGTCATTTCTGTTATCTTCTGTACAAGATAATATCTGCTCTGCTTATCTGGTTGAATTTAAAATAAAGCATGATTTTTAGCAAAAACTACCTTCCTTAGAACATGGTGGTTAGTGAAGTTGCTTCCTGTAACGTGCATAGCCTCGGACAGTGAATTCTTTTCCCGTTTAACTTTGAAGTTTTGTACGAAGATTGCTGACAGTGAGAACTACCTGACGTGTGAACTATTAGTCTGACGTGTCGGAGTCTCTCCAAGAAGTACTGACTCATAAACGAACAGTATTCAGAGAGTTTTATTTATTCACGCAATCTCTCCCACGGAAACAGTTCAGTCCTGCGCATGTCTATTTTGGTTAAAAATAAAAAGGACTTATACCGTAGGCAGTCTTTTTGGAAGGCAGAGAAGGGGAGGTAGGTTGTATGGGTTTATGAGCAATAAAGGAAGGAAAAGACAAACAGTGACTGGAAAGCAGTATTTTTTATTTGAAAAATTTCTAGTTTCTGGTTCGAAATGATTATTTTCAGCGAGTGAAATTTGGTGCACTGTATGTAATGGATCATCTTCAGCATCGTGCCTTCAACTCTGCCAGGTGGGTGTTGATGCCGGAGTGTGGCAGGGGTATCTTTTAGGGTGTCCAGACGTGGCTGAACCACTGTGTGTCTGGTGCACTGAGCGGGGTAGAGGTGGACCAACACTGCCGCATCCCTGGACACATACGTTTGCCACATCTTTGGCCATTTCTTAGTGTACATTCCTGGAAATGGAAAGACCTCATCCCAGGATGCACACACATCGTGAGGTGTCTGGAAGATCTCCAGGGTTCCCAAGGGGAAGGTGGCCCCAATTTAGCCTCTCCCCACAAGAGTAACAAGAGGCTGTCTTGGAGTGGCTGACAGATTGTGGAAGGATGGAAAGGTGATAGGACCTCACAGCCGGTGGCTACAGAGATATGAGACGACCACTTCGTCTTTGAGTTATGTTCCAGACTCTCCCAAAACACTGAGCGTGAAGCTGTACGTGGAGATTCTGGTAAAAGAGCAGATGAGCAGAGAACGTCGGAATTGTGTCACTAGGCGGGTTGCAGTGGAAAGGTCATCGTGGTAGCAGTCAGGAAGCCTGGGTTTTGGAATTTAACAAATGTCCTCTGATGGTCGCCTCATCTCTAAGATGGCGCCCACCCTCCCAGCTGTGACACTGTGCGTCTCTGAGGGCCGAGAGCGTCACTTTGTGAGGGAGCCGTCGGGGAGCTGTTGGTGAGGGAGGCATCAGATGTCTCGTGGGGGGAAGTGACACAAAACGAGACTGTCCCTGTGTCGTGGCTGTTCACTCTCCGTTTCCTGGTGATAGTCGCTGTTGCCCTTGGAAACTGACTCAGAGCTTACCCCGAGAGCATGGTCTGATGAGCTTCTAACAGCCGCAGCACGGTGCTGCTGGTGGCCACTCGAGGCATTTGAATGTTACTCAGTGACGATCACTTCCGAGTCACACTGACGCCCAGTGATGCACTGCGTGCCGAGGGCACAGCGGCCCTCCTCAGCCAGGGCTGCGTGGAAAGGCGCAGCATGACCTGCCGTCCCTCTGAGTGAGTTCTACCTGGAAGTCCTCACACGGGAATCTGAACACTTCCCACTTGCTGCTTCTCCAGAACAAACTTTTCGTTGATCGCTAAGAGCCAGGGGTACTGGGTGGTTGCGTTTGGGTGCCCACTGGCTGGCGTAGCACACTAGGTTCTTCGTGGTGGCATAGAACATAAAGAGAGAGTGGATGAGGGAAGAGTGATGCAAAACCAGTGCTAGCGTGTTGCTTGATTCTGTGGGCATCCTGTGTCCAAAAAACCCCTTGCACAGAGCCTGATGCACATTAGGACATCAGTATGCATCATCAGTGCTCCAGGAGCGTGTGAACAGAAGCTATGGGCTACAGCATTCATAACTGTAAAAAAGAATGCGTATTGTGTTTCAGGGATTAATCCCTGAGTTGAAAAGAAGAGGTGTAATGTCTCCTAACCAATGTTCCAATTACAATAATAAATAACAGTTACTGAATATTTTCCATATGCTAGGCACATGCAATTTTATGTGATCCCACAGCTGGATGACATGGGTACCATCGACGCGACCCCCATGTCCCAGATAAGGTCACACAGGGTGACTTGCGCAGTGGGACTAGCTACAGAGTGATTGGGCTTCGCTGGTCTGACTGCAGAGTTCCCAGTCCCACCAGTAGGCAGTGTGGTCCTTTCACACACACAAGGGCTGCTCTGCATCCTTGGGACCACATCACAAAGGATCAGTCCCTAAGTGGGACATCTGGTCACTTTCAGAAATGAGAGAAGAGAGGAAACGAATTCATTTCCACTTACCAATTAAGCACCACTCACTTAGTAGAGGAAACAATTAGGATATAAGATCTTGATCGTGGAAAAATTAAGTGGTGCTTTCAACCAACATGAAGCCACTTCTTTACTTCAGCGTGTCTTTGTCCCTGTACGGGTGGTGGATGAACGCTGTTTGCTTTTTTTTCTCCCAGATTTGACGTTTTATATACACACTGGATGCATTTGTGAAATGCCCCTGATCTGAAGCTTTTGTGCAGCGCTGCTCCCTTTGGGTCTTCCCATGCTAAACATGCTGAGATTGCAAGTTCATGGGAATCTGGGAAGCTCTGAAGTCTTTAAAATGGATCTGAAAATTCACAACAATGTTGCGTACGTATTCGCCGGAGAGAGCAGCCCAGTGGTTCCCGAGTCCCAGGCACACGGCCCTAATAAACCCTGGGCCCAGAGCAGGGAGCGGTGGTCCTGTCTACCCAACTCCCAGGTGGAAGGGGCCTGGTTACCTGCGCAGTGGTTGACACGATCAGAGTGCAAGTGGATACTGCTCCCTGTGTGTGTCCTGGAATACCTGTCCCTGTCAATAGCTCAGAAGAGGGAGAATCCACGCTTGGGGATGGGAGAAATGAAAGGCACATGAGAGGATCATTAAACATCTCAGGGTCATAGAGTCTAACTCAGGGGGAGACCTGGACTTTTCACTGAGAATTTAGAGCTCTCTTGGAGGTCCTTGAAGCTATGTGCTCCCTTTACTGGACAGAAAGCGTCTCAGCTGGATACAAGGGGAGCCTAGGACACTCTTCATGGTGCTCCACCCCAATGGGACCCGTATTTTAGTCACAGCTTTATGTAATGTCAGGTTTCCATTATGAAGCCCTATGAAGATACATCTAGGAATAGACCAATTCCTCACTTAGCAGAAAACATCTTAGGGTTGATGTTGAACCCCAGAAAACATTCTAGGGTTGCCGGGTAAAGGCCTTGCCTTTGGATTTTCAGTGACTTTGCTCCCATACTTATTTTAAAATGTGAAGAGTGCCCAGGAGCATAGCTTACCTGTGCGGTTTTTGGGCCACCGAAAGCAATCTGGATGGGCAGATGTGACATGTCAGGTGCTCAGGAAAGTCCTGCAAACCCTGTGACACTGATTCCCAGAAACAGGGTCAAACGGGAGGTTTCTGAAATGTGACACTGTCCGGAGAGGCTGAAGTGGTCAGGTTTCAGAGCGGCAGGGACATGGTTCCCAGTCTCGATGGAGATAAAATCCAAATGATGAAGTCTACAGTAGCCTCTTGATCAGCTTACAGGCTGAGAATTTGTCACACTAAACATTGTTGTTGTTGTTTTTTTTTGTTTGTTTGTTTTGTTTTTCCCCCGGTACCGGGAATCGAACTCACCACTTCGCGCTTGCCAGGCAGGCGCTGTGCCGCTGAGCTAAATCCCCAGCCCCTGTCACACTAAACATTGAACATCCTTGAAACTGAGAAGGTTTAGAAATGAGTGACACGTTACACCTATGCCTCGAAAAGAGAAGACAGTTTTCGGGTTTCAACCAGTGAAAGCCTAAAAGAATTGGAGACATGAAACCTTTTAAATTTTCCTGTTTAGGTTGACTTTGAGCCTCTTAGTTAAACCTTTGCTATTCTAGACAGCCCACCTGAATATTAGGGATGCCTGCAGGGTTTTGTTAGTAGTTTTTGGATTTGGTATTACTTCTGCAGGAGTTTTGAGCTTGACGTGTTCTCCGCTGCTTCGAGATGAGCTGGCTGAGCTCCGGTACCCAGCACTCTGAGGCAGACCAGAAAGGGCTCTCAGGATACTCGATGTTCTCCTAAACCTCAGGGCAAAGAAGGAGGCATCATCTTTGAGTGTTCACCTTTTCCTTCCTTTCTTTCTTTTTTTTTTTTTTTTGGTAGGGAATTAACAATGGTTGTTGTATTACATATTGATATCTTCAAAGTGGCTTCTCATGAAAACAGATATAGAAATGCAATACTGGTCAACCAAAGACTCATTGACAGTTTCTTTCAGCATAGAAATAGAAGACAGAAGAACAACCATGTTAACTATCATGTATATACATACATACAAAATTTCTCCTTCTTTCCCTTCTCTTTTCCCACATCCCAGTTGCCCTTTACTCTTCAGCGGTTTCCTATCGTTTCACAGTGTCTATAATACCTCCGAGTTTAAATTAACTCTTTCAAGATTTACACTAGTGAACAATGCAGTGCTTGCACATGTATGTTTGATTTATTTCACTTATGAGTATGGTCTCTAGTTGTGACCATTTAAATATAAAGGCCTCAAGTTTATCTTTCTTTATAGCTGTGTAATATTCCATTATAAAAAAGTACCACAATTTTCTTATCCAATCTTCAGTGGATGGACATTTGGGTTGCTTCCACATTTTAGCAATTACAAATTGTGCTTCTATGAACATAGGTGCACATATATCACTGTGATATGATGCTTTTAGATCTTCTGGGAAAATACCCAGCAGGGGGAGAGCTGGGTTGAATGGGACCTCTAAACCTAGTTTTCGGAGGAATCTCCAAACTGATTTCCACAGTAGTTTCACCAGTCTGCATTCCCACCAGCAGTGGAGAAGGGTTCGTATTTCTCCACAGCCTCGCCAGCATTTGTTATTGGTTGATTTCTTAATGCCAGCTATTCTTACCGGGGTAAGGTGGAATCTCAGTGTTGTTTTAATTTGCATTTCTCGAATGACTAATGTTGAACATTTTCTCATATATTTATTTGCCATTTGTATCTCCTTGTCTGAGAAGTGTGTATTCATCTCCGCTGCCCATTTTTGGATTGGGTCTTTGAATTGGCTGAAATTTTTAAATTCTTTATATGTTCTAGATAGAAGCCCTTTGTCTGAGGGACAATCAGCTAAAATTTTTTCCAAGTTTGTGGGTTTTCTTTTGACTCTGCTGGTGATTTCTTTAGATGTGCAGAAACTTTTCAGTAGGATGAGATCCCAGTTGTTGATTCTTTCAAGTGTTTCACGTGCAATTTGGTTTTTATTCATGAACTCTCTGCCTACCCCTATGTCTTCGAGGTTTTTACCTACTTTCTCTTCCAATAGATTTAGTGTTTCTGGTTTAATATTAAGATCTGTGAACCATTGTGACTTGAGTTTGGTGCATGGTGATAGGCTTGGGTCTATTTTCAGTCTTTGGCAGGTATTAAGCTTCCTTCCTTTCTTACGGCCGAGTATTGTTGACTCTGTCTTTGGAAAACTTCTTGAATCTAGATTTTGTTTTCTAGTCCCACGACACAGCCTTGACCCAAGCTATGGCTGTCACTGCCTGGATAAGCGGAAGGGCTGCTGTCTAACCCTAACGTGCGTCTTTCTCCTTTGTTAGCCATCACTTCCCTCTCTGACCCTCTGCCAGCTGGCCGCCACGCCCTCCAGTGCTTCTTGAAATGCTCCTTTTTCTGACAGCTCTGTTTTGCTCCTGTTGCTGCTCTCCCTACCTGGATGTCTTTCTTTCCTGTTTTTTCAGTATAGCAGATATTGTGAAATAGGAAGAAACTGTTCAAAAGGAAAGGGGAACTGGGGGTGGGAAGGGGGAAAAGAAGGAAAGGAAAAGAAAACATGAGAAGGATAAAATGGAAACAAAGCTTTATAAATAAGGAGGGGAAGAGGGGTTAAAGGGCGGGGAATGGGGAAAAAAGAAGAATCAAGATATATCATGTCCAGATACAAATTTTTTTACAGGGAAAGTGATCATTATGTATGTCTACACTGTACCAATAAACTTAATAAAAAAAAAATCCTGGTTCCACCGGGCATCCACTGTTAGTTGATTTCTTGGTAACAGTCATTGTTTCCTGGCGTGAGATGGAACCTCCATGAGGTGACAACTAGGACAAGACGACTCTCCTTCAGTGCAGTTGTGAGTGTCCTGAGATGACAATGACTTTCCATGCTCTAAGAAATGTGGTTAGATCTCCACAATGCATCTGGCCTTTCTCACTAACCTGCACACTCTGAAGAGTAATTCCGGGGGAAAATCCCCCCCAAATCTCAAAGCATCGGGTTTACGTTCACAGTCTTTCCCAGCTCAGCTCCTTCTGTGCGATCTGCACCCCCAGGCCCTTTGGGTGTCCCATTCTTGCCCTGCTCATTGCCAGTAAAGCATGCAGGACACATATGACTGCGGCCGTGGAGGGAGTCCAGTGCCAGAGCCTTGGCTCCTCTTGCACGGGAGGTTGCCTGTCTTGACCCAGGCCTCACACTTTGCCCGCCATGAGGAGGCAGGGACCCAGCCTTGCGCCAGGAGTCACCTTTGTCCCCAGGACCTCTGCCTTGCAGATTTCATGCTTTGAGCAACAAGGGAACAGCCTGTTAGCCCAGATTCTCAGGTGCCCCCACATCTTTCTGGATATTTCTGCAGGCAGCTCCCTCTGGAAAAGTCTGGGCCCAAAACTGGAAAAACCAGCACTCTGGTGCCTTCTTCCATGGGCACCCCCACCCTTTGCCTTTGGTCTCTGATATGATTCAACCCAATATTTCCTTTCTTTTCTGAGATTCTCCCTGACATCTGTTCTCGCTGACATCTGGGTACAAAGCAAAATGCTGGCTTATCAAAGGATGCTCAGAAACAGGGGCGGCACAGGCCCTGAGACTGAGCTCACTCTACCCAAGGCGACTCAGCATTTGTGGGGATGTGTGTCCAGTACCTTGTGGCTGTTCACCTCGAAGGGGATTCCCCAAAGACAGCCTTGGGCGGGGTCTGCTCCCCTCCACCAGGTGCAGGACGCCTCTAGCAGGCGGGATGAGCCCTCAGCTACCTGGAGCAGCTCCACCTGCTTCTGCTGTCCTCGGAGACCCTTGCCTGGTTTCTGCCCCAGGAAGACCTAGTAAGCACCTCTGCAGACGCTCCCAGGCGAAACACTTGTGTCCTCCACATTCAGGAGAGCCCCAGCGCACGGATTAGGGGCTCACTCCAGCCATCTGGAATACGGGCCCAGAGGGAGCAGAGGGCAGCTGTTTAGGCAGTGGGATGGAAGGCAGCTGGAGGAGGGCACAAAAGGGATCAGCTTCTCTCTTGCACTGCTGGCTCATGGAACGAACAAGATCCTCCCTACTCGCCTCTCCTCTTTCTCGATTCTGCTGTTTCTCCTGGCCCTTCCACGTGTGCACAGAAATGTGTCCTCCTTCTCCTCCACTCCTGTGGGTCTGAAGCCTGTTCCCACAGCGGGCACCTCTGTTAGCATCTTACCACACTCATCACAGTCTGTTCACAACTTGTTTCTCTTCCACCCAAAGACTCAGGCTAAGGCAGAGACCTCGGGATCTTCAACGCTTTGATACAGAACTGGGGCTCAGAAAACCAAAAGAACGTTGTTATGGTTTGTGTCTGCATGTCCCCCCAAATCCTCATGCTGTCATGGGGAAGGCTTCTAGATTTTTGATTGATCCATAGTCTACTGTTGGGATTATGGGTGTGAGGGCTACACCCGCCCTGGGGCAGGTAGTTTGCATACAATGTAAGGCAGGGAAAGAGGCTGCTTGCCTCTCCCCTCCTTTGCTCTTGTTGCTTTTGCTGTCCTCTGCCCCCATGAATGCTTGCCCCTTGCTATGTGCCACTCTGCCTCGGAGCCAGCCAAGTATGGACTGAAACCTCCACAAACTGTGAGCTAAATAAACCTTTCCTTCCTTCACTTTGGGTGTTGAGTATTTTGTCTCAGCAACGAGAGAGAAAAGTCACCAAGACAAATGTGAAGTGCTCCAGGGACATGTCCTGGTCAGAGGTATAATGAGCCTGGACTGGACCCTGTGCTTCACACATACCAAGTAAAGGAAAGGGAATGTATTGCCCACTGACCCACAGACCAGACCAAAGGAGTCAGAGATGGAGTGAGGAGGTCATTAAAGCCTTTTGCCCCTGGCTCTGCCTTCCTGCTGGGATGACAGCTGCTAAGCAGAAAAGGAGGTTGACGTAAGTGAATGTGAGAAGGTCCTGGCCACTGCTGTGTCTTGAAGGCTGTGAGGTGGCAGGACCACCAGAGCCCTGACCTGACCCAGATCGCATGCATTCTTCCACTCCTCCTTTCTGGTGAGTGCCCTATGCTGGGAGGATCTCTTAGGATGGCAACTCTGTAAAAATAGTAGAGGCCAAAAAAATCTCCCCTGAGCACTTATTATGTGCAAAGAAGACACTGTCCTCCCCTGGGAGCCACAGACACATCACCGCGGGGAGTGTTTCTCTTGCCAGTGCCAACACTCTATTCCAGGATCCGGTTTTGGCTGCGGACAATCGGTTATTTGGAAGCAAACTATTAGAATGACTTTTATAGCTAAGGATGCCAATTGTCTGGCTTGGGGTTAGGCTGTCTGGTTTAGAGCTGGGTCACTGAGTTCTGGAACACATGGTTCAGCATGCATTTGAAAGGGCAGGCTAAATGCAAATCACCTGCTTTTGGTGAATGAGCTTGCATAACAGGAGGCTCAGGGGTTGCAAGTTCCTCTGTGTCCCAGGCGTGGGAAGGGACATTTAGGAAAGCCCTTGAGGAAAAGTCCATGCTGGTATCAGGAGCCGCTCCTCAGAGATGAGTTTTAGTTGCTCCCTAGAGATGATTTTGAGTACCTTTATTTATTTATTAAAGGAAACTGTACCAGTTTAGTTTTAACGTAGTAGTGGATTTACACTATTTTTAGCTGATTGTTAATTCTTGAAATTTTAATAGTACAGTAGGAAACTCCTTTTTTTGAGGTAGGGATTGAATCTGGGGCCTTTGACTGAGCTACATCCCCAGCCATTGCTCCCATTCCTTTTTAAAATTTTGAGGCAGGGTCTTGCTAAGTTGCCCAAGCTAGGCTCCAACTGGGTCTGTTTCTAAATATAGGTTGCTACCCATGGCTTAACTTTGAAAGAAACGTCCCATGTTTATTTCTCTTATTCTCTTTTGGGGAGTTAGCTGAGTAATAGCTAAAACTCAACTGTGAGCGCTTTCATGGACAATGGCAAATCCCACATGAACAATAAATGGTGCCACCAGCAATGGGTACGTTTATATTGGCCAGTGGAAGGGAACCTACTCTCTTTCACTAAAGAGAGTAGTGGCCCACAAACAGGAAGTGGCTACTGGGGGATGGCAGAGACTGAGCTGAGTTACTTTCTCTGGGTGACTGTGAGCCCAGCACACCATGGAAAGTGCCAAAGAACACATGAAACTACTACAGATTAGAAAATGATACTTTCTTTTCAGAAATTAAAGCTCTTAAAGGGATGTGCGATTTCAAAGGTTTGGTGGACCTGTTTCTCAGTGGGAGGTGACTCAGTTTCAGTAGCCAAAGAGAAGAGGGAGTGGACCGGGACCATTATTACTGCGGGTGGGGCCCCGGGGGGAAGGTGAGCGGGGAGGTAGAGGATGAAAAGCCATCTCCTAGGTGCAGGCAGAAAATGCAAAGGCTCCTATTGATCCTCATTGATCTCACCTTTTAAAAATGTCTACTTTTGGTGCTTTATTAGGGAGTACTGAAAGGGTATGGAAAGGTGCACTCAGCGACTATTGTCATGCAAGGGAAGGCAGGCGGGTGGCTGGATCCGGACAGAAAGAACTGGAGATGTGGGTTAGCTCAGAACCCAGACGTCTTTGTGTTCCAAGAAAGGGAATGTGGTGGCCTTTGGGAAGATTCTGGAGAGAGGCTGACACTGACTTTTGTTAGTGAAGGACTCTATGAATAGCGCTGTGTTATATTCTGCTTATTGCTTTTCTATTATTGCATATGCAATTTATGCACAAGCTCATTCTTTCACTTATTTGTTATTCATCTGAGGAATATCTCATTTAATACTCACAAACAGCTGGAGAAGAAGGCTGTGCTTTTCTCAGCTTTACAACCAAGAAGCTAAACCTTAACACTTAAGTAATTTGCGCAACACTGCATGGTTTATACCCCGTAACTTCGATGTGTTCGTGCTCAGGTTTATGGCTGATTTCCTTATATGTTGGGTTTGCAATGCTGTAGAGACTATCCTTAAATTTTATTTTTCATTTAGAGGTGTTTTCCATTGTAGATATTTTAAAGAGATGCTCGCTTCCTCCTCCAAGCTGTTCTTGGTCTTCTTTATCCTATAAGGAAGAAAACCTTCGCTTGTTTCTAGAAATCTGTAGTTTCTGGTTCCCCTTGTTTCTGTCTCTCTAGTGCTGTGTGAACACCTCAGGGCTGGGTACCAGGGAGTTGCCGGAGGGTGGCACTGAGAAGGCACAAGGGAGCAGCTTGCTCTGGTCCTAGAGACATGATTAAAACACACCCGGTTTCAGCATTAACTGGTAAATCTGATGCAACTTCCATATAACCCCTAAATGGTTTTAGGCGCATGTAAAGGAGCCCTAGGTTTTTCTTTTTAAAATCAGACACCAATAGACATGTTTCGTTTTCATATGATCTCACCTTAGGGACCCTTCAAAGTGATTCCCAACTCAGAAATTTAAATCCATTTCCTATGCTTATTTGTTCCTCGGTGTCCTCAGGGTTAACGCTTCCTCTGCCATGAAAGGAAGGATGTTGGGAAAGAAGAAGTGTCCCTGCCTGGAGTGTTAGATGTTGCTTGGGTGTGTTCGGCTTTCATCCACAGAGAGTTCAACCCCCCCACCCCCTGGCGATGATTTAAAGGAAAACAAAAGCCCACCGCCAATTCTTTCATCTCTGGGAAACAGGTGGGACCTGAAGACGTTTGCTTGTCTTCCTCAGCCCGGCTGGCGAAGCTGGGTAAGTAGCCTGACGCTGGTGTCCTTTCCATCCTTTACCCCCAGCCTTCAGCACTCTAACTCCCCGGGGGAGCCAGCCCCACCCCACCTCAGGCCAGCCCCCCAGGAGTTTCCTTCTGTTCCTCCGTGATTAACCACTTCTGCCCTGGCAGCGGCAGCAGGCACCTGTACCAGGAGAGCCTCTTCGCGGCTTCTGGGCTTTCTTCAAGCAGCGTTTTCCCCTCGAGGTCCTCACTGGTAGTGAAGCTGCTCCCTTGCATGGTCTTCCTCTTATTTTCTTCAGAGATGCTGATTTTGGTCACCACCTAGCAGCTTCTGGTAGTGGTAAGTGGTCAAGAGCCTTTTTCCAAGAGTTGATGTCAGGTTTTCAAGAATGGCCCCTGGAGACCCAGTTTGTTTTCTATGCAATTACTAGAGCTTTCAGAATAGTCTGGCTTTCCCAGTGCTATGGGCACGGAATGGATGCTAGTCTGATCTTCCTCCCGCTGGTGGGAAATCTCCCTCTGGGTGAGGGGCCAGGTCCCGCCGAGGTGAGTAGGTGGGAAGCCGTCCAAGGTTGGAGAGAAAAGTGGAGCTTCAGCTCGGGGCTGGCTGGGGCTTTCTGTTTCCTCCTTCCACATTCCTCTTTTGGTTTGCTATTTTCATCTACGTGGTTGAGGTCTAGCAAATATGCTGTGCTATTTACCTTTTGCTAGAATATAATTTTAGGGGAAGTTTATTGGGAGTGGAAGATACAGCACCATCGCTTTTTTGTTTGAAATCTATTTTTTTTGTTGTTGTTCCAGCATCACCTACAAATAACAATAGAAGTAGCATAAATGTACATTTCTTCTTGGTTTGTGAGTGTTGGTCATTTCCTTTCACGGTAGTTGGTTTTATATTTTTAAAGAAGGTTTTATCTGTCGCTCTTACTTGAGGTGCTGTGGTTCCGTGATGAATTTGTGCTGTAGGTGTGACAGTTGGCGCTGGGCTGGGCCTCTGGGGCTGGTGGGTTTGGTTTTCAGTGCTGGGATTTGCCTGAATAGAAAAAATTGATCCTTCTGGCTGTTTTGTCAATAGAGAGGACAGTGTCTCAGGTCTCTGGCTAAGAGCTGTTTGGAGGAAAAAGAAGCTGATGAGAAGCACTAACCGGGGCCCAAAGACTTATTAGAAAGGGATGAGGAAATACAAGGTTTCATCTGGAATCAGAGCAGCTGTGCCGAGGAGTCACCTGGCTCCTTTGCTTAGGTGTGGCTTCCTGCTGGTCCATTGCTAAATGAAAAGTCAGGGTGATTTTGCTTAACTTTTGTTTATGGCACTTTCATATTATATTAGGCATGACTCTTCATAAATGAGTACCAGTGATTTTTGCTGGGCATTTTCTGTGTATGTGTGTATATATGTGTGCCCATTTTCCTGGGCATTTTCTGTGTATGTGTGTATATGTGTATGTGTTTGTGTGTGTGTGCATGCGCACATGCAGGAGTGTTTTATTTTGCTCATATGTGGAGAATTAGATATATTCATCTAGTAGAAAAACAGTTATTTAAAAGGAAACTGGAAATTGTAACTGCTGGAACTAACACTTCTTAAGGGATGCATTCTAGTTGCTTGTAGGGCATACGGGAGGATCAAAAGGTAGGATTTCTTGTGAGGATTTCTCCTGGAAAGATATAAAAGAAAATGGTGATCTCTTAGTGGTGTTGGAGACTTTAAATATTGGTAAATAATTTTCTAAGGAAGTATCGAGCATTGCTTCAGGACACGTGATCCTGCCTTGCTGGGAGGCTACACTTCTTCCAGCGCCCTCTGATTTCCTCAGCTGCAGTGTGCAGGGCCCCCGTCCCACAGGGGTCCCCCGGGGCGAGAGGGCACAGGGCGGGAGCGCAGGCTCTGTGCTTGTTCTTTATGGGCTTTTGCACCCCGCTGTCCGGTCCCACCCCTCTTCACTCTTGCTCTTGCTGAGTGAGACTGTCCATTCCCTGTGACTCCGGCACTTCCCCAGGTGTCGGGGCCTGCGGGTCTCACCTTTCTCTTCAGCCCCGAGGATATTTTCAATGACCAAGAGGCATTTGAAGCGTAATCAAGTTGAACTCCTCGTTCTCCTGGCCCTGTTCCTGCTTCTGCCCTTCATCTCCTCCTTCTCCTCTCACTGAAGTGCGTGTCACTTTAGTTGATGGCAATGCCCTAGGTGGCACTTCAGCTTGCTCCTCGGTCTGCACCCCACGCGTAAACCCGGGTTGTCCCGTTGCAGCGGTGTTTCTAGAAAGGGCTCCATTTCCCCATGGTCACTGCTCCCAAATCTCTTCTCACACGGCCTGTGGTGGGCGAGTGTCTTCCGAAGCACTCCGACTGCGCGGCCGGCCCAGGGAGACACAGGGGCGATGAGCTGGGCAAGGGGCTGGCTCTGACCGGGCCCTTCCACGCCAGCACCTCGTTGCTCCCAGGTAAGCTGCAGGTCGACCACAGGCTCGTGACTGTGACGATGCCCCGTGTCACTTCATCTGCACAACGGGGCAGCGGCGGTCCCTGCCTCTGTGAAGCTCAGTGAGGTAACACAGGCCAAGGGCCCTGCACGGGCCAGCTCCCCAGGGGTGGGAGGGCGGATGACAGTGAGGAGGCCGAGGTTGATGAGGTCCTTCAGAACGCTGCTCCTACCGCTCGGCCACACGGCATGTGCCGAGCCTTGTGATCTCGTGGCCGTGGCCGGAACTGCTCCCCGACCCTTGGTCTTCCTGTGCACTGCTCTTTTCACCTGCCTCACCTTGTTTTGTTCAGTGAACTCTTCTTACTTTCAAGGGGACTCAACTCGGAAGCCCATCTGTGAGTCCTGGCTGACTCCAGTGAGGGGGCAGCTCCAGGGCAACTCCGCGCTCTGCCTCCACGGTGCCCTCCTTCGCCGTCCTGGCGACACTCCCTCGTGCCAGCTGTCCCCATCTCCCCGGCACAGCTGGCTCAGGAAGGCTGGCGTGTGTCTTTGCCGCCTTCGTGCCCAGCCCAGGCTGGAAACAGGGTGGAAGACCTGACCGAGCCCTGAGCAGGGATGACTGCGCCACCAGAGGGACAAGGTGGCACTCACATTGGACAGCGGGTTTCCTACGTGTGGGAGTGTAAAAATACACTTAAGAAAAAGGAGCATCATAGCAGCTTTCCTTTCCTGGGTACCATTTTGCAGCTGGAGGCTTTGTGCCGGTCACTTGTCAGACCTGGACTAATCCTGTTTTCCTGATAATCCTGGGAGTTACTGTGTGCTCAGCTGGAGGTGACACAGAAGGTTGGCTAGAGGTGACAGGTCAGTGGGACCAAGCCTGGGGCCACCGCGTTCCAGCTCTGGGGAGAAAGAAGGAAGCGAAAAGGGGAAGGAAGGTGACTAACTGCGGAGGCACATCTGGGAGAGAAGGACGAGCTCGGAAGGAGGGGCAGGGCAGAGGACGGGCCGCTGGCAGACGACGGGCCGCTGGCAGACGGGAGGCGCGAGGGGCAGGTAAGCGGAAGGGAGGCTGCGCTGCTCTGCGGCGGGGTGGTGGCTGCTCGCCTGGCAGAGCACAGGCTCCAGCGTTAACTGTTCACGACTGCGTGAACCCGACAGGCAGAACACGGGAAGTGAACTGAGCGCCGTGCCGGCGCGGTAAGCACCGCCAAGCAATTTATACATTTGGCTGAATTAATCCTCACTTTTATCCTCGCACACGTCCAGGCGTGGACACACGCAGGGTGGGTTCCGTTATTTTTTACTTCTGCTTTTGTCCGATATCTGCAGTCTACAAGCACTGACCGCAAATACCGTCAACACACCTGCCTTGCTCGGACCTCGCGCTCAGACGTATCAGGCAGATGCCCGGGTGTGGCCTGGCCCCTCACCAGCCTCCCCTCCCACGCTGGCTCCTCTGCTGCCCAGGGGTCCCCCCTCTGGGTTATGGGCTATGGGCGGCTCCCAGCCCCACTGCCCACCAGGGACCCCGTTCTGGGTCTGCAGAGTAGGGTTGCCTGTGGCCCCAGCTGCGTGGTGTCGGCATCCAGGCAAGGGAGGACCCCTGAGGCTTTTCCTCCTCAGGCTCTGGGGAGCCGGGCCCGAGGGAGGTGAGGGCAGGGCTAGGACCAGGGGCAGGCGAGGCAGCGGGGCGCAGAAGGGCCGAGCTGGGTCCTCAGCTACTCGATGGTGGTTCCCAAGCTCGCTACCGTGCAGAGCCTCCTCCCCACCGTTCTCAGACTTGGAAAGAAAGTGAAATGAGCTAGGAGGAGCATGGAGCAAGGTCGGGGGCTGAGGACACTGGGTGCCAGGGGAGAGAAGGAGGGAGGCGGAGGAGGGCAGGCAGGGTGCGGAGGAGGACGAGGGAACAGGTGCTCAGGCGCAGAGGCTTGCAGAGGCTCGGAGGCCTCCACTGCGCAGGTGTGGGGCCCTGGCCTTGGGAAAGGGGCGTGCCTCGCTCGAAGTGACACTAGACAGACAGTGACTGAGGTGCGATCTGCATCTTGTCACCTTCCAGCTCTCCCAGGAGCTCTGTCTCCCACAGGAAGGAGAAACAGTGGAGTAAAGGGGCGGAAGGAGAGGAGGGTGGCTGCCGGGCGGGCTTGTGGAGCCACGCTGGGGCCTTTCCTTTCCTGAGGGCCATGGAGAGCCCGTGCTCCATGGAAGCAGAGCGCCCAGCTGGCGGGGGCCTCCCAGGTCGCCCGTGACTCTGAGATGGACATGGGCAGGCAGGGGTCCCCTGGGGGTGAGGCTGCCTGGGGTCTGCCCACCCTCCTCTCCTGCCCGCGGGCTCTGGTTTCCCCTTCAGTGGCTCCGGCCCCTTCCTTTCTCCTCTTTCTGCCAGTCCCCTCCCAGCCCTGCACCTTTCTGTCGCTCGACCTTGCCTTTCCTAATCTTGCTTCTCCCACAGGCTGTGTCCCCTCAGGTCACTCTCCCACCCCATCTCCCCACCACAAACATATATTTAGTACTTTTTTGAGGTTGGGGAGATCTACCTAAGTTGCCCAGGCTGGGCTTGAACTCATGATTCACCTGCCTCAGCCTCCCGAGCAGCTGGGATTACAGGTGCACACTACAGCGTCTGGCTCTTTCCTTTTAAAGGCTTATCATCTGTCCACACTTGTCTCCTTGCATGCAGAATACCTTGCAGGGTCACGCTCACTTCCTCATTTCTTCCTAACATTTGTGTAGAAAGAGTGCAGAGGGCTGTCTTTAAGGTAACTGTAAGGATCGACCAACAGATGCCGTGAATATTCACAGTAAAAATTGTTACAGTAAAAGACGCGTTGCCAGGCATCCCCCTCGAAACCCAGCCCCTTCTGAACACACTCGTCCCATCATCCTTGCCACTTTCTGAAGCAGTTCCGGAAGTCCTCTTTCTAGTGTCTTCACAGGATGTGGTAAAAAATACAGTGCATGCTGCTGCAAAGCACCATCCAACAGAAAGTCAGCTTGTAAACACAGGACGCTGTGCGCCCGTCCACCCCCTCCCGGGTCTGGCACTGTGTGACTTCTGGCTCTTCCCCAAAGTGAGGGAAATGTTTTGAATCAGTTCAAGACATCAAGGCAGTCACAATTAAAGACCCCCAGGAAAGAGGGCCAGGATGCTGCAGAAAGTGGCCAGGATGATGGGATGGATGTGTCTGAAGTGAGGGGGAAGATTTTGAGGGGGATTCATGGCAAAGTGTCTTCTACCGTAGCCTATGTTAAAAGTTCAAACATTCCCCGTGTAGTTCAGTCACACCTCGTATCTAAGGAACTCCCTCATGTGTGCACTGCCCCATGGCCCATCCAGGTCTGCTGTGATGCTCACAGGGATTTGCCCCACGTTCAGTAATGAGTTAACAGAAAAAGCAAGTCCAAGGTCAGGCTCCTCAACCCCACAGGACTCCTTGCCAGGGTGTCGAGCTCCCTGGGCACAGCCCTGCAGGCCGCTCTTGAGGGAGTCTCCTGTGGTCCTCTGGACCACAACCCAGTGGCATCCCCAGGAGAGACCCAGCTTTCTGGGACAAGCTCATCCTAGCTCAGGATTTGGATGATGTAAAATAAGGACAATTTATTAATTTGAAACATGGAGCATTAACTGTCAGGAGGACGCCCATGTTCACTTCGGCCTGCCTCCCTCAGCCTCTCCCTGTGGGTGGCCTCCACGGGAGAGCAGTTTATTACCAGCAGGCTGCTTGGTGAGTATGGAACTGGAGCAGGATGAATCCTGGCCCCTAACGTGATTGTTTTTTGTTGTTTGTTTTTCTAACGTGATTGTTGAGTGGCCTCAGATTGTTCAGGAAGCCTTCATTTCAGCCCCGTGCTCACAGAGCAGAGTCGCTGGCACCCATGCGTGGCCATTTCACTGTAAGGGGAGACCCCCTTGGACTGCAGTATGGACAGGATGCCACTTCCCTACTCAGGTGCTTAGCTGAGGTGTCCGACCTGGACGTCTTGTTATTGTTCAATCTAAACCAACTCCTTACCGTCCTGGTACAAACTGACATCTCCTTTTGACTTTGCCATTTCTTTCATTAGAAGAGTTATTTTCTATGACCAAGATTAAGAACCCAAACTTGAAATGTAAATATACTTCATGGAAGTATAACATTGTTTTAAAAGAAGTATTAATGGCATTTTTAAATGAATATGTGTGTAAAGCTCCCACCTATTACTGTATTTCTGATACCTTTCTTCTTTCATCTCTGTTTTCCCCATAACCTTTCTCATATAGAAGGTGGGACTGAAAAATGAAATAATGTTTAAATTTTAAAAATCTATCACAGTAAAAAATATTGGCCTTAATTCCCTTTAAAATACTCCCCTCACTTCAAACATTTATCCCTTTGTTCTTTCCTCTTTCTGCAGCAGTTCTGGAAGTTCTCCTTCTTGAGGGTCGTTAGTTGCACTGTCATTGCTGCCTCAATATTCTGCCTGAATGGATTAAAATGTTTGCTTTCTATGGTTATTCTGACTTTGGGAAAGAGCCAGAAGTCACATACTGCAAGATCTGGTGAATAAAGTGGACAAGGACACAGCATCATAATTTTACATGGTGCCTTTCCATCGCATGGTACTGGGCAGTAGCATTCCTGGTATTCTTGATCACATTTGGTAAAGACATGACAGAGAACTTCCAGAACTGCTTCAGAAAGTGGAAACCAGGCAGGGCGTAGTGGTGCACGCCTGTAATCCCAGCACTCCGGAGGCTGAGGCAGGAGGATCCTTGCGAGTTCGAGACAAGCCTGGGCTACAAAGTGAGCTCAGGGCCAGCCTGAACTACATAGTGACACCCCATCTCAAAAAGACAAGGAAAAAAAAAAAGAAGAAAAAAAAAGAAGAAAGTGGCACAAACCACCAGGCAATTGTGTTGGGAGTGAGAGGAGGGTTCTGAGGGGGACGCATGGGAATGAGTTTTTTATTATGGTAATTTTTCAAAGTTTAAGCATTTGCTGCATGGTATTTTGATCACACCTGTACAGTATTTTTCTCACATATGAATACATATGTATAGATGTACTAGGACTTTCACACAAGGAAACTACCATGTTAATCCTTTGCACGAGATGAAGCCAAAGGTGAGGTCAGCCTTCCGCGTCAGCTTTTCTCTTCTCATCTCCTCTGCTCTGGGATGACAGAGAAGAGGGGCTTTGTAGTCACAGAAGTATCACTGGCTTCAGTGTTTGTAAGTGATTGAATTTCAAAACCCTGAGTTCCTGCTTCTAGAGCTGGATTTTACATTTTAGCAAAAACTTTTCTCTTACCCAATTTTGTTTCCTATATTTTTTTAACCTTCCTGATCTGGAAGTTTGGCAAAAGACAACTTTTTCTTTCCTCTGACACCTTTCAGAGTTGAACAAAGAGTCAAAAGTGGTATTTTGGTGAGCTAATGAATGTGTGAGGGTGAAAGGTTTCAGTGTTATTTCCTCAAAGTTAGACTTGGATCTGCTTCTCCCAGAAAATATATCTGGATTGCTGTTGTTACAAGGCAAAAGTTGGATTGGGGAGGATGCTGGAAGTCAACTCTGTGTTTTCCTTTGTAATTTCATGTTCTAGAGAGGAAAAACATTCAAATAAGATCACAAATAAGAAATAACTTCTGAAAAACCTGTAGTACTGTTTCATCATAGGACAGTGATCATAGTATCATTCAGAAGTGGAGACTATTTTCTGCAAAATCAAAAGTGGCTAAAATAAAACAATAGATTTATTGAACATCAAACTAAAAGGTTTCTAAGAGTTTGGAATGTGGTATTACAGAAATTCTAAAAGTAACAGCATAATGGAATAGTTTAAAAAGTAATTTTAGGAAGGATATGGTGTTGCTTCATGCTTGATTTTCTGGGAGCTTTTAAAATGAGAAGTTCTTGCAGGAAGATCTAAAATAAGAGAAGAAAGGTGTTGCATGAATATGTTCCCTTCATCTTGCACACTTATAAGTAGGTTCATCTTTTCTGCAGGTATCTGTTGCTACCGATCTTCTAAACCAACAAGAGAAGCAGAGGCTAAGCTGGCCGGTGGCTGGTGTGCCTGTTAACTTTCTGAGAGCTGAATTCCCTCTGCTGTGATCTCCTTACCCTCTGTCCCAGTTGAGAGTCTCTTTTGCAACCTAGGTTAAAGAGTTCTTCCTCCTGTCCTCTGTCTGGGGATTAGGAGCCTGACAGAACGTGTTGACCTTGTCCCCAGAGAGAAGGGTCAAAGGCTGACAAAGTGGCCCAGAACTTGCTGACGGGCCATCCCCTCTGGCCAGATAGGGCCACCAGGTCCTGATGTCCTCCTCACAGAACTCATGCATCCTTCTTCCTGAGGTCATATTCTGTCCACTGTGGCTAGCTCTACATTTTTGCATAGAGGTAATATAACTATTTTGTGAAACAAAGAGACAACAAAGGAAGCCCTTCACGAATAAAAATTCACTTTTAAAATTTTTTTATTTTTATTTTATGGAAAAATAAAACAATATTTCATTACAAAATAATAGGGAGATAACAGTAATGGATACATTGAGTATTGTTATCTTTAAAGTAGTTACTCAGAGTACAGTATACAGGCATAAAAAATTCTCCACACGATATTAGCACAAACCTTTCTTTTCGACGAACTAAGAGAAACTAGCAGTGTACCTGTCTTGTTTGTTCTTTTCCTTTTCCATTCCTTCCTTCCCCTTTGCCTCATCCTAGTTCCTTTTGAACAATTTCTTCCCATTTCACAATATCTATTGTATATTTTGGACCTTACTTACTCTTTCAGTTTCTCACACCAGGGAGACAGTATGATGTTCACACATGTGGGTCTGATTTTCCCTTATGAGTATGATCTCAAGTTGCATCCTTTACCTATAAAAGCCCCAAGTTTATCCTTATTTATAGCTGAGTAGTACTCCATTGCATAAAAAGACTGCATCTTTTTTATCCATTTCTCAGTTGATGGGTATTTAGGTTGTTTCCAAGATTTAGCTATTATAAATTATGGTGCTATAGGTGCAAATATATCACCATGGCATGATTTTTTTAATTCTTCTGGGAAGATACCCAGAAGGGGAATAGCTGGGTTGAATGGGACCTCTAATCTTATTTTTTGGGAAAATCTCCATACTGATGTCCACTGTGGTTGTATCAGTCTGCACTCCTATCAACAGAGTGAAGTGTTCCTTTTTCCCCACAGCCCTTCCAGCATTTGTTATTGATTGTTTTCTTGGTGATAGCAATTCTTTCTGTAGTGAGATGGAATCTCAGTGTTGTTTTAATGTGCATCTCTCAAATGACCAGTGATGCTGAACATTTTTCATATATTTATTTGCCATTTGTATTTCTTCATCTTAGAAGTGCCTATTCATTTCAGATGCCCATTTTTGGACTGAGTCTTTGAATTTGGGAAGCATGATTTTTTTCAATGTTTTCTATGTTCTAGGTATAAGTGCTTTGTCTGAGGGAAAACTGGCTAAAATTTTTTCCCACTCTGTGTGTTGTCTTTTCACTCTGTTTGTGATTTCTTTTAATGTGCAAAGATTTTTAATAAAATGAGATCCCAGTTGTTGATTCTTTGAAGCATTTCCCATGTGGTCTGGGTTTTGTTCATAAACTCTTTGTCTATACATATGTCTTTAAGATTTCTACCTACTTCCTCTTCCAGTAGATTTAGTGTTTCTGTTTTAATATTTAGATCTTTGATCCATTTTGAGTTAAGTTTAGTAGATTGTGAAAGACATCAGCTCTAGTTTTAGTCTTTGACATATAGACAGCTAGTTTTTCCAGCACCATTTATTAAGGAGGCTATCTTTCTTCCAGTGAACATGTTTGGCCCCTTTGTCAAAGATAAGGTGGTTGAGTGTGTTTGTAGTTGTGTCTGAATCTTTTAATCTCTTCCATTGATCCTCAGGTCTGTTTTCTTTTGCCAGTACCATGCTGATTTTATGAGAGTAGCTTTATAGTATAATTTCAAGTCAAAGACTGTGATGCTTCCTGCCTTGCCTTTGTTGCCCAGGATTGTTTTTGCTATTCTAGGTCTCTTCTGGTTTTAGATGAATTTTAAGAATGTTTTTTCTAGATCTTTGAGGTATGATAATGGTATTTTGATTGGGATTATATTGAACCTGTATAACAGTTTTGGAAATATGGCCAATTTTCACAATGTTGACTCTTCCTATCCATGAGCAAAGGTTATCTTTTCATTTTCTGATGTTCTCTTCAATCTTTTTCAGTGAACTGTAATTTTCAATGTATAGCTCTTTTACTTCCTTTGTTAGATTTATTCTTAAGTATTTTATTTTTTTGGATGCTACTGTGAAGGGTGTGGTTTCCCTGATTTCTCTTTCAGTGAATTTGTTCTTTGTGTACAGGAAGGCTATTGATTTTTGAGTGTTCACTTTGTATCCAGCTAAACTACTAAATTTGGTTATTAAATCTAGAAGTCTTTTGGTGGAGTTTTGGGGGTCTTCTACATAAAGTATCACATCATCCACAAATAATGATAATTTAACTTCTTCCTTTCTTACCCTTATTCCTTTTGTTTCTTTCTCTTGTCTAATTGCTCTCTCTGATGTTTCCAGAACTACATTAATAGGAGTGGTGATAGTGGACATCCTTGTCTTGTTCCTGATTTTAGAGTGAAAGCTTCCAGTTTTTGACCATTTGGTGTGATGTTAGCCGTTGGATTGTCACAGATAACTTTTTATCAGATTGAGATAAAGCCCTTCTATTCCAATTTCTGTAGGTTTTTTTTTTTTTTTCAAATCATGAATGGGTGTTGGACTTTATTAAATGCTTTCTCTGTATCTATTGAGATAATCATGTGGTTATATAACAGAATCTAGCATATATCAGGGACTTGTATGTAATGATTTTTTCCCTTAATGGAGTGATTTTACCCTGTTGTGAGGGAGGCGATTAAGAAGGATGGGAGCAAGATAGAGTGATGAGTGAAGTCCAGTATAGTAGGAGCAAGGCTTGAGGGCAAAGGATGATCACCCAAGTGATGGAAACTGGAGGACACAGGAGAGAAAGAATAGGAGAAAGCAGAAGAGTACTGAAATGAACCAGGAAGAGAAGTGTCCATGTTTATTCACATGAAAGTGCCATAAAATCAAGCAAGATAATTGACAAAAGAGAGTAAGAAGACATGTAAATGAAAATAAAATGGAAGGTAATAAATCTAAGTCATGAAAGAAAGAGAAAACAGAGAGAGAGAGAGAGAGAGAGAGAGAGAGAGAGAGAGAGAGAGAGAGAGAGAGACTAAAACCAAAAAACAAAAATAACCATGAAAAAAACCCAAGGGAAGTGCTTCTTAGCCCCCGGAAGCCCTCGCTCCACTTTCGTGAAGACTCTAGATTCTGGAGGGTCTGCAGGGGCGCCATGGATGTTGAGGAACCTCCTTTGCAATCTGTCTTCTCGTAAGTGCCAAACCATTGTCTTCCCCATCACTAGTCTCCATATGACTAAGCAGCTTCTTTGTGTGTCATTGAGTTCTGCCACATCCCTTCATCCTTCATGACCACAGAGTCACTTCTCATCCTGATAGAGAGTGACATATTCAGGACCTTGGCCACTCGGGTCGGTGTTCCTTCCCACGGCCTGTGGGGTTCTGCATGTAGGAAACCATCTGCTTGCCCCTTTATTTTTAAGTCTTCAATGGAGCTTGCTGTCTAAAGGAAAGTAGACCACATATGGGGGTTGGGATGCTTTAGGAGACTTGACTCAGTTTTGATGCCAAATGGAACAGCACACTGTCCTTACCTTCATGTGTCCCTTACAGTCTGTACTGGGAAGTTCACATTTTCTCACCAAGGTTTATGTTTGCGTCTGTTGAGATAAACTGGTAAGAACTTTTAGCAAGGGAAAAGTCAAAACTTTAAAAAAATTTGATTGTAGTTTGACATGACACAGGAGCCTTCAGAGTGAAGACCCTAAGACCCTGGATGAATTAATCCATTTCTATACTTAGGTTCATTGATGCTGGGAAAGCCATGTAGCACTGGGATTGGGCCAAAAGGGTCTGAGCATCATGATGAGAGTAGTAGAGAAGCCCAGTGAGTCTGTCCCTCCTGGTTTCTCTTGGCTCTCAGTGGTTACCTTTCTTCCTCCAAGGTATGGGGCAGGGCCCTTTCTGGCTGGGGTCTCAAACACAGCAGGTCTGAGAATTTCTTTATGGTCAACTCTACACAGAAAGACAGGGGAAGCTAGAATAATATTTGTGGGTTTTACAAAGCCCTCTGCGAGACTGGCTCTGGTTGTTGTGACTTGCCCTGAGGAAGAGGCGTTCTAATCTCCACGGCTTGCTTGGGGGAGAAGAAGGGGAAGAGACAGAGCACAGAAGTCAGAGGGAAACTGCTTCTGAGATCTTCCCTTTCAACACCTTTATAATACAAACACATTATTTTCTGGTACGTAATTATCTTATTTGGTTAGATTTAAGCCTGAGAAATGGAATCTGTTCTTCCTCATGGTACCAGTGACTTCATAGTCACCTACGTTTGTCTAGGAAGAAAGTTAGAGGCTATAAATCCAAGACTGCTGGGCATTTTCCAAATGCTGATGTCGTGTCTGCCTCTTGTACTTCTATTAGGCCAACTGCTGTGACTGAGTGAGAGACCAGGTGCCGTCATGTTCTGCTATAGGAAGAAACCACCCGGTAAGTACTGCACGCTTCCCATGGCAGGAAGAAGTATGGATTCTTAATATTATTTTTGTTTTATTTATTTACAGAATAATACCAATGACAACGACCACACACATAGGTCATAGGTGTGCAGTTCGAGCTTTGACAACTGTATACAACCATGTGACCCCCCCCAAGGTGTAGAAAACAAAATATGGGACATTTCTGTCCCTCAACAAGGTCCCTCTTATACCTTTTTATTCATCTTCTCTTAATCTCTCACAATGACCTTTTGATATCTAACAGTTTAGTTTTGCTTATTTTTAAATAATTAGAAATACTGTATACTGAAACAACACAGTATACATCTTTTTGTGTTTCTTTTGCTCAGCATAAAGATCTTTCGGTCCACGTAAATATGGTTTCAGGTTAGTTTGTTCTTCATGTCTTTTTTGAATTTCTTTCTTTCTTTCTTTCTTTCTTTCTTTCTTTCTTTCTTTCTCTCTTTCTTTCTTTTCTTTTTGAAACAGGGTCTCGCTATGCAGTTCAGGCTGGCCTTGAACTGGCTTATGTAGCCTTAAACTCACAGCAATCTTCCTGCCTAGGTTTCCGAGTGCTGGGATTACAGGTGTGCACCACCACGCCTGGCTCTGTTTTAAATTTCAAAACTGTGTTCCATTGTGTGAATACGCCAACATTTAAAACTAAATTCATATAGTAGAGATAATTTTGGTCATGGTAACAGGAAACTCACTTTGGATTGGTTGTTTTGTTTGTTAGTTTATTTGAGTAATCAGTCTACTGAATATAGATTGATTTTTCCTCATCCTCATCTTGGGACCTGAAGTATTTTGTTGTTTTTAAAATGTTGGCATGTTTGCATACATTTTACCTGACTAAGCATCCCCAATCTAAATTCCAAAATACTCCCACATCGGGAACTTCGAAAGTGCTCCAAAAAATGTTTCAGATTTCAGAGCTTTTTGAATTTCCGAGTTTTAGGTTAGGGTTGTTCAGCCTGTAATACTCATGCTATTCCGGTTCTTTCATGTCACACCCCAACCTCTCAGTGATCACCTTCTCTCAGTGGCAGACTGTCATGCAGTTTTTGCACTGGGGAACTTAGCCTAATTTATCACCACTATAGTTATTTCTGATCCAGACTCTTCAGAGACTGAAGGTTGGATTAGAAGTTAGCTAATGCCCTGCCCCTCCTTCTCAGAACATCCCAGACAGGTGCTTAACGTGCTTGTAAAGGTCATTACTTCCCGATGCAGCCTTCTCTCCTCAGGCATGGATTCCTTGCTTCCTTTAGCCTCACAACCAGCTGAACTTGTCTTTCAGGAATTCCCATTTGCAGGCCCTCTGGGTGATATTTATATATTGCTAGTATCCACCTAAGAGTCTAGAACTATTGTCAACGTCTTTCTTTTGTCATGTGGAATCATTTATATCGACTGACAGGTATAATCTTAATTGTGCAAACACAAGGTTAACCTGCATTAACATAGGCACCATCTCAGCAGGACCTTGTGTGGCAAAGGTTAAAAACACGGTTAACCTGGTTAAAAACACGAACGACATCCGGGTCTCAGTCTCTTAGAAGTGACTTACATGGTATACGAATGTACGCGTGTGAAAGTAGGCCGATTTTAATAAATCAAAATAAGAAAGTGGAAGTCACTGTCATTGTTCAGTCCTGCGATCAGCACTCGAGGCTGCCGTGTCTTGTGTAACTTTGGAGGCACTGCATCGAGTGACCTCAAGTAACACCTTTGACGACATAGCCCCAAGTGGAATCACGCTGACATATTTAAACGTGATACGCTGATCTTAGGTTTCTGCCTTTGAATATTTCTCTATAAAATTATTCTTATCTATAGTTCCCCTAACCGTTAATTTTGAGAATACTGAATTTTACAGATGTACTAAAAGAGGAATACAGTGAAAGGTGAATACACTTCACTGTAATTCTACAATTCTCATCGTTTTGCTATGCTTCTTCTCTTTCTCTGCACAGACAGACATGCTCATACACACACACACATGCACATACATGCACACAGATATTTTCTTGTCAAACCATCTGACAACAAAATCATGACTTTTAACCTCAAATATTTCATGACACATCTCTTAAGACTCTTAAGACCAGGTGATTCTCATGCATAACCTCGGTATCAAAAATACAACATTGATAAATAGCACTCATTTCATTTTTCAATTACCCCACTTATGTTGTAAATATCTCATCTTTAAAAGTTGGTTTAAATTTTTTGGTACAATATCCAGTCAATGTTCTCACATGGAGTTTGCATTTAAACTCTCTTTTTGAAAAAATTTAGAATAATTTTCCCATTGTTTCAAATTTTAGGAAAGTCTAGTCCTGCCATTTTGCAGACTTTTCTAGTAGAGTTTAGTTAATTCCTCCTAAATCAATTTTGATTGAACATTTTGGGCACAAATACTATGTCAGTAATATTCAGTTTCTAATGAAAATTAGCCAGATTATCAATAGTTTTTTTTGGTGTGGAACTCAATGTGGATCTTCCTCACACAGAATGTTCTGGAACAGAGCATGTGGCCCACTATGAGAGGAGACAAAATGTCTCCCCACAGAGCTGTGTCTGCCAAAGCTGGGGCCAGTGGCTTCACATTGGACTTGGTATCAAGGCCACATGATGTGAGAGAGACCACCATTTTTTTTTTTTTTTCCCCTCCGGTACCGGGAACCGAACTCACGACCTTGCGCTTGCCAGGCAGGCGCTTTTGCCGCTGAGCTAAATCCCCAGCCCCTAAGGTTTGTGGCATTTGTGACTATGATCACTGTAGATCATGACGGAGAATGATGCATTGTTATACTACCTTAGTTCCTCTAGACCTGATAATAGAGTGGAGTACCTTTTACATGTAAAATATTTACTTATTCAGCCAGCCAACATTTTAAAAGTATAATTTAAAAAGTTTTTAATAACACATTTTTAATTGTACATATCTTGTGACACTTCAGTATGTGTATACAGTATATAATGACCAGGTCAGGATAATGGGCCTACCGATCACTCCAGATTTTCATCATTTCTTTCTTTCTTTCTTTTTTTTTTTTTTTTTTGTACCAGGAATCAAACTCATGACCTCGTGCTTACCAGGCAGGCGCTTGAACCACTGAGCTATATACCCGGTCCCTATCATTTCTTTTTAACAGACATTTTTGGGCCCTTTTTACAGTTCAGTAAAATAATCACATTCTCACAACAATTTAAAAATTTTATAGTAGCCACGATGGCGTCAAACAGTCTGCTAAACGTCACTCCAATTTTGCATCGGTCAGAGGAGTAGTGCAGAGAGCTTTAACCAGCAGGGTTGGCTGGGGGACACTACCTCACCTCTCTGAGGATTACATATCTGCAGCATTTAATAAAGGTGTGCTCACACCTATCTAATCTTCTGCCATCTCAGGAAGCACATGCCATCAATAATATGTGTGAAAATACACAAGCAGACATCGGTGTGGTGGGAAAACCACAACTTCCCCCCAGCTAGGCTTTAGTGTTTATTATCTCCTTATTCACATAAGTCTCACATACTTTAAGATGTGAAAAATTCCAGCCAATTGACTCAGATTTCTAGGACACTTTTGATTACAGGCTGCTTTCTATTGTTTTTTTTTGTGAATTTTCCCTTTCTGAATAGCATGTCAGGGAGACCCAAAGATACAGTATTTCCAAGCCTGTATGTGCTGTGTGTCTGGTGGAGCCATGAGAGCAGGGGATGTGCTCGGGTCTCATTGCTTTGGTAACATGGAAGCAGAGGAGTGGATACAAAGGGCTTTCTTTAAGCTGCTAAAGCTATTCTTGGCTGGAAATGGGGAGCCGTGGAGCCAGCACCACTGCTCTGTGAGGGAAGCCCCGAGACTGTCTGGGGGGCATGTGGCTGGGAAGAAGCAGCCCAGCTGCTGTGGGTCTTCCCTGGGCCCCAGGCACTGCTGTCTTGTGTTCTCCTCCTCCATAAAAGTATTAAAAATTGTATTTATGACTGTGTTAGAACAAAGACAAACATAATTGAAACTGGATTCATTATTATGTATCCATTACTATTTTATTCATCTTTTTCTTCTGATTGTAAAACAAATGGAAATTAAAATCCTTTTGGTTCTAGGGGGTATCGTAGGCCCTAGGGAGCACTGCCTGCTGTACCTCCTGGGTGAGTCACCCTGATCCCTTCCAGGGACAGTAAGGGGTCCAACGGTTTCTGAGATAACTTCTTGTGCCAGCCTTGGCCGGCCATGTGGAGAAAGTTCTCGGGGTGCTTGGAGTGATAGCACAGCACTTTGAAGTCATTGTTGCCACTATAACTTTAAAAATCATGTGACAATATAGAGCCGTATGACCCTTACCTGTTTTCACAACACAATCACAACCTTCAGTTTTTTTTCCCCCTCAACTTATATAGACGTTTGACTTTAGGTGACTGTGACATAAAATGACCAATAGGGTAAGATCAACAGGGCAGGAATTTCCTGGATTTGACCAGAATGGGTGCTGTAGGCATGGGAGCTCTGTCTATATCTGGTGGTTGACCATGAGTCACAACAGAAACATGAGTCAGAAGCAGCAGCAGGAAGCCTCCTCTGCTTCTAGCCCTTTGGGGCTTGAATCTTCTAAGGCTCACCTCTTTGAAGGCTCCGGCTGAGATCTCCAAAGGTGACTGTGAGGATGAGCATAAAATGCAATGATGTATGTGAAGCAACCATAGAAGCATTACCTGTGTATTTGACTACTGAAGTAATAGACGGATGGTATATAGCTTATTGATTTCTAGCTTTTTCCTCAAATCCCAGACTTTGCCAAAGTCTTTTTTGTCCAGTTTTATGGCTGAGACTAGTGCTGTGTGTACACCTGGACTTCCTATCTATGGCAGTAACTCCTTGAGCTCTGATTTAAGATGACATCTGAAAGCCCTGTGCCTCTTCTGGTTCCTCCAGGACTGTGAATTTCACAAGGGCCATTCATTTATGGGGCCTCCATGAAGGTCTGCAGTGTGGTCTCATATAACTTTGGCTGAAGTTTATATATCTGCTTTGTGAGCTTTTCTGTGTTGTCTCCTAAAATAAATTCTGTGCTGCCATGTCTGAGTAACAAACAAACAGCAATAGGACCCAGGAGTCGCCAGCCTCCATACTAACAGCATTTTGGATTTTATTTTATTTTATTTTTTTATTTTAAAGAATAAAAGAAGGATAACGTAATAATAGGGGGGACTTAGCAAATTACAGACAAAATGGTAGGAAATTATCAATGGTTATCCTTTTACATATTATTATCTACAAAATAGTTTCTCAGGAAAACAAATAGACAAATAATAGTGAGTTAGAGACAAAAGAGGTAGGAGATTATCAAGAGTTGTTGT
>NW_004955409.1:4168485-4190292 GCF_000276665.1 Chinchilla lanigera
GTGCGCTAGGGGCCCACCCTCAGGGATCCACCAGGCAGGAAGCTAGCCAGCCGGAAGACTGCATTTTGGATTTTATGAGTTTTGTTCTCCAATGGAGGAATGAAGTCCATATTTTTTTCTGTATAATTAGGTTGTTTAATGCCACAAACCTTTTTTGAGCATATTTATGTATTATGTATATATATATATATGTGTGTGTATGTATATATTCATTTGTTTATTTTTTGAGATAGTGTCTCAGTTTGTACTTCAAGCTGGCCTGAACTCACTACATAGCCCAGGCTGGCCTCAAACTCCTGGCAATCCTCCTGCCTCAGCTTCCCAAGTGCTGGGATTACAGGTGTGCATCACCAGTCACGGGTGTGTGTATTTAAACAGTGTTCTTTCCCTTGAGCTTATTCGTTACAGATTAACAACAAAAACCCAAAAGCTGTTTTCTCAAGTAGTTTTGCAGTTATACTCAGGAAGGAATTGGTTGTTTGAACTTACTTTTTATCTATTACGGTAATTTATTTGTCAAATTGGATCATGCCTTTTCAAATTTGTCTATTTTCTTAGTTTAATTGAATGAGGCTGTTGAAATGAATTACATAACAGACGGTACTGCACCGCCAGTGACATATTTAAGATGGTGCTGCTCCGCATGAGCCCTCTCATAACTTTGGGCTTACATTTCCTAAAGCGTTTTCTTCTGTATTTTAATAACTTTTTGGTGTCCCAAGAGGAAAAGCATGGAAAACGTTCTTCAGTGCAGCTAGAGAAAAGGGGGAAACACCTCTTCCCCTATTTCCCTCAGGTGCTAGAAGTTGGTGTAGCGGGGTGCTAGGAAGACTGCGGAGACCCTGGACTCTTGCTGCTTGGCCCATCAGGCTCGGTGCCCAGGAGAGAACAGGAGCAGCAGCACAGGAGTCCTTAGTCCTGCGTGTGGCTGGGCTTTCACCTGTGCTCACGCAACTTTGGGATAGAAATCCTCTGGCAGAGGATGTCCTTTACATTCACAAATTTGCTGCCTTAGTCACTGTGCAGAGCTGGTGAAGGGGAACGCAGGAAAGGGAAGCCAGTGGGTTCTCATATTGGGTGAATAGTATCCCCCAGTTACTGCAGACTGATCAGATCTGCAATCTCCTAAATGAGTGTACAGTGAAGGCTAAATAAAAAGAGGCAAATGGAATGATTTCAGGGCTCCAGGAGGATCAAAGCACTCTCACAGAATTTGAGATTCTCTTAGGGCTAAAACCAAGACCTTCTCTGGGTGGCTGTATTTATTTGGTTATCAGAAGGAGAGAGGGGAGTACTCAAGAAGGAGGGGAATAACTCAAGGACTTCTCGAAGAAAGGTATTAAATTAATCCTTAATAAGCATTAAGTTAATCCATCCAGGAGTGAGATGCCTGAAGCTATAATCTTTATCAAGTTGAGATCAGATCCAGGTGTCCTTGGCTGTGATCTTGTTGTATCCTTTGAGGTTTTCCAGCTTCATCCACCATTACAGGCCTTAGTATGGATCAGCGACTCACAGAGGTTCACTTACTACGAGTCCGCCATCCACTTCCAGACAAGGAGCCTAGGCCTTGGACAGATTCACAAGTGAACATGAGAAGCCAGTTGGTTAATTTCAGTCCTGCTCGGGTCTGCCTTTTAGTGGTCTCCAACATTCTCAAGCCCTTCCGGGTCCGTGAGCTCCTGGGACTTTGTTGGAATGTGGGATTGTGGAGGCTTAGAGCCATCTGATGTTTTATTACTCAGGGTGTGGCCCTGGTGGGCTTGTGGGCGAGGATGGCCAGTACCCAGGATCTTCTGGAGGGAAGCTGCAAACTGCTCTGCACCCCACGTTGAAGTTAGGGAGTGGTGCGGTGGCTTCTGTCTCGGCCTTTGAGACCCTCGCAAGGTTTCTCTTGCATCTCGGGCTGCTGTAGGTCTTCCCTGGGCCCTAGGCACTCTGCCTTTGTGTTCTCCTCCTCCTTAAGAAGTATTAAAAACTGTATTTTATGACCGTGGTGGCACAAAGACAAATAGGATTTAAGTTTAATTGAAGCCTCTGTTTTGGCTTCTATTCACCTCATGGAGGAGATTCTTTTTGTAAATATATTTTTTATTAGTGAATATTAATTCTACAGAATATTGGATTCCAATGTGGTATCTTTGTGCATGCATGTAACATATTTTGATCATCTCTGCTCCCCATTGCCCTCCCTCACATCCTTCTTCTTGGCCCCTCCCTCTTGTCTGGAAATAGAATTATGGAGATAATCCTTAAATCTAGATTGTGAAATCGTCCCTAAGTGTTCCACCTTATTTCCAACTGCTGCTGTCCTTGATTTAGCCAGTCCATTCATACAGTTTGGAATAGCTGTATTCATCAGTTTTCTGTTACTATAACGAGATAGGTGAGGCAGGCTCAGGTTTTTTAAACAAAGAAAAGAGATTTTCTTTAGCTCCCAGTTCTGGAGGTTCAAGAACACAGTTCCAGCACTGGCTCAGCTCTGTGAGGACCTCGTTGTGGACAGCATTATGACAGCCGGAACCATGACAGCCGGAACATGGCGGGACGAAGAGATCACTCTTCCCAAAAGGGATTTGGAGAGGGAGTCAGGCAGGGGTCAGGCTTCCTGCTCCCACAGTGTGTTCCCCCAAGCTCATGGAGCTTGTAGTCAGTGGTAAAAACCCACAGAAAGGGATAAAGTGTTACATTTCTGTATTTGTGAAGTTCAGACAGAGTCACTGTATTAGGGTTTTCTAGAGAACAGAACCGGTAGGAGATACATAGCCTCATCAGTTTTTTCTTACATGTAGGCTATATTGTTAAGTAAATCAATAACCATTTGTATTTAAACATATAACAACATATAACGTATATAATTAAATAAATCTCAAGATCTGCAGTTGGCAGGCCAGAAACTCAGGAGGCCAGGGGTGTGGACCCAATCTGTACATCCTGCTCAAGACTCAGGGAGAGGGTCTTGTTTCTCTTTGAGCCTGGAGGCAGGAACATCTGATGTCCCAGCTCCATAGCAGCAGAGAGTCCTCTGTAGTCTTTCTCTTCAGGCCCTGAGCTGATGGACAGGGCCACTGCTATTAAAGATCCTTATTCAGTTTACAGATTCAAACTTTCTCACTGGTATGGTTGATACATTGTGTCAACTTGGGGAGTCTAGAGGTTTGGCTAAGTGACTCAGCAGTTCTGCATCTTGGGGTGCGAAGGACACGCCCTTACCCTTTGGGATGTTGTTTATTGTGTTGGTGTGAGAAGGTTAGAAAGTTAACTATGTGATTCAGCAAGAAGCCAGGGTGCTTACTTTGTATTCATCCTGAGCCTGTGCAAGAGGAGGGCACAGAGATTATGTGAGCGCTATATGCCCCTGTGTGGGAGGCCTGCTTATAATGTAAGGGAGGGAAAGAGGCTTGCTATCTCTGCCACTCCTGCCTTTTGCTCTTGCTGTCTTTGCTCCCTTCCACCGCCATGAACATTTGCCCTCTGCCATGTGCCGCTCTGTCTTGGAGCCAGCCAAGTATAGACTGAAACCTCCACAAACTGTGAGCTAAATAAACCTTTCCTTCCTTCACTCTGGGTTTTGGGTATTTTGTCTCAGCAATGAGAAAAAAGTAACCAAGACACTCACCCAGAAAGACGCATAGAGAGAAAAAACGTTTGCCCAAGTATCTGAGCCTCCTGTGGCCTGTCCAGTGGACATGCAACAGAGCCATCACAGCCATAGTTTGGTTCATCAAGAGATCTTTGAATTTGCTTTTTGCTCCATGTAGTCTCATCGGTTTTTCTCTTACGTTAAGGCTATATCATTAAATAAATTAATAAAGTTTGGGCATGTTTATATTTAAGTCTCTTATGCTGTGTGCATATATGAATTTGCCAAAAGGAAGCCTATTAATCTATATAACCAACAAAGAGTGAAAGAATCTGTCTTACTGTTTGTCATCTCACAATTCTTTTCTTTTTTATTGCTTTCTTCTGCATGAACCAAGTATTTTTATTATTTCATTTCCAGCCATCTGTTAGCTTGTTGACTACCATTCCTTTAAAGTTCTTTTTGTGATTACTCTTAAGATTCCTCTCTATACCGTTGACTTATGGTACTTTTACCACTTTCTGAATAATGAAGGAAATTAGAACATTTTCACTCTTTACCTTTTGTGCAGTTATTCTCATGTATTTCATTCTTTGTGTATTTTAAAACTAATAAGCAAACAGTAATGATAACATGTGCATTGTCAATGTGATCGTTATTTGTATAGGTTTACCCAAATCTTGTTAGTTTTCATTTTTCTGCTTCTATCTAGTGTAGATTTTATTGTTCCTGAAGACTTTCTTTTGCTTTTTTTAGTGTGGGGCTTCTGACAATTAATCCTATCACTTTTTGTTAGTCAGAAAAAAACCCCTCCATTTTGCAGTTATTCTGCAATGTGCGTATTTTTACTACATGCAGAATCCCCAGTCCAGCGGTCATTTCTCCTGGCACTTTGGAGATAAATTCCACTGCATTCAAATCCCCACTGGTCCTTTTGAAAAGTAAGTGGACAGATGTGCTGTTACTCCTTTGAAGGCCTTTGCAGCTGGCTTTTTCTCTTGAGGCAAAGAGCTGAGGAATGAGTTTGAGAGGAAGACAGAGATGGTACTTGCGTAGGCAGAGCAGTCCACCTCCCCATGGATGCCCAAGTCCTGACTCCTAGCACTTGTGACTGCATTCCATGGGAAATGAACCTTTGCAAATGATTTGGTGAGGATGTCTGCAGGCCAGTGGATCCGTGAGACTCCTTCGGAGAAGAAGCTGTGTGGGTCGCAGTCAGGGAAGGGATGTGATGGCTGAAGCAGAGGCCAGTGTGATGAGGGCCATGCGCTCAGGACGGAAGGGAGGTTCTTGAAACTTAAAAAAGCCAGGGACAGTTTTATGCCTAGAAGCCCTGGAAGGATCAAGCCCTGCTGACACCTTAATCATAGCCCTGCCTCGGACTTCTGACTTCTAGAACTGTAGGATCCTTCATTGTGTTATTCTGAGCCACTAAGTTTGAAGTCACTGTTGGAGCAGCAACAGCAGCCTGAGGCTCCTGAGAGGACCACGTGGCTGCTCTGCCGGGGGCAGGAGGTTGTGGTGGGGCAGGGGAAGGGCGGTGACACGGGAAAAGGAGGTGATGGTGCCTGGGCCAGTGTGTGGGCGGGGAAGAGGGTGAGGAGTGGCCAGGGCTTGAGGTTTGCCCCAGTTCTTTTCTGCCTAAGGTTTTGGCTCACGAAGTTCTCTGTGTGCACTCGGTAGCTCATTGTTTTGTAGGTAAATAAAATGAGGTTCTGGTTTTTCCTTTTGATTTTTTTTTTGCCTGGTGACTGATCTGCTATGAGAAGGAGCAGCTAAGGAGGGATGGTGGTGACGCTCCTCTCTTTTAAAATTTTTATGTTTATTGTACATGTTTGCACCACATAATGGTTATATTCCTCATGGGGAGCTGGTATGTGTACATAGCACATCTCAGTACTTTTTATTTTCCTGATCCTTTCCTCTTCCACGTCTTGGAACTCTTCCCATTTGCAAAAGGGAAATTCTGCCTCCCTGTTTCCTATTATCTTTTATTTATATTGTGGGCTTCTCATATAAGAGAAACCATTTAAGATTGCGAGTCTGACTTATTTCACTTAATATTATGGTCTCAAGGTGCATTCATTCTCCTACAGATGACTCAAATTTTTCCTCCTTTATGGCAGAGTAGTGCTCCACTGTGTGTAAATACCACATTTCCTTTATCCATTCATCTGTTGGTGGACCTACAGGTCTCTTTCAAGACTTAGCTATTATAAATTGTGCTGCTATAAACATGGGCATGATGGCTGCCTTAATCTCCAATCTCAGGGAGCAGGCAGCTTCTACCACATGTCTTTCCCGTGGATGACTCTCTCTTAGTGGGGATAAGGTGTTGACAAAACAGTTCACCCCTCTCCTGCTGGTCTGGCTGCCTGCATTCCCTCAGCGTGGCCAGCAATGGGTGGGGACAAGTGTGAGCACCTGTGGCCTCCGTCTTGCTTTCCTCTGGTTTCCTGTGGCTCTCCGGGTCTCTTCTCCACTTCCTTGCTGTACGAGTACTTGTGGGTGGGCCTGTCTGCCTTCTGCAGGCAGCTGTCTTCTTTGTCTTGGTTTTTCTTCACTGACTAGCACACAGCCTTGCCCTGAGGAGCTCAGCAAATATTTCTGGAATAAATCACTTTCTCTTGGCTCCAACAAATGTTATTTGCCACGTGGATTCAGGGAGCTGAAATACCGAAACTGATATGTACTAAAGAAACTCAATTTATTGCCACCTGCACCTTAAAAGGACAAGCAAGAGCTCGTGTGACCCCTGAGGTACCCAGGAGCGGAGCAACTGCCTCAGATTTCCTTCTCTTGTGCCTTCTTTACTCCTCCAATTTTAGGACAGGTAGCTATCTTTCCCGTCGGTGGCCAGCCAGGTCTCCCAGTAGAAAGTTAAATGCCCTCCAGCTTCTAGGCTTTTATAGTCCTTGGGAGCAGACCCTGATTTTTTTTTTTTTTTATAGTCCTTGGGAGCAGTCCTGCAGAGAGAAGAAAATGACTATTTTCTATTTTTAGAAAAAGTTTTTTGGCCCAGTCTATAAAAAGGGAATTTTTTTCTTTTTTTGCTATAGATAATCAAATTGTAAAAGAATGTGGAATTAAAACAACAAACTAGAGCTGGCAAATAACAAGAAATTTTTCCAAGTCCTGGGAACAGGACTTCGGGAGCGTTTTCTCAGTAAGGACTGCCTGTGTCTCCAGGGGAGGGCGGCCAGGTCCGGCAGGAAGGCCTCGTGTGCACAGGGCAGGCGTGAGGCGGCTGACACGATGGGTGTGATTTGAGGTGTATCCTGGAAAACTTCACCTGATGAGAAAGGCCTCTTCCTCTTCTTCTTAGCCTCTGGATGCAGGCCTACTCCAATTTTCAGTTTCTCATCATCTCTGCCCAGGACCACCCACCCTCTCCAGATCTAGAAGCACTGCCCAGCCTCTTTGAGAAGGCGGCAGCTCCATGTTTGAGTCCTGGCTCTACCGTGCCATCTTGGTAGGCCTTTGTTTCCTTGACTGTGAAGTGGAGCTAACGATGGTAGCTACCTCATAGCATGATTTTGAGGATTCGTGAAATCATGTGTGTGAAAACCTTCATACAGTATCTTGCTTTTAATCAAGGACTCATAAACATTAACTTTTACTATTGTTATTGTTATTATAGTTAAGTCTTACATCTCTAGCTGTGAATCCACAGTTACAAAAAGTGACATAAGGAGGACTTATCTGAAGGTTTTATTGATCTCACTTGTAATTTTTTTTTTTTTGGTTTTTCTCCGGTACCGGGAACCGAACTCACGACCTTGCGCTTGCCAGGCGGGAGCTTTTTGCCGCTGAGCTAAATCCCCAGCCCCCTCACTTGTAATTTATATCATCCAGTGCACAGATACTAGGAGAATAAATTGGTAAACATCTTCTATTTCCTTGTGAAGCTATAGTCAACCATGAAGGGAATAAAGCGACTAATTAAATTTTCCAACTATCTGGTCCTGGTGAGTAATTGGTTCAGCCCAGAGGAAAACAAATGCAAGGCCCTTTAGCATTTGTTTGAATCCCCTAACACTGTTTTCAAGCTCTTTTGTGAGGACAAGAATTAAAAAAAAATTGTGAGTTTTTTTCTTTTGCCTCAATTCTATTTAGTTTTTGCTTAAATGTCAGTAAGGCCCAGAAGCTGCAGGTCACTCCTGGGTTTCAATAGGAAACCCTGATTTAGGCCACATATTTTTCAATTGTATCAGAATGGGTTCTTGGAGTCCAATCAGGAAATCTTGGAGGCTGGGGATCTTTTCTTGAAAGCCCTCCCCACACATTGTTCTGTCCTCATGTCTTTAATGAATTGCCCTGGCTTCCAACCACACAGACCAGATTGTGAAGAATGGAAGAAAATTAAGAAAGGAAAAAGCTTAAGTTATTGATTTAGCTTGAGGGAAGTTTTCTGAGATTTATGACTCAACTCTAAAGAATCAACAACAACCCCAAACCCCAAGCGACACTCCGTGCGGGGGGATGTTCTTCAGTTTTTGGATGGGTGTCAACCTTGCTCAGGAAGTATCAGTCTGGGCCATCAGGGTTTTACAGAGAGATCCCAAATTCTCCATGGGTTTTTTTTTTTTTTTTTTTTGTCATTTTATAATTTGGGGGGCTAAAGCCAAGTGCCCGAGACTGTCTTAAACCATATCTGATGAAGGACAAAATGCTTTGCGGTTAATTGAAGAAAGAAAGTTATAGTTATTAATTAGGGACTCGTCCTTGCTGTGTTCACCCCTGGGTCTGGTGGAAGCCTCCTAACGCCTTCCTTCACTCTTGGTTTTGTTAGTGGAGCTCCTGCCTCCATTAACTAGTCTTAAATACTAAGGTGTTATGAATTATTCACAGACAAACTGGTAAAATAAAAGAGACATAAGTAGCTTCTTCTCTGCTGCCTCCCGGAAGAAGAAAATGGGTACTGTAGAACGTATGACATTATGAGGAGAAGCGCCCAGATTAGGTGTTGGGTGTTGCCTTCAAGGCCCTGGCATGGAATCAATGGGTATTTGCCAATTTCCACTGAAAGTATTCAGAAAATTACTTCAAGACCATTTTGGGAATAGTAATATAAGTGATTTCAAATTTCACTGTCCAAAGCTTGAGTGATTTCCCTTTTTTCTTTTTTTTTTTGCCAGTTTGCTATTTTTCAGTTTTTTATAAAAGAATTTTCTGGCATTTTTCTGTTTACAAAGTGCTTCTCATGAATTTCCTCATCTAATCGTTACAACACAAAACGGCATTATCGTGCTGGGAAATCACAGGTGAGGCACTCCCGCGGCTGGTTGTGGAAGGACCTCGGGCTTCTTGCCTAAAAAAACTCGCCCTCTTTTTCTTATATGAATGCTCTTTCATAAAATTCTCATTTTCGGGAGTCATGAAAATCTTGCCTACAAAGGAACAATATCTTAATGGCACTTAGAAAATTCCAGTACGGTTGTATTGTGTCCCTCTCATGACACTGCTGCATTACTGGCTGAACACTCCCTTTTTGAATGAAAAGACAAACACAGTGAATATAGATTATAAAGGAAATCTGACACAGGTTGTGACTTTCACAAATCGTTGACTCTATCAGAGAATTTATTTATTTTGGTGGGAGCAGAGATGGGTGGTTACCAATTAGTTATGCCGAAACAAGTTGTTCTTTTTGGTAAATACTCCTTTACTGCTTATGAAATAAAGAAACACAGTCTCCTCACTTAATTATCTTGGAGAATGTATCAGCATGTGCAGGACTCAAAGAGAAGCGTTCTACGAGTGCTTCCTTGATAGTTTATTGGGTTGGGGGAGACATCAGTTATATATGCTTTTCACAGTTTTGGGGGAGAGTGAAGACTATTTCCATCATTTGATGGGGTAGGACTTTGAAGGCACTGTCTATTTTTCTATACTCTAAAAGGGATAAATAAGTGTGTAAGGGAATTCTTCCTCTGCTGATGGCTGCCCTCTTGAGTTCCCAGGATGGGGAGCAGTGGGATCCGATGCAGGCGTGCACCTTGGCCAATTTCCTCAGCTGTCCCAAAAGGATGCTGACCTTGTTACCACCTAGGTCTTCTCCCTTTGGGTCTTGTGCTCAGCAAGTAACTCTTCAGGTAGTTTCTAAGAAGTGCAGTCTCATACTTTTGGTCACATAGTACTTAGCACAAGTGAAATTGAGAGAAATAATACTTAAAATTATTGTTTAATGGATGTGCAGCTCATTACTTCACCCCTATAGCCTAAAATACATTTCTAGATTTAATCAGAACAGGAAGGAATGTGTACAGAGACGTGATTATGGGCCCCTCTGAATTGTGTTTTGGTCTGTTGTCCTTGGGTTGGTGAAAGAAACACAGTTCTAAAAAACCCCTCGCTTTTATATTCTTTATATCAAATGGTGATTTCTTTATGAGGCTTTCTTACAGACACAATGTCTGAGCCAAGAACTAGTAACAATTTTACTTTTCAGGAGAAATGGATTTATTGGCTAACGCTACGAACGAGAGAACAATAGACAAAGATTCCCTTTTTCTGTAGATCTGGGTTCACTTTGAGCAGGTGTGTAGACCTTTATGTCTTGCATTTTTATTATCATTCTTAACGCTGGCAAATCATCACCCTTGCTTCTATCTCTCCTACTCCTCTCTAATTTCAAAATTTGAACATTCATTTTTCTCTTGCACATGCTTAAGTAGTTATTTTGAAGATGCTCTTGGATGTCAGAAAATGTCTTCATTCCCCCATGCACAACTGATTGTTTGCTTGCCTGGATATAAAATTTTAACTTCAAAAGCATTTTTCCTTAAAACAGAAAGGCATCTCCCCAGTGTCTGCTAGAAACCTTGTTGATGATGAGCAATTTCATCTTAGTCTTGTTCTTGTGTCTTTGGGGTTAATCAAATCATTTTCTTTCTAGAAATTGTTCGGATTTTCCCCCTTGTCCTTGGAGCTCAGAATTTCATGACCTGGCCTCTGTCTGTCATCCTGACTGGCACTTGGTGGCCTTTCACGTCTAAGAGTTGTGTCTTATTCCAATGGAGGGAATATTTCTTCTATTTATCTATTTCCTTTCATCCTTTGTCTACCTTCACTTCTCCTAAGTTTTATCTTCTTATAGAAATCAACTTTTGAGAATGAAAGAGGACCCTAATATTATTATCCTTTAGTTTGCCACTTTGATGTATAAAGAGATTTCTTTAATCTTATCCACTCTAATTTGTCCATTAAATATTTTCAATCTCCTGAAACTCATTTTTATTGTTTTCTTTGTTCCTATTGGCTTGTTCTTGTTTTGTGGCTGTCTTCTTGCAGATCTGCAAGGTGCTAATTAGGATTAAAAGGAAAAACCAACCCCTTTCCCCACCTGTTCTCAGCATTGTCTTTGCTCCTTAGATCCCTTTCTTCGTGCTGTTAGTTTTTCTCCAGTGACCTATGGTTACCGGCTTGTGTTTACAGGTGAAGCACTGAATGGATTAGTATGGTTGAAAAAGGTTTTTTTCCTGCCAGATTTCTTCGGCAAGCAGGCAGCTGACAGGGAAGACTTTTGGTGGGTGGGTGGGCAGCCTGTCAAATCCCACAGCCACCTGGTAAGGCAGGGCTTGGTAGGGGCCAGGTCTACTGGGGCTGCCATGGTGAACTGGAGAAGCTTCTCTTTTAGGCCTGGACACATATCCTTGGTGTCTCCCTCTGGACCGTCACCTACTCTCATTAGTGGGCAAAGACAGAGTGCAGGAGGATCCAGCTGACTTATCTACTACTTGATTACTTGATGATTTTCCATAACCAAAATAATAATATAACTTGTCATCTAAACTGAGACACTTTTGAGAATGATAGGGGAACCTGCTATTACTTTGCTGAGAAAACAGGCGTAAACTGGGATTGTCACCCTGTCCATAGCACGCTCTCCATCTCTGTCCTTGCGGGGCCTGAATTTGAGACCCCTCTGGGACTCCACTGGGAAGTTCACTCTTCCATTTCTGTTGGCTGAAGTTACTCCTGTCTCCTCCTCCCCAGTCATAACGGTTTCATTTTTGTTTCTAGTTTGTTTTCTAAGCTTTATTCAAAATATACAACCTCTCCCAGCCAAACTTTTGTTTTCTAGCAAATGTTATGTTTTTATTCTTAAAAAACCTCTATATTTTCTGTAATTTCAGAAGTAAGGCAGATAAATGGTATACTCATTTTGCCATCTTAAACTGGAAGCTCTTTCACTTCTTTTATTCTACCTGATGTGAGGCCTTACTGTATTTTATACATCCTCGTGTATCACTTTACTCCTTTTTTGGAGCCAACAAAATTCAGTGATGCTGCAAGTGAGGGCACGCTGGTAAGTCATTAATACTTGGTCCGCACTGTCCTCCTATGACTGAGATCATCTCTGGAGGGTCCCACAGTGCCTAAAAAAGGCCAAGTATTAAGTCATCACACCTCTGAGCCTGTTCAGTCGGAGCTGTTGGGGGGATTTGTTTCTAGCAGCTTCCCCTGCAGCACTGACTTATTGTTGAGAAGGCTTTAGAGCCCTCAGACACTGTGCTAGCATAAGGAAGAGAACTAAGCTGCCAAGACAATTCGGGCCTACCAGGGTCAGGTGACGGGCAGAAAGCAGCAGGGATTTTGAACAAATGCCAGAATTTTGCAGAGCTTACGGAAAGGATGCGAAATCTCCTGCCAAAATTAATCCTTGAAAGCTCAGTTCAGAAAGGACTGTATTGGACATACAACAGCAATAAGTGAGGCTTAATCATAAGAATTTGGAAGCAGAAAGAGGACTTCCTGGATCTTAACAAGTCTTAAGGGACAAGAGCAAGGTAGACACCGAGAAGAGGGTTCCAAGGGACCTACCATAGGAGTCACTCAGGAATCATTCATAGGAGTCATCATAAGAATCACCTTTCATAGGAATCACCATAGCAACCCTTCATGGGAACCACACTGGGAGAGAGCTGGTCCCACTCATTACAGAGTGTGGCTACGTGAGGATGCTGGGTAGACAGTCCCCCATTTGGCTCATGAAGTCAAGATGTTGGTACTTGGAGTAGGTAAACTTGGGCATGAAACTAGGCTATTGGATGTGCTTCCTACAAATGTGAAATTTCAAAATGATCATCCTCTGAATGTGCATCATCTAAGCTAAGGCCAAGGCACATTCAAATTGGCATATATATCTGAGTTTTGATTTGGAGTCAAAGTTAATCTATAAATTATGCGCAGCAGGTCAGTGGGCCGGGTTAACATTTGCCATTCAGAAAGAAGACCTCATCCCCACCCTCCCAACACTGTCCATTGTTTTCCTCTCAACAGTCTTACCGTTCCTGGGCTGAGGTAGGGATAGATGCACACATTATTGACACTTTTAAGGTTTTAAGTCATCTCATCCTCCATAGGACCACCTTGGGCTTTGACATTTTAGCTCTTTGTTGGGGAATCAACAAAAAGGAAGGGTTGTACTTTTACAGCCAGTGTTTGAAGCATTGCTTCAATGAGTGAGTGGTTGAGAGGTTGCTTCTTTGCGGGTTGTGGATTTCAGAGTTATGCATGATAGTGACAAGCCCACCCAGCGCTGGCCAGCTGTTGACATCAGTCTAGTATTTTCCTTATCAGCAGCTGGGTGAGTCAGATTGGAAAAAAGGAAAAATCCCAGGGAGCTGACTTTACTAGAGAAGTGAGATAGAAACCACATAGGTGGGTGCCAGACAGACAAGACCCCCTACACACGTAGACACCCTGCTGTGACCCAAAATACAAGGTGTCATTTGTCAGGCACAGTCCTCAGATGTGACCTTCACCCATGGGAGCTGAGACATTTAGATTCCTCCTGGACTTTCAGAAAAAGTAGTTCACACAATTCCTGGTGTCTGGCCTATGGGCAGGTGTGGGCGCTAAAGTATAGGTATCTTCCTTCCTCCCTTCCTTCCTTCCTTCCATCCATCCTTCTATCCTTGCTTCCTTCCATCCTTCCTTCCTACTTTCCTTCCTTCCTTCTTCCTCCTTCCTTCCTTCCTTCCTTCCTCCCTTCCTTCCTCCCTTACTTCCTTCCTCCTTCCTTCCTTCCTTCTTTCCTTCCTTCCTTCCTTCCTTCCTTCCTTCCTTCCTTCTTTCTTTCCTTCCTTCCTTTTCCTCATCAGTGCCTTTATGTTTCCCATTTCCCTTCTACTTCCCGCTCTTTTCATCTCTGTCTTCTTGTTCGTAACATGGGCCTCCAAGCCCTTTCCACCCTCCAGTCTCCTTAGCTCAGGCTGCATGTGCCTTCTCTGTTAACCCCTGTCACTCACTCAGAGAATGCAGGGTCTTGGAGCCCCATGTGAACCGGTTCAGTTACCACAAGAGTCCAACATGGACATCTGGTGATTACTTGCTGATTTTCCCCACAACTTTCGTTCGTCTCTCATGAGCCTGTGATCAAGTCTGGTGGTAACAGCCGGTGAACATGGGGGAGAAAGAGCCTGATATCCTTTCTACAAAACCCGCAGTGCCGCTGTTTCTGGGCGCTGTCTCTTCTCTGCAATTTTTTATTTTTGCACTGTTATAATCTTTGGGCTTGCGGTCCATTTACTTTGTTATGTGTACTGGTATTTACATGTGCTTTTTGAAGAGATTTGATTCTTTGGCTACTTCTGGTTAAAGGCAGATCTTGGTCTCTTAATTATATAACATTTTTCTTTAATTTTCTTTAAAATTTTATTTTATACTTTTCAGTTCTAGGAATCAAAACAATGGCCTTGATTACATTGGCAAGTGCGCTATCACTAAGCTACACCCTAGCCCCAGCATTTCTCTTGCTGTGCCTGTGTTGTTTTGAAATACCACCTCTGGTTCCATGACCTCACTGGTCACTTCTGTATGAGTTTATTTCGCTGTGATTATTTTTTTTTTTAGTGCTGGGGATTGAACCCAGGACCATGGGAGCTACATATAAGCTACATCTTTAGCCTATTTTATTTTTTATTCTGAGACAAGATCTTGCTAAATTGCCCAAGTAGACTTGACCATGAACTTCCCCTGCTTCAGCCTCCCTCAAGGCTGGGATCACAGGCTTGTACCACTGTGCCTGGCTTGTATTTTTTTCTTAACTTTGTGAAAAAATTTCTCCTCAGGGTTCATTTCGCTTTCAGTGGCTTTTTCCCCTTTAGAAACTACCTGCAATTTAAAGAAAAGACCTTTGTGGCACTGAAGGGCATAGAGTTTGGAGACACATAATGTTTTGCTTTATGGCTGGCATCAAAAATATAATGAAAACATATCAGGTTTCTATTGTGGGACTTTCCAACACAGGTTCCAACATTTCAGCTGGCAAAAGCCCATGACCTTCAATTGCAAAGAAAAGAATTATTGCAAATTTGACAGCAATCAAAGTAACCTAAGTGACATTATTTTAATAAGTTGTATGTTTCTGAGGGTCTAAGGTTTAATTTCATAGCTGATTTCTCTTTCTCTTTAGAGGTGGAACGAATTGTGAAAGCCAACGATCGCGAATATAATGAAAAGTTCCAGTATGCGGTGAGTTGGAACACACTTAGCACATACTACATACTAGGATAGGTCTTCCTTTGAAGACCGTCTGTGGGATTTATGGCGCACAGAACCTGTGACATCACTAAAAACAGTGTTTGTGGGCCTGTTGTAATAGCAAAGCACCATGTGTTTCTATAAATATCTTAGTAATGCTCATGCACCTATTTCTGTTCTTCACTAAGAGTGGTTAGGAGGGTTATCCTTATGGGAAGATGAGGAGACACTGCTGTCCATTTGGGTACTAGGATGTACTGTAGTAATATGCAGATGAGCTCTTTGGTGTACCTGGTGAAGGAAGTGAAGGTAGGGGCTGATGATTGATGAATGACCTTTGGGGTATTTTCTTTAAGCAATTCTGACTAAATGTAGGAAAGTATATGTAGGAGAAAATTCCCAGGTCTTGAATGATTGTATTTACAAAGTGGGCGATTAGTTTAAATGTATCTTTTTCTTTAAAATGAGAGTTCTCTTTCTTTACATAAGAGGTATCTATTGAGTTTCTCCTGAGTGTCTGCACATTCAAGGAATTTGGGGTACACCGGTGAACAGCTCTGTGAATTATATCATGGGCTCTTGTAAAGAGCTTATGATCTATGGCTCAACCTCAGTTAAAATGTTTTATGAGCTCTAAGATAGAAACCTGGTAGAATTGCCTCTGTAGGTGACACTGTCCTGTAAGATCTGCTGTAATGTTGAGTATACCAGCACCTTTAATGAGACAAACTCTCAATCGCAACAGGAGTATGTGAAGGCCATTAAAGCATAGAAATATGAGAGTCACAGGGACAAACTTTGACACTGTTCATGCAACTGGGCAAAGGAGAGTGAATTTTGGCTAATGAATTTTTTGGGCTTTGTTTTTATTGGCTAGTCTTGTGTAGACAGATGGAGCCATTGGGCAATGTAGCTTGTATTGTTAAATATTCAGCAGAGGTACTGACAACTCCTCTTTTCCGATGCTGTGCTAGTCATGTAAATTTGGGATTATAAGTTGATTTTCAATGTAGGTTTCCCTACAGGGAGTTGGCCTGATGTTTCTTTGACAGATTTTTTTTTTTGTAAAACAGTGTATTGAAACTCTGAATTTATTCCTCAGTCTTGTAAGCTTGGTGAAAGTAAATTTGCCCTTGAGGCTGAGGAGCACACATCCTAGCTTGAGAAAGAGGGTGGAGAACGCCTTTCTGTGTAGTCCCCTGAGATACGGTCATTTAGCCCCTCTGGTCATTTCCAGACTGGTCTCATACCTTGGTATCCATCTAAGGCCATTCTTTTAACTGTAGAGGAGGACCCCGGAATCCCCAGCCAGAGGAGTAGCGATGTGTATATTTCAAAACCTTGGGGAAAATAACCAGCAATAACGAATCTGCTAGGGGTGTAATTATCCATTGAAATACTTGGCTGTGTTTACTTGTGTTCCACTGTGCAACAAATATTTTCATTCTCTGAGTAGGAACTCTGTGAGAACAGCCACGTTTTGCTTGTGTTTTGTAAGATGCCACAAGCTTTTTTATTAACAGTTACTTTCCGCTTAATTTATGAGATATTTCAAACTTACAGAGACATATAGGAAATGACCCGACACCTGTGTACCCACCAGTCAGGCTGAAGAGATGCTAACAGTTTGCTTTAATTGCTTCAGATCTTTCTGTTACAATGATTAATGTGCTAATCATTCAAGAATTGTCTCTCTTGAACTTCCACGATGCTAGGCAAAAAAGCACAGAGATGTGTGGTGTGGCTGGTTTCTGTCGGGCTTAATAACAACGAGGTATGGAACGGTATCCTGCAGCCACAGGAGCATCTACAAGGTGCTCAGTCTCTGAGTGAAAACACATCGAGGCAAAAGCAGAATCCACGATGGGCTGGAGAAAGCAGCAGAAATGAAGACAAGGTCGTTGCAAAGCAGTGTGCACATGTGTGTCCGAGCGCGTGTGTTGGGGTGGGGACAGCCTCCTACTCTACAGACCACCGCTGTGGCCCAGAGGGTGACAGAGCCCCAGGCCCGTGCTGGGGTCCCCTACACAATGGTGGCCATGCATAGAGCAGCACAGCCCTCTCCGCCTCTCTGTCCAGCTATCAACTGGGCTGATAAAGCCGCCTCCTTCCTAGAGTTAGTGTAGGGAACCTGCAGAGGGGTGCACAGCAACCCGGGAGCCAGTCGGTGCAGAGCTGGGATCTGAAGCTACAACTATTTGACTTGAGAGCTTTGTGAACACCTGTTAAGAAAAGCAGGAGCCTGGGGTCTTTTGCTCGGTTTTGCTCTGTTTTTAAGGCTATCACCCCAAATGGAAGTAGATGTGGACAGATGCCAACAGATCCCAGGAGAATGCTCATATTAAATAAAAAAGTAATATTTCCACCCAGAGACTGAAAAGGCAGTGGGAATCAGTCCAAACTTGTTATGAAAGCTGTGAAAGAGCCACGGCGAAGCCCCCTTAAATATAGTAGAAACAGTGTTTTGGGATAAGATAGACCATAGTTTGAATCCCTTCTTTCTCTCTCATGTGACTCAATTGTGAGCTTGCTCTATTTATCCCTCAGAGTATCAGTTATTTCACATACAAAATTGGGAGTTTTTTTCTCATAGGTTATACCCTGTGAGAAAATTAGATAATTTATAAAAAATATTTAATAATAGCAACACTAAACTTATTAGATGCTTTCTAAGTACCCGGCTCGGTGGTAAGCTTTTTGTATAGATTTTTCTTTTAATCGGAACACGGCTTTGGGAAAATATTCACAATAAATTTTAAGTTCCTTATCAAGCACTGGATAAAGTAAGAAATTGCCGATAATGTTGAAGAACAGACCGAGAAAAGGTTAAACTTGTAAAATGTTTGCAGCAGATATCATGTTCAAAAATGAACAAGTGTGAGATTATAAAGGTGTGAAAGCTGTGGGTAAATTTTGTCAGTGATGCAACAGTTGAGAAAACAAAGCCCCTGAAACAAGAAGTATAAACAAGTGTGTTGAATAGTGCAACCAAATGTGGAAATAGAGGGCCCTTTTCCAGATCAGCCAGGTCAGAATGAATAATTCAGCAACAGAGGTGTTGATTACCTACTCTGCAAAGCATTTGCTGAGCTCAGAAAAGTTTTCTTACAACCTCAGCATGGCTATTTGAGAGATACATAGACAACAGTGACAACACTAATAACAGTAGTGATAATAATAATAGCCAGTTTGACATGTACATTGCTTACCAAATGAAAGTCATAGTTCTAGGTGGTTTGCCAATACGTAGTGCCCCTGCATAGTGCCAACCAGAGGAAGTCATAGTTCCAGGTAACTTTAATATTAAATTTACATAATTGTACAGTTCTATGAAGTACTTTTATTATCTCATTTTATACAAGAAAACCTTGAGGTGTAGAAACATCACTTCAGTAACTTGTTCGAGGTTATGCAGTTAGATGATGGGTTCCAGGCAGACAGCTGTCAATCCAGCTGTGTACCACGTGCCCCTCACACACCTCAATCCACCACACACCTCAATCCACCAGAGAAGGAGGTGGGCTCAGGCAGCTAAAGGACGGCAGTGCTGAAATTCTAAGTCAGATTGGTCAGGGGCCAAAGTTGTGGGTTTTTTTTTTTCCTGTGATATTCTTTTGTCCAATCCCAGAAAACGGACCAAAAAACACTATAGAAGAAAACCCAAAAAACAAAAAACCAACTGACCACGGATCCCTCCCAACCTGACAAACGCTAATCTTCCTCCCTTCTCTAAGATACCCACTGGCAAAAGTTTTATGCTCCGAGACGGGGAAAGATAAAGGTGAATAAAATTTTGCAAAGAGAGACTTACAATGTTCTTAAGTCTTCATCTTACCCTTAGCATTTGTACATGAGAACTAGGAAGAAAGGTTTACACAAAACGCAGATAAATGCTGCAATTTCCACAAACACCAAGCCTGGCCAAGTCATCTTTTCTCTTTGAAAGCTGAAGGAAGACATTTCAATACATAGAGAACTTTAATTTATCAACAAACTCCAAAGCTGCAAAGTAAGACATAACACAGGCTTAGAAAACCATTGAAAGCACTTTGGGGAGATAAAGGATTTTGAACATAAACAAAAGACAAGATTAATGATTCTAAGCAAAATTAATTGGTAAATTAGATGTGATATTGTAAGAACCCGGGGGTAGGAAACATAAAACTTGTATTCAAGAGGAATTTCGGACTGAATTGCCCGAGGTCCGGGACAAAATGGGATTTTAGAAATTGGAGAGAGTGAGCCAAGCACTAGAATTATTGTTCTCATTAGAGAGGAGTTCAAAGTTTCCTTGGTTAATAATAGGAATGAATAACAGAAGGAACAAAAGCACTTGTATTAAAAGCACTTGTATTATGCTATATAAAAAAGGTTAGGTGTGAGAATGAACGGAATATCCAGACTCATTATCCCTCTGAAAAGAAGTTCGAAGTGGAAGGCAGAAAGAGTGAAAACAGTTGTGGTTTTACTGAAATGTGTTGATGTTTAAAAAAAAAGATCAGAGAAAGTGTTAGATTAATTATGACTATTTTCTGACTTCATCTACAAACTAAGAAATAACAATGGAAAACATTGGTTTCCGTGGATTTTTGTGCTCTCTTCTGCCTTCCCTCCCCTTTCTGGTATGCTCTACCTCTACCTGTTCTCTTGAACTTTGAATGGATTTAAGAAAGGAGATTAAAAACTCACTTGAGCAATGAGAAAGTTCTACAGCCTCAAACTCAGAAAATACAGTAAAGCCAAACACTTAATCGGTTTTATCTAAATATGTCCCATGCACAGAAGTAGATGGAAAGTTCCTAAAAGAGTGCTTTTTCCTGAGCTGAATTCTTGATTGTATTTGGGAAGTGTACAGGTTTATATACATTGATAAAGATTTAACCAAATAGGGACTAGGGATTTAGCTCAGTAGCAAAGTGCCTGCTTGGAAAGCGCAAGGTCATGAGTTCGATGCCTGGGACCGGAAGAAAAACAAACAAACAAACAAGATTTAACCAAATAGTTTTCATGCTTATAAAGGAAGCCTTCAGAAGGCCTGAGATTGTAGCTGACAGGTAGAGTATTTGCCTAGCCTGTGCTAAGCCATGGTAATTTATTCCTAGAATGTTAAAATACTTTGTTGATATAATGGTTATTGGATGGAATGGAGTGTATTATCTTCTTCATGACTTTTGAGATTGGTAGAACAATGCCCAGTTGGACTTTCCAAAGAGTGATCCTTTACAGCAAAATTTGCCTGAGTATGTCTGAGCCCTAATGGGCTATGACTGCACCTACGACTCCCTCCAACACAACCCCCTCCACTCCTACTCCACTCGCTTAAACAGGGCTTCCTGCTTCCCCCGTCGCTCTTCTTTTCCCCCTCAGAATTGAAGTCATTAAGAATGGAGTAGAAAACTATGGTCCACCGTCGTCATTCCCACACCCTGAATCACTGCATATTTTATTATATTAATGATAGCTGCAATACCATGAAAACCTTATTTTTTATAATTTTGAAAATATTTTTATTATGTCGATTGACTCACAATAGTTGTGCTATTGCTGGGGTATGATGTGATGTTTTAATTCACATAGCTGTTGTGCAATGATCAAGCCAGGGTCATTAGCATAATCATCACTATTGCCTTTTGCGGGCCCTACCGCCGCGCCGAGCTCGAGCCCTGACAGTCACTGGACCGCCCTAGGTCCACGTGGTGACGATGTGTCTGTCTCTCTGAGGAAGACTGGCCTAACAGGAGAATTTCACGTTCCTGTGAGTGTCAGTGGATAGATGAGTCATTGTACCTTTTCCGAAAATGGGGCTAAAATGATTTTTAAAATTCAGCATTCATAACGTGCCTGCTCTATACCGGCAATAGAGATGTTTGATCATTATCGATTTTGAAAAGAAGATTTTGGCATTGTATAAAGGAATATACAGCTCAAGGGGGTAAGGATTCCTTGGCAGGGTGGTGTGGGCGGGGCCCGTTTCAGGAGGGACCTCTGCGTAGACTTGGCACTGTGTTGAGTGCTACTGGGGTTATCGAGAAAGGGGATACAAATTCTGCTTTCTACCTGCGTGGGGCATAGATAATATACTCAAGCAGGGAAGCTCAGCACCCTAGAATGAACCCATAACGAAAAGTTAATGTCAAGTTCTAGCTGGTCATGTGCCCGGAATTGTTAGGGAAAGGAGAGCTCCATGTGTTGAAAGTGTCTGAGGAAGTTTTGCCAGAGGAAGCAGGAAATGACTCGGGCCTCGCTTGTACTGCCAGTTTTGGGAAGAGGAAGGATGAGCGAAAGTCTGTCCTTAGACCTAGTTGGAGTGAGGGTGTTGTCATCAGGAACTGGGGCTCAGGGAGGTGAGACCAGGCTGTTTAAGAGTTTGACTACGAGGAGACAGGCTCTCGGGAGGTGGGGCACCACAGAGAGACCAAATACCGAATTGCAGTGCCAGGGTCAATATAGAACAGAACTCAGGGTAGTGAGAGCTCCAGACTTTTAGGAATCAGACCAAGCGGTGGGAGGAGAGTGGTAGGGAGGGGAAGTAAAATGAGTGAAGACATGTTATGTCTCAACACCAATTCATACAAAGCATTATGTACTGCAAACAGGTACTGATACAAATTTAAAAATTAGAGCCGGGCATGGTGGTACATGCCTGTAATCCAAGCACCTGGGAGACGGAGGCAGGAGGATCTTTGTGAGTTTGAGGCAAACCTGGGCTACAAAGTCAGCTCTAGGCCAGCCTG
>NW_004955409.1:4196942-4198192 GCF_000276665.1 Chinchilla lanigera
TTTTTTGGTTTTTCTCCGGTACCGGGAACCGAACTCACGACCTTGCGCTTGCCAGGCAGGCGCTTTTGCCGCTGAGCTAAATCCCCAGCCCCTGGAAGAAAGTATTTAATTACCACACGGTATAAAGTACTTTACTCATTTGACCTCATTTGATCCTCACAACAGTGCTGTGTGGCAGATAATATTATGCGAATTCGACATAAAGGGAAACGAAGGATTACAGGGATTAGGAGACTTTTCCGAGGTTGCTTAGCTGGTAATAGGTGGGGATCATCATTCAAACCAGCACCCAAGTCCTAAGGGGCACTCACGCCGTGCCTTTTAACTGGATTATTGTTTCTTTGTGATGAAAAGGGTGAGATTCTTCAGGGAAGCTGTCTTAACGAAGGCTTGAAGCTTTGTTAGAACATGCGCGGCAAGGATGGTGTTTCTTTACAAGCCAGGCACCCGGCTTTTGACACTTGTGGTGCCTGTCCTCTTACACTCATGACCCCTTCTTTATGCTGCCTGCCCTCTTTACTTCCTATAGCAGGGCTTCTCTTTAGCCTGTGGTCAGAAAATCTCCCAGAACCCTTGGGTGCTGTGCACCATGGCCTTGGGTTGGCTGTGCAAGAGCTTCAGGCTGTCTGGGCTTTGTATTCCTAAGGGAGGAGACAAACCATTTTGTTAACAACTGCTGTGAGAAGAGAATATCAAAAACAGAGCTTGATCTGTTCTATGGCTATGGTTACAAATATTAACTGTGTAGGGAAAACAGTTTCCTAAAAGAGGCCTCAGGGCACAGACCCCTAGCTTTTGCCTTCTCTACTCCTTAAAATCCCTTGTCTAACCTACAGTGACCCCCGGAGGAAGGACAAGGGGCCCCAGCTCCTATGCCTGTGAATGCCTGCTGTGCCTGTTCTTCCAAACGCACCAGCCTCTCTCTCTTGTTAACTGACACCTGTGCTCAGGGGTCTGGATGAATTTTGTTTCCTAGCCCTTACCCCAGATGCCATGAACCTGGAAGAGGATATTGGGAGAGGAATGCAAGGGTTGAAAATAGGAGGGAAATGGGGTGAGATAGCACAGAAGGTGTGGGAACTGCAGTCAGGAGGCTTCTATCCATCTATCCATCCATGCATGAATCCATCCATCCATCCACCCATCCATCCATCTACCCATCCATCCATCCATCCACCCTTCCATCCATCTACCCATCCATGCATCCAGCTACCCATCCATGCATCCATCCACCCATCCATCCATCCATC
>NW_004955409.1:4198292-4204894 GCF_000276665.1 Chinchilla lanigera
AAAAAAAAAAAAAAAAAATTAAAAGGGAAGAAGGAGAGAGAAGAGAAAAACAGAGTTTGTTAAGGAGTGGCGTGGAGAGGGAGCAGGGAGCCTGAGATGCAGCAGAGAGCGGCGGGAATGGGGGGGAGTTAAGAAGGCCAGGCGCAGCTGCTGGGAAATGAGCAGCTCAGGAGACGGCTGCTCACCGGGTGTAACGGCTAGGGCCCCTGGGATGAAGGACCAAGAAAAAATCACCTTTAATCAGAAGTAACTGGAAGACTTCAAGACAGGGATCTTAATTTTTTTAATGGAAATTTAGAAAGTTTAAAAAATTAAAGAGTTTGGAATTCTGAGGACAGAGGAAAAAGAAAAACCTAAAGTAGGCAAAAAACCAGAGTGGATTATGACGGTATTCAATTAAGACTTTGCCCGGGAAGAGAGAAAAACAGTATGAAAACCTTCAGGCTCTCTGAAGTGAAGTGAAATGACATGGTTTTGAGTGACTCTTTTCACACAGTTTGGCTTTTCAGTCATGCAATCCACAGAGAGGTAAAAAGCCTAAACATTTTCTTTGGGAGACTCCTGAGATATCAGCGTGTTGGACATGACGCAGTCCTGGGATCCCCAGCGGGACAGGAGAGTTGGGGTTCTCCTCTTTTGTCCTTGCACATGACCGGAGCAATTCACACATCAGCTGAAGAGCAGGGGTGGTGACAAGCAGGGTGACAAGTTGGAATCAGTGATAAAAAGTGCCAGAAACTTGTATTTGTCCGAGCGTCATCGTAACAGGGCCTTCTAGCTGTGCACCGTTAATATTTATTCTAGGTGCTATACGATGAAGGTTTTAATTTCTTTTGTCAGTAATTTACTTGTAGATGAAAAGGATTTTTTGGACACCTCTCAAATTCATTTGAACTTTAAAAAGTGTGACTATTTTATCTTTATGATATCTGATTTGTTTAAACAGTATGATGCTTCGGCTGATTCTCTGTTGCCTTAATTTGGTTTGTCTCCGTTAGTCTTTTGTTCTCACCTCAGAATTTCTCCTCCAAGGTGGTCTGGAGTGGCACAGTAAGGGAATTAAAGAATCCAGTTGAACTCAAACACTCTGAGGTGTGTATTTGTTATTTACTTATTGTGGGCTGGGGTAGTGTCAGCAGTCTCATAAATGAACTCCTGGTCTATCCGCTTTGTGAATAAATTTTAAGCAAATAAGTAAGACTTGGCTTACTTATTTTTACTAATTTTAAGCAAATAAGTAAGACTTGGCTTACTTATTTTTACTTTCACTTTCTTAATTGCAATAATATGAAAGTGAAAGGCATCCAAGCAATATTCATTGGAATAAGAAGAGTTCAAACAAGCATCTTGTATTATCCACCCACCCATCTTCCTTCCTTTCTCTCTCTTTCTCTGCCTGTTTCTCTGTCTCTCTCTCCCTCTGTCTGCCTGTCTGTCTGTGTTTCTTCCTCTCTCTCTGTCTCTCTCTCACTGGGGATCAAATCCAGGGCCTCACCCATGCTAGGCAGGTGCTGCTAGCCCTGAGCTACACTCCAGTCCTCAAATAAGCTTTTGCCGACAAATACCCTTTCTCCCCTTTACTCGAACCTACCCCTCAGCAATGTTTGAAGGTAGAATTTTGAGCTCTGTTGTAGCCTGGCTGTTGTGAAAAAATTTCAGCTAAGACTGAGCAATGAAAAAATGGAGAAGGAAGAAAATAACTTCCCTTGTGAAGAAAGAGCTATGAGTACAGTTTTTTTGGGGGTTGGCAGACGGTTTATGAAAGTGATCCATAAATCAGGTGGATGAAATTGGGCAAGTTCAGTAACAACTGAGAGGTTAACAGAAAAACCACCAACCCAACGGTCTCAAAGTGGTTTTTATCGTTTTATTGTTTTCTTTACTGAACCAAATAATCTAGCTCTGCAATCACATTGCTGAAAGATGGTGACTATCATATCTCACATTTTGTAGTTGAAAGATTAATCAAATCATTCATGTAAAAATATATCTCTAATTCATGTCCACCGTTATGAAACCAAAACTCAGATTACTGCTACATTTTATACTTGACATTCTATGTGCTTCTCTCTCTGTCTTTTTATTTAACAAATAAGAATTGTATGTACATATGGGGCAATAGTTTGAATTACGTTTACATAGTGGAAAGGCTATATCACATTAGTTACATATTCACTTTTTTTGTGAAAACACAAAATCTACTCGTTTTGGGTACTAGGAATCTAACTCAGGACCTTCCACTTGCCAGGCAGGTGCTTGTGCCACTGAGCTATATCCCTGGTCCCAAATCTACTTTCATAGCATTTGCTGAGTCTATAATACATGGTTTCTTACAAAAGTAAGCTGTTTAGGCATTAAAGTTAATATGCCAAGGTACTTTAAAAATGATACTAGGATTTGCTTAGGCTGCAGCTGTGTGTATAGAGTGTGTGTGTTATGTGACTGAGCAGGCCAGGCTGTAGTTGTACAGATGTGTGTACAGCTTCACGGAAATATTCTGGTTTGCACAGTGAGAGACGGCCCTTCCCAGGATTAACACAAGGCGACAGTCCAATTTGCAAGCTGGGTCACAGGTCTACATCACTAGCAGCTGGTACCCTAGGCTCACCCCCTTTAGCCTGACTGTTCTGGGTTAATGCGTGTTCTTGGCTCTCAAGCTTGCTGGGAGCTAAGGTCACCCTATTTCAGCTGCAGCCATCCACGTGCCATTGAGAGGCCCTGGTGATGGTGACATCATTCTGTGCCAGTTGTCCCAAAGGACAGGGAAGAAGAGGGTTGTTTTATCCCACTGATTGACCTCCGTGGTACCGCGAAGTTAACTTTCACTGTAGAACAGTGGTGGCGAACCTATGGCACACGTGCCGCAGTGAGCTGTTTGCAATAATTGAAAGCTCTAAAAGGTTTGCCGTCACTGTTGCAGAAGCTCAGTGTGGAATTATCCTTTAAAGCTTTTGCAGCATTTCTCACTACAGAATTCTAGCCAACTACACATCCAGTGTGTGATTTATCCCTCGAGAGGAGGGGAACTTGCTACCTTACCAAACAGCCTTTTCTGTCTTTGGCTAGTTTTAATCCATAGGCAATTTTCTTATCCACTGAGCCAAATTGATACCCTTTTGCTGTGCTATGCATTGGTTCCAGCTTTGCTTCAGAGGCCGCAGCAGAGCAAATGCATCTCCTGCTTCATGCAGCAGTCATTCTGGGCTTAAAACATCAATCATGGAGCCAGGTGTGGGGATGCCCGGAACCCCAGAATGTGGAGGGCTGAGGCAGCAGGATCATGAATTTGAGGCCAGCCTGAGTTACAGTGAGTGCGTGCAGACACACACAGTCACTCACACACACACAGTCACTCACTCACACACACACACACACACACACACACACACACACACACACACTTCAGAATATGAGTTCCCGAGGAACTCATATCCAGGACACCCACCTGCAATTCCTTTTCTCTTAAGAGAGCTTCAGTTTTTTTGTAACTTCCCACTGGAGGCCCAAGAGTTCCACCTAACATGTTAGAAATTATTTGACCAGATTGAAGCTGAGAAAAAATTATTAATGCAGACTAAGAGTGCGCTAGAGTTTTGGAGATTATTCCCTCCTATTACTCAATCTCATTTGCATTGTTAACGATAAGGACTGAGGAGCTTTCCACAGCGAAACATCTAAATACGTCTCCATGGAGCGCTCAATCAACCAACCTGTTCAGTCAGCTCTGCGGGAGGCGTCTCGGCATTTTGTTATCGCGACAGAGGTGCATCTAATAGGCGGCCAGGATTAAGACTCGCTGATCTAAGTGCATAATAGGAATGTTTGTTTGTTTGTTTTGGTACTGGGAATCAAACTCAGGACCTTGCGCTTGCCAGACAGGCACTTAGGCCACTGAGCTATATCCCCGGCCCCTAAGTGCATAATAATAATATAGAGCGCAGCGCTGTTAAAGGCGTCACAGTGCCTTATCCCATATAGCTGGAGACCTCCTCGCGGGCTGCTTGCTGCTGGGCTGTTAATCATCGCCTCTTGTTAGCTTAACCAGTTCAAATTTCTCTAATTAACCATCCTCGCCACCGACCTAATATCTCTTTAATTACATTGTATTACTGCTCTCTTTCTTAATAAGCAGAAAGGATGTTAAGAAAAACCATCTGCCGGTGCCGGTTTTGATGACTTCTGTATGAGGCAGAGGGTGGAATGCGTAACATTCGACTAAAAGCCAGACTCCTTTCCAAGTCATGTTTCTATACTTCTTGCAAACCACTAAGCCCCGTGTTTGATATTTCAAACACACTTGGAGACCAAGTATCGCAAAAGCGCCATCATCCTGAGCAAGACATTTTTGAGGTTAAGAGCTCAACTGGACTGAACTTTATAATCTTTTGCAGAGAAAGTGCCATTCAGATTTTTCTAGATTCAGAAAGAGGCTAAAGGAGTATTTGGTTGTTTATTCTCCTTTAAATTCTGATCTGAGAAAAAGCAATGGACTGCATGTGCTAAATAATGTGAAAAACTGGTGTTTACGTTCTGCCCAGCTCTCTCAGCCAAAAGCAGTTCTCTAGGTTATTCACTAGAAATTACTGGGTTGTGAATTTAGAACAATCATATTTGCTCATGTTTTCCTTACAAATGAAATGGCCTTACTGTCCATGTAGTTTTTCTAATTGAGTTTATCAGGGTTGCACTGAGTAATTATTACGTGTTTATCACTTTGTTAAATGCTCTGGAGACTTACCAAAGTATAAAGTGAGGTCTTGGACCTTTGGGAGTTTGCTCTCCCCTGAGGATTTTGAGATTATTTCATATATATAGATGAAAAAACAATATGTCATAAATCTAAGTATGAAAATGAGTGATGTTAGATTTACTATTAATATTTTCACTGAATCTGGGTAAAGAATACAACTTTCTACCAAGAAAGATTTTTTCTTCTGTAGTCCCGGGTGTCGAACCCTGGGGCCTTCACACTGAGCTGTATTCTCAGCCCTCCTTCTCATTTTTAAATTTTGAGACAGGATTTCATTGTTTCTTCCCAAACTGGAGTCGAACTTGCATCCCTTCTGCTTCAGCTCCCGGAGTGCTAGATTTCAGGCATGTACCTCCAGCCCAACTACAGATAAATGTATTTCTTTTCTTAAAGCTGCTCATGCTGGGCATGGTGGTGCACACCTGTAATCCCAGCACTCAGGAGGCTGAGGCAGGAGGATCGTTGCAAGTCTGAGACCAGCGTGGGCTACAAAGTGAGCTCAAGGCCAGCCTGAACTGCATAGCGAGACTTTGTCCCAAAAAGACAAAAAAGAAAAAAGAAAAGCTGTTCATAGTGGCCCAGCATAGTGGCACATGCAAGTAATCCCAGCACTCGGGAGGCTGAGGCAGGAGGAATCACTGGGAGTTTGAGGTCAGATTAGACTACATAGCAAGACCCTGTCTCAACTCATCTCCTTCCCTGAAAAAGCTGTTCAGACTGGTAATAAAGGTTAAAATATTATAGAATGGTAAAATGCCATGTTTCATTTATATGGTATGAAATTAATCTGACTTTGTCTGAAAACCTCCTCATCTGCCCCACACTTTGAATCTCTGTCTGAATTTGGCAGACCATTTGGCCTCTCAAAAGGCCAGGAGCTCGTCACATTTAAATTGCTCTAACCCTAAACTGAGGAAATAGAGGCGCTTGTTAAGCACGCTGGGCTGTACCAGAACTGAATGCTTTGAGTACAAAACGAAGGTACATTACTTTGTGATTTAAAATCAGATATGTACATGCATCTACTCCCTGCCACGAATGTAGTCATTATGCACTGTAAACGCATCCTGATAAAATAAAATTTAAAAAATCAAACATGGAAGATATGTATGCTTATTAAAAATCAATACTTGAAATAGTTTGACATTAGGGACAATTATGAATTTGTGTTTTATCAGTAGTTGTGAGTGAAGTCCTGAGCCACTGAGGGTCTAAATGATTTGCCTTTTTGAGTGGTGCCCTGTATTTGGCCGTGTGCATATAGATAGACTTTAAAGGAAACTTTCTGCTCCTGTCTCTCTTTCCCCTCATCCGCTCACTCCCTCTGTCATCCACACACTGACGGGTCTTTTCCCATGATTGCTTGGTTTTCCAACTTCATACCTGATCTGGCTTAAAAACTTTTTTTCTGGGGCTTATATGGAAAACATGTGAAAACTATCTCTGATTTTACAGTGATTTTTCTCTTCATGCAGTATATTTTTCTTAAAAGGATCGAAGGAGAAGTGTAGAAAAACATCTTCAGCTGAATCCAAATAACCCTACGATGATAGCTCGAGTGCTGGATGTTCAGTAGTGGTCAGGCCCATGGTCCTGGGGAAACTGAGTCCCTCTCCATGCTCATAATCCACTGTGCCCAAGTGGGCCCCTCTTGAATTCCTACTAACCTACCTTACATAGCTTTTGACAAAGTTGCAGAATCCTTTCTGTATCACAGCAACTTGAGACTGCAGACATCTCAGGTTACTTAAAGGTTTGATTTTGGATTGAAGGCTCTAGACCCCAGGCTGGCAAAATCCCATATAAATTCATGTAAATGTTTGAGTTTCAAGAGTGGACTTATTTTAATCTG
>NW_004955409.1:4206744-4222616 GCF_000276665.1 Chinchilla lanigera
CCATCCATCCATCCATCCATCCATCCATCCATCCATCTATCCATCCATCCATCCACCCATCCACCCACTCATCCATCCATCCACCATCCATCCACCCATCCATCCACCCTTGCATCCATCTACCCATCCATGCATCCATCTACCCATCCATGCATCCATCTACCCATCCATGCATCCATCCACCCATCCATCCACCCATCCATCCATCCACCCATCCATCCATCCATCCATCCATCCATCCATCCATCCATCCATCCACCCATCCATCCACCCATCCATCCATCCATCCACCCATCCATCCGCTCACCCATCCACCCATCCATGCATCCATCCATGCATCCATGTATCCACCCATCCATGCATCCATCCACCCACCCATGCATGCATGCATCCATCCATCCATCCATCCTTCCGGGAAACTGGGAGAAGGATCTGGTTGCCTCTATTCACTGGCTGTTATTCCTAGTGGTCTCTAGTGATGCCCTGGTGAACCTTGCACTATGAAATAAATCAGTCCTCACTGTTGCCTGCTTTGCAGCCTAGTACTTAGAGTTTCTCCTTTGAGAAGCAGCTCAGCTGCAAATCACCTCTGAGACTCAGAGCAGCTGACCACTCTGTGGTCCCGCACGGTGGGGGTTTCCTGTGGAATTCCTGTGTCAGTTCCTGCAGAAGACAGCTACCTGCTTTTCTGCATGTCCTTAAGAGAATCTGCTGTTAACCCCAAAGCAAATTTAGGGGCATCTTCATTGAACTCAGACTATCTCAAGCAGAGTTTCAAGGTCAGTGAAAATTCATCAGACCCTTTGTGCCTGCTGTGATCACAAGATAAGACTGACACTTTATTTACAGATCATTGCTGCTGTGTTTTAGTGATAGAAAGATACTTTAAAAGTCTTTTTCTCGCCCCCACCTCTTGCCAGCATAGAAAAATTTCCTTCCCTGTTTCACAGCCTGTTCTCCCTTCTCCCTCCTAACATCCGGCTTCCAAACAAAATCCACTCATCAACAACAACAACTCCACAAAGCTGGATGTTGTGGGTTTGTCTGAATTTTGATGTGTTGACCAGCCCTGGCTCTGAAGGGGCTCAGCACAGCAGGGCTGGGGCTGTTGTGGGGGGTGAGGTGTGGGACTGAGGGACTCCCTGGCACAGCACCTCACATCAGATGGGCCTCCCAACATTCCCCGGCTCATCCCCAGGGATGCAGGAGAAAAATGCAACCCCTGAGGTGGCCTTAGTTACGCAGAACCCTGGTGTAAGAGGTGGAGTCCAGGAAGGCTTGGACTATTCAGAGTGTGCTATTCTCAGCCCGCAGCCCACAGCCCGCTGGGAAATTCTTTATGTGCGCCTTCCTTGTTAACTGGGCTTTTCCACTGTGCTTTTGTTGTTGTCATAAACACTGAAGTTCTGCCCGAAATTTGGCCTGGTTCCTAGACCGCACGACAGCGCAAACATGCTCCCATTTCGTCCTAATAAACAAAGCTACTTATATATTCCAAGTTGTCCCAAAACTCCCTTGTCATTCAGGAAACAAGCCTGGGCAAGCTGGCTGCCACATCAACGCAAAGAGAGGCCCGTGGTGCTCAGAGCCCTGGCTCCAAGGGGCAGAGCCCTGAAGCAGGGGACCCCTCGCAGCACAGCTGGACCTGCAGGAGCAGGCCTAGGGCCTCCTGACAGCACCAGGAGAGCAGTTCCTTTGGGACCGCCTGAAAATCCCACAGAAAAGCAACCTTCGCCTTCTCTTCTTTTTCATATGCCTTCCTTGTGTTTCTCCAGAGAAAGCGTAGGAGGGGTTGGCTACAGGTTGGCTTGTGGTAGACCCACTGCCCTTAACTCCCTTGAGACACCCCTCTCACTTGCTTCCAGCGTGCTCATTCCACTACTCTTGACCATGTAACTTTTTCTGTAACAAGTTTCATTAAAAAAAAGGTAAATATTCACTGTATTTTTTGACCACCCCTGGTATACTAGGTCTCTCTCTCTCTCTCTCTTTATAATTTTATGGGCATTTTCGTCCCTTTTGGAGATGGCACAGAGAGAAGTTAGCATTTTGTTTGGAGCTATATAAAATATACGTGTCTAAACATCCCGGGAGGAAAAAAAAATTAGTGTGATTCAATTAATCTCAGAGGGAAATTTAATTTGTTCCCCTGGTAATTGTGCACAATTGGTTCTTTGTAGACAAATCCCTATTCCTAGGACATGTACTAGGTCTAGAAAGGCGTTCCAGGTGCTGGAATACAACCAAGGCGTGAGGGCGGGGGGAAGAGAAAGGGGGGATGCTGTGTGACCCTTGTGCTTTGGGGGGCCACCAGCCATGCTTCCTGTGCTTCTGAGGTCAGGAGGGAAGTGTGCTCCTGAGATCGGAAATATGGAAAGTGACTCTGGCGGATGGAGTGACTGTGAGCTTCCCTTGGGCTTCCGTGGGAGAGATGCTGGTTTTGTACCAGGTTGAAGGAGGTACAGTGAGGACCATGAGTCAAGAGGCAGCCCAAAGACTTTCGGTTTGTTCTGCATCTCCAGCTCTGGCTGGACCCAAGATGCACAAAGATGAGCTCAAGGACGGGGTGAAGGTTGAGCACCTGCACCCCCTCTCTCGCTATCTGTATTTTTGGCTCACGGCAGTGCTTAGCATTCTCCTGCTGCAGTTCGTGGCAAGTGACTCAACATTGCTCCTGTGGTTGGGGCACCCTGGCTGGTGTCTGTTCACAAATGCTCTCCTCTCCACCCCTGCAGCCCTGACCCCCATGGGCTGTGCACCCGGTGACACTGAGTAAGAGCAAGAAGCTGCGGTTTTGGCTGGTGTCACCGAGGCGCCAGACATCAGTTCTCCGGCCCTGTCCACTGGATCGTGCATTCTTTTGGGATCTTTGCATAAACATGGGTGTTTCACATATTTCCTGAGTAGTGCAAAGCCTTCTGGCCACTTCCTCTTTTTTGGCAAGCTGTCTGCGGACACAGCTCCACTCTGGTTTTTATTTTCTGCTTTATAGATAATCACTCCCCTCGAGTCAGGATTATTTTTCTCATTGGAATCTGGATGGTATCATACAATAACTGCCTGCTCTTGTGGCAAGGAGGCTAGATGTTTCCCCTCTCAAGCTCTGGGTGGCTGATTTTTATAGCTATTGTGACATAAAAATGTCTCATCAATTGAGGAAAGGTCTTTTGATAGCACTGAAAGCGTGGTACTCATTGCAAAAGCTCCTAGGGTCTGGCCTGGGGCTTCACAGGTGTGCGGAGTGTCCCCAGACAGCCACCGGCTCGTTTCAGCTTGGTCTCCTGTGATGCATTCTTTATGGCAAAAATACAGATAAAAGCGAGCTATCACATGATCTTGAACCTATTATGAATGCTCGTACTTGGTGATTGGTTGGTTGGCAATAAAAGAGAAAACAACTCAAATTGACGTAGGCAAGAAATGAGTGCATCCATGTAACTAAGAAGGACAGATTTAGGGTTAGCTTCAGGGGAGGCTTGGTCTAGCTTTTTTCTCTATGTTTCTTCACTCTGCCTTCCCTGTGGGCTTATTCCTGGCAGCCTCCCAGCTCAGGACCCCAAGATACTAATAGATCTAAAGGGCTATTTGCTTCTGGGTTGAATGAAATAGGAAGGAGAAAGGCTACATTTGTAGCACATTGCAGAATGGACATAGGTCACATGGCAGTCTCTCAACTTGAAACTGGAACGAGAAGGAGGAGTCATGTGGTTGGCCTAAGCTGATCTGAGCCTGGTCCTGAGTTACAGATGGGAGTTGACCCCACCCAGATGGAGCACTATTAAATTGCAGAGGAGGGAAAAGTTCAAATGTCTGTCACCCCTGGCATTGACAGGTCAGGATTTGGAGATGTCAGGGTTAGTTTCCTCTAGTGCAGGTAGTCGTTGGTGGTATCCACGAGTGTCTCAAGTCTTCTGTGTGTTGGACCCACGGTACCTCTCTTGGCTAACGTGTTGTGTGTTGAAGCATTCATGTTCAGGGCGAGACCCTCCAGGGCTTTCTCCTTCCCTTTGCTTGCAACTGTAAACATCTGAGATAGAGGCTGTTCCATCACGAATGACAACAATGTGCAGATTCATACTGATGGCAAGCTCCATGAGCAAGAAATAAAGCAGCTGGGTGAAGGCACAAAGACCTAGGAGTTGTCTGTTACTGTGGCTACCCAGTTCATCCCGCCTAGGGAGCTGCATTTCTTAATCCCCTTGGATTCTCAGGGAGATGCTCACAAACATCCTATATTTGTGCAGTTCTAGTTCAGTAATTATACAGATGAGAGATATTATTAGCACCTTTTTTTCCCCCCAGTGGAAAAACTGAGGTGAACTCCCTAAATGCTCTGTTTGTTAATTTAGCACTGTTTTGTTTTCTTAAATAATACACTTGTGGAAGAGGAGCAGGAGAGGGAGGAGAAGGAGGAGGAGGAATAGAAGAAAGAGGAGGAAGAAGAGGAGGAGGAAGAGGAGGAGGAGGAGGAGGTGGGCAATTTCTGGAGCATCTAGGAGGCACTTTGCACCTTTGGTGCTAATAAAAGCCAGGCCAGAAGCCCTGACTTCGTCATCATCCAGGTGGGCTGGTTCACTGATTGTCTCTATGAAGCGACTCATCTGGGGACCCAGGAGAGAGGATGAGGCTGGAGTAAAGACAGGTCTTCACTCTCTGGGGTTGGGGAGAAGTTTCCTGGAATCCATACTCAGATATCGTAGTCTTTATGGTGAAGAAGTAGCAAGGAGAAGCAGCTAAAAGATTTTAAGAAAGATGTTCCTTCATGAGGTTTTTATTGTAAAAGACAGAGTGCAGACCACATGGAGATAACCCAGGAATAAGCGTGAAAGGACAATAAGGAGGATTGGCTATTTCTAATTTCCCGTGGTGTGAGAGGCGGCTCTTCGAGGACTGTGGGGAAGCTCTCCAGTGCGTGTTGTGGAGTGAGTCGCACTGGTGTTCGACTGTAAGCCCATAGTCAGGGTCAACGAGATGACTAGATGTGAATGTGGATGATTTAGGGTCCCACAATGCTCACATTCTCCGACAGAGCTGTGAGTGGATCTGTTTCCTTTGACTGGAAAACTAAGTGCTGTAAAGTCGATGGCTCCAGAGCAGTGCCCAGGAGGGGGAGCCCGTGTTCCGCGGTCCCGGTGGAAGCTCTGCCAGCTGCCTCCTCCGTGACAAAATTACAACACCGTCATCACTATATGGCAAGCTGAGTAAACAGGAGAAACTTGTCGTCATTTCTGTTTGGCATTGTCATGTTAGTCCACACAACTGGCTCTTCACCTGCACTTTGCAAGTGAGTTTCTCTAAAATTCCTGCTGTGATTCACACTATCCTAGATGTTCTATCTGTCCTTTCAAAGCAAGAGGCAAGTGTAGCTGCTATTGTAGTTTTAATTTAGAAGATAAATATAAAACAAAACCAGGAATAGGCGATACTTTTGGTTACCTGGTTTTTCTCCTTAGATTTTGTCTTCTGTATTATTTTCTCCAAGTCCCCTCTTAGGGAAACAGGTTATTGACATGCTGCTCTCCCAGCCCAACCTGTCTACAGGCAGTTTGCATCACACCGACTAAGTTGGAAACTCTTCTTTTAATCTTCTTATTTTCCCACAATTTGCTACACAGAGCTGGACACCTTGATGCCTGGTTAACATTAAAGTGGTCACTTATTAGATGGTTAAATTTTCTTTAAACAGATAGCAGTGGCTACTAGGAGCATAAACAAGTCATACCAAAGCAATCTCACTTAAAAAGATCTTATTCTGGGTGTGTTGATTCTGAATTTCAGCAGAACACGCAACTCCAAATTTTCCATGCTATGTTTGTGGATAAGAGTTAAGCCTCAGAGAAATGTAGGTAGGTGTGTTTCTAAGTGGTTAAATAAAATATATTCAGGATGTTTTCTGTAATCCCTGAAAAAGGTGTTAACATTAACCTGTGGAGAAGTTTCTGGTAGTTTACCATAGCTTTATTGTCTTAGTGAATTTTTATTGTCTGTGGTCCTGCTTTTTTAAAAATGCATTTAGTTACCTGCAATGTTTGGAAGCCCAAATAGAAGTATGTTTTTGAAATTTTCTGATGACTCAAAGCTGGGGGGAATAGTTAACATTTTAGTAAATTAAAGGTTAAATTAAAGGTGGCACACACTTATAATCTCAGCACTCTGGGAGGGAGGGAAGTGCAAATTTGAGCCCAGCCCAGGTAACGTAGCAACTTATAAAGACTGTCTCAAAATAAAACTTAAGCCCTGAGGATATAGCCCAGTGTGACAGCTCTGGGTTCAATCCCCAGCACCACAAAGAAAAAATTAATTTTTTTCCCAATTACATTGGCATAATAGAAATATGTGAAAGAAATTGTACATTAATATTTGAAAAATTAGCTATAAATGTTTAGGAAGGGAAATCTGATTTAATAGTGGTTTATGTAGAAATAACCTAGGGATTTCAGTTGATCAAAACTCAATACGACTACACAGTGAGACAATACACAATGCTAATGAAATTTTAGGGCTTGTTAATATAATGGTTTAGAATACAAGACATACAAGTCCCTACTGTGCATGGATCGGTCGAGCCAAGCCTGTAATTCCCGTTTGAATGTAGGCTCTGTATTTAGACAGATGTGTAGAAATGCAGAGGGATCCAGAAGACGCTGACCAGGAAGGAATGTTCACACAGCGAGTCAAGGAGAAAGCTGAGGGGTTTGCGAAAGCAGATCAGAGTGGAGGAGACGCAAGGGAGTCCTAGGAAAGGTCTTCAAATATTGGAAGGTTACCAACACGACAAGGCCTTAGACTTCGTCTCTGTGACCCCAGGGGTGCAAGTTGGCATTAGGCAAGAGATTGTAGGCAGGCAGGTTTGGGTTTCTCATCATAGAGACCTTTCCAGTGATTTCCATTCTGAAACAGGCACTTCCTGTTTTATAAGGAAGTGAGTTTCCCACCACAGGAGACCTTCAGAGACAGAGCAGGAACCCTCATCAGGCCCTAAATGGTCGTGCTCCAGGAAGGTGGACCAACGATCGCCAGCAAAGTTTCTTCTATCCTGTGTCCCCAGCATGAAAAATGCCTACAATGTAGGAGGCTCTCAAGCAGTGTCTACCAAATGAGCGAGTGTTTTAAGGGTTAAAAAAACCCGGAAAAGAGGACTTTTGCGCTTGATGTGGATTTTTGCCGCAGCTGATTTTGTAGAACCAAAGGGCACTGTCCGCTAGTGTTGGGAGCGTGTCATGGAGTGGCGGGGGGTGGAGGGGGTGGGGACTGAGGGTCTTGGAGACACACACAGCTTAATATTTCCTGAATAACTGCCTTTTTTTTTTGTTGCTCTGGCACAACTCATGCTCAAGCTTGTAGATTTTAAAGCTACGATGAGCAGTGCCTTGCCCCAAATTTACCTGACGCTATTTCTTTTCCAGGATAATCGGATCCACACCTCCAAGTACAACATTATCACCTTCTTGCCAATTAATTTATTTGAACAGTTCCAAAGGGTGGCAAATGCCTATTTCCTTTTCCTCCTGATATTACAGGTAATGTATTTATTTTCTCACCATCTGTTTGTTAAAAGTATTCATATAATTTGAAGAGGTATGTTAATTTACTTAGCTAAATGTTTATGACTAAGGAAAGCCATGCTTATCAGATTTCTAATGTTATTTTTGCTGTTTCTCTTCACAGATGTGGGAGGGCTGGGCATCGGTAAAAGCGAGTGCATTAATCATTTTAAACACTGAGGTCATCTGAAAATGTACCTTTGCACTTGATTTGAACCAAACCAGAGCTTAATCACTGTTCACAGCCTCTTTCCTTCCTGTATCTCCCTTTCACGCTGACATTGCAAAGACTGCGGAGGCAAAGAGTCTTAGCTGGCTAAGCTTGAGAAGGCTGTGGAGCTTAATTTGTCAAATTTCATTTAAATTTAAGGACAATGACACATTTTATGTATATAGAAAATAAATTATGTATGCTGTGTGTTATTTCACTGCAGGGTGACTGATGTTACAGTTTTGAACAGTTAACTGGTAGTCAGTAATCTTTTCCTCCCCATCTGATTAGAATTTGGGCTTAAATAAAATTTCAGCTTTTACTGATATTTTGGGAAGGAAAAAAAACATAAATCAAGAAAGATACACACAGTTCTCCTCACACAGAGGTCATATTATGTAGTTATTTACCTGGTTTTTATTGTAGATAATTTAATCAGGCCAAGAAGGCAGATTCAGAATGTACTGGGCTCTGTGTTAGTTACAAGAGGTAAGAAGGTGAGTTAGATGTGTGAGGTGCAGATTAACAGCTTTGAGTGCTATTTTTTCTTTAATTGATTAACTATTTATACTAAGGATCTTTAGTTGTAAGTGGCAGAGATTTAAATTAGCTTAAGCAAAAGATGAATATATTCAAGGGTCTATCTCCTTTTGAGCATGCTTAGATTTATGGAGCATAACAAATTCATGTGGCTTCTCTTTCCACCTTGGCCACATTTTTAAGGAGGTCCTCTGTACCTGGTGGCTCTGCTGGCTTTAGACTTTTAGATTAGCTTTTTAACTCAATTCCAGAGTGAGATAGAAAGGGAGAAGGGGAAAGAGTGAGATAGAAAGGGAGAAGGGGAATGGAGGAGGGAAGAGAGAGAGAGAGTGAGAGCGAGGGAGAGAGTGAGAGCAATAGGGGCTGGGGATTTAGCTCAGCTGCAAAGCACCTGCCTGGCAAGCGCAAGGTCGTGAGTTCGATTCCTGGTACCGGAGAAAAAACCAAAAAGAGAGAGAGAGAGAGAGAGAGAGAGAGAGAGAGAGAGAGAGAGAGAGAGGAATTTGCTTTGATTGGAGCTGTATCCTTATTTCTCACCTGATCACTGTGGCTCAAGGATCTGATGCAGTCATTGGCTTAACCCAGATTATATGTCAAAATTGGAGCCAGGATTAGTCAGCCTACCAGTTCACAAGGACTCAACGTAGGGGTGATAGGATTCTAAGAAATAAGGATACAGTTGAGAAGAACTGAAAGCTGACTAGGGAAACACCAAAACCAAAACCAAGACAGAAAAACAAACAAAGTGAATGAACGACTCCCCATCCCTTTTGCTTTTGGTTTCTTCATAGAACCCTTTAGTCCATCCTAGGATTTTGAATTCATTTCTCTAGTGGCTTTTTAACTTGTGGTCAAAGGGTCTTGTTCATACAGTTTTATATCTGGAAGGCAGATTTGAGGTGGCTTAGTTCTACTTCTTTTGTTGATGAAGAAATAAGACCCAGAGGTTTGGTGGCATGTAAAGCTTTCACCATGAGTTAATGAGAAAATAGGAGCGGAATCTCCTATTTTTCTGCTACTAGCTCAATGTTTTTGCTGTGTTCTCAGAGGCTTTATAAATTCTGCTTTGTTTTCTTATTGAGTTAGAATTTTTATTTTAAAATGGTACATAACCATATACAGATTTATGGGTTTTAAGTGATATTTTGATAGAAAGTGTATAGTTATCAAGTCAGAGCAATTAGCATTTTCATCTCCTTAATTTTTTTTTTTTTTTTTTTTTTTGGTACTGGGAGTTGAACTCAGGACCTTGCACTTGCCAGGCAGGTCCTTGTGCCACTGAGCTATATCCCCGGCTCATCTCCTTAAATGTTATTAAGCATTTCTTTGTGTTGGGAACTTTTGACTCCTGTCTTCTAGTTATTTATAACCTATATAACAAATTGTGACCTATAGTCACCCTAATGTGTTATAAAATATTACAATTTATTCCTCCCACTTAATTCAGAGGCTTTTGAGATTGAAAAATCTGAGTACAGAAGGGATAGTATGAAATTGATTTAGTTTAGACTTATTTGATGGGCTTGCTCTCCATCTATGGACCATTTCCACCCAACCCTCCCTGCCTGATAGTGCTGAAGCAGCTCCAAAATGAACCCTGTTTGAAGACCACCGGCCTCAGAGTCATGTCACTCATCCTTGTGTCTTTCTTAAGTGATGGCTTTGGAGCTACAGGCACAAAAGCATAGGTTTTGGAGTCAAGGAGACATAGGTTCATATTTTAGCAGGACGTGTTCTTGGCCTGGTTCCTTGGGTTTTTAGATACTTCATTTATAAAATAGGATATGATAACCAGGACTGCAATATTTTCTGACTTCAGGTCACCATTCACAATGGATTCTGTTGTGCGAGAAGGCATTTTACATGGAATACAAGTCCAATGGGTTTGTACAAAATTCTACCAGAGACTCCAACTCACTGAACATTTCTGAGGATCAAATGATGTAATACATGGAAAATAGCAGACTGAGTGTCAGCGCAAGGTAGATGCTTGGAGGATCAAAGGATTTCTCTTTGAGAACCGGCATGAAAAAGATTGATGGAATTGTTAAAAGCTGAGATAAGGAGTTGTGGAGACAGGTGACATTTGATGTCCTGGGGAAAGATCACCATCTGTGAAAGATTTCAAGACTCTTACTACTTGGTTTGCTTTAAAATTTTTATTTTTTCGGTCAGGTAGTTTGAAAACTGGCAGATAGTATTTCTACTCCATGTACCTTATAACTCAACACACTTAAGTTATCAAAGGGCACTCAACATTTATACAGCTTACTGAATATAATCAACCCCATTAATTTCTGCCATGCCTTATACAATTGAACAGCAAACTTAAGAGATTTAGTTTGAATTTAAAAAGCTCTGAACTATTTGAAATGTTTGTTTCAGCTAATTCCAGAAATCTCCTCCTTGACTTGGTTTACCACCATCGTGCCTTTGGTCCTGGTGATAACTATGACTGCTGGAAAAGACGCCACAGATGATTATGTGAGTATTTGCTGCTCAGTTTCAACTGTGGCTTCTCAGACACAGAGTGGAGATCTACTTGGAATTTTAAATGAAAATTTTTTTAGTGACTACTGTATATTCTTTTGGTATTTGTTTTGCTACCTGTTAATATGGGTGTTGTAGAACCAGAACCTGTTTAAAAGCAAGAAGCCTTCAATAACTAGACGTCATACTCCCTTATTTCATACAAGAGGAAGTGAAAGCACATGAAGAGCTAGTCATTTGCTAATGATTGTGCAACGAATTCGTGGAAAACAAATTATATTTAGAATTCAACCTCAGTTCACCCAGTGAAGTATTACTTATTCCTTGTCATATACCTTGGTCTAGGTTTTGGGAATTGGTAAATACATACTCCCATATTGTGGTCAACCTACTAGGAGTTACAAAATCAAAAGTTTCAAAAGTCAAAAAACTAATGCAAATAAGTGAGAAGTAAGATGATAGAGAATTTTAAAGCCCATGTAACTCAAAGGATGTCCAATTCTAATTCCAATTCAAAGATTTAAGATACAATTTTAGGAAAAATCAAACATCTTAAATCTAGATAAATTATATTCTGATCCTGGTTGCTTGTATGTGTCCTAGCCTTAATAACTATTTATATATTTATATTTCAATGAAATATCTACATCTGTATCTATCTCTCAGGCCTCTTCTAGAAGTTCATATCCATATTTTCTCTTTTTCTTTTTTGTCTGTTTGAGACTGGGTCTCACTATGCAGTTCAGGCTGGCCTTGAGCTCACTTCATAGTACAGGCTGGCCTCAAACTCACAACGATCCTCCTGCCTCAGTCTCCCGAGTGCTAGGATTACAAGCATGCGCCACCATGCCCGGTCATATCCATATTTTCTGTTGTCTATTTTAACTTATCTTTAAGCATATAGTTGGGCAATACTTTCTGCACAAAATGAAAGTCTTTGCCTTTTAATTGGAGTACATAACTCATCTATGGTTAATGTTATTATGACAATTAGGTTTGAATTTATTATCTTGCTGTTGTTTTCTGTATACCCCATTTGTTCTTTTCTCAGTTTCTTTTGCCTACATTTTAGATTAACTTTTGTGATTCAATTTTATATTTAAATTAAATTGAATAGTAGATATAGTTTTCCTGTGGTTACTTAGGATTTGACTTAATGTAGTCTACATGGGGCCATCTGGCTTCAGAGTACTTGCCCATATTCACCACACTCTTCTGTGCCAAGCTGTACGAGGAATGGAAAAATGAAATGCACACAGAAATGAGTTCTTTTTTAAAGTTTCAAATTAAAAAATGAGGAGATGAACCCCGCTAAGCCACACACTCAGATAAAATAATGTTTCCGTTTCTGTTGTTCTATTTGTAGGGAGAAGTTTACACATCAATGAGTAGGCTGGATAAAGACAGAGGCAGAGAACAATAATGTCACAAAGTAATATTTTTAAAAGTGCCTTGGTTCTTTATGGAAGGAAGATGCCCTGCAGTAGCTGGGTTGCAGTAGCTGGGTTGCAGTAGCTGGGTTGCAGTAGCTGGGTTGCAGTAGCTGGGTTGTTAATAGGAGCAGGTAGCATAGGGAAGAGAGAGTTAGGGAAGGCTGCTGGGGGAAAGTGGAAACCCAACCCCGTGGCTGATTGTGAGAAGGAGAGGTGGGAAGATTTGTTCTTGGCAGGTTGGTTCATGTGATGTTTCTTCATGGTCATTTTGTGTATAATCAACAATTTTATGCATTATCAATTTGATGTGAGTCATTTTAAAATCGCACACACACGTATATATTTAAGGTATTTGTCTTTATTTACCATGTTTTACAGGATACACAGGGTATAACTGTCTTCACTCTGAAATGCCTGACATGTTTCATGGTACACATTGTGCACTCTGGCACACACAGCATCTGAGGCTAACTTTTCACAAATGCAAAGGGCCTGAGACTTCCACTTGTAATCCTTCCAGATGCCCTCGGGCCCAGTATCAAGACCCCTGAGCGAAGTGGGAGTGGACCCTTCATGAGGCCCAGAGCGTGCTGCTCACCTTTGGGGATGGGCTGATTACCCTTTCCCTATGATGCTCAGAGAGTCAATTTAGAGGATTACTCCAGGTTAGATACAGATGTGATAATCAGTAAGTGTCCTTTTGATTCTACTGCAGTTAATGCTTGAATGGGCTCTTATTTTTATGATGATAGATGCCAGCTCAAAAGCTGGACATTTTTACCAGTCAGGGTCTTGGCAGGAGGCAGATGTCACCCTGAAAAGAGAAGACTGGGTAGTTTGATAATGAAGGGATCATTCATTTATAAAGGGTGCGGGGAAGGAAAATACTCAGGAAAGCAACATGGGCAGCAAAACTACTTCTAGGCCTGAAGAGGAAAAGGAAGGAGCAGTCAGTCACCAGACCCGGAACTGTAGCTGAGGGCTGTTCACAGCAGCTAGAGCCATCGCCGTCTGTAGAGGACGGAGCCATTGCTAACGCAGCGGGAAGGAAACCAGGGAACAGACACGCCTCCCCACTCTCCCCAGGCCCTCTGATCTCACCGGTATTCCCTACTGGCCAAACCAGCAGAAGCAAAGACTACACAGGCATCTTTCCACGGTCCAGGCCAGGACGGAGAGGGACAGATGGAGGTGCACTGTATCTAAACAGAGAATGTTCAGCAACCCCACCAGGCCACACACTCAGATAAAATAATGTTTCCATTTCTGTTGTTCTGGTGAGAGAGAGAGAGAGAGAGAGAGAGAGAGAGAGAGAGAGAGAGAGAGAGAGAGAGAAGTTTACACATCAGTGAGTAGGCTGACTCAATTTACTTGTGAAAACTTACAATATTTTAAATGATTGTCATGTTAACAAATGCTATGTTTGTTTTCTTACTTTTACTCATAATATCTTTTCACTTCTATGTGCTGTGCTGTGTAATTGTGCATAGTAGGCATAGCATAATAAAGTGATTGGGATGGGTTTCAGAAGAGTGCAGAAAAAGAAAGTCTGGTAGAAGCACTATCTTATGTATACTGCTGTTGATACAACATTTTGGACTAAAAAAGAGAAAAAGCATTTAACCTTGTGATTACAGTCCATGAAGTGCAAGTTTCACGTCTCTGAAACTGCGCTATTCATCTGAGCACTTAGGCTAATATGCTGAAATAACTCTCTCCGTGTTAGCTTACCACTATTTGTGCTATTTCTCTGTATCACCCTCATCTCTAATTCAGTTCATTATGATCTGATCTTGACAGATAAGAAATACTCATCTAAGTGTCTGCTAATTTTTGTGTCTAGTGGAAAGCTCAGAATACTTAGATTCTTCTGAGCAATTTAAGGTCTTTATATTACTGGAGTATACAATAAGAAATATAATTACTTGGGCATAAAACAGAAATCCACACCAAATGTGGTTCAGTATTGCATTCTGATTTTTGTTTTAAATGCTCAATATTTCATAAGATCACTATTAACAGACGTTTTGGGAAATAAAAACATGTGTTGTTACAAGTAATTTCTTTATTTCAAAGAAGTTCATAAAACAGAATGAATGATATTCCAGAAGATTCTGAGCACATCTGGGAAAGAAGTGGAAGCTCCCATTGCCTGATACGGCATCAAAATTAATGTCTGGTTTTCTCTTGGGACTATGTGGTGGGGTGAAAAGCATATTGTCTTCTTAGCAGCAACTAAAAACATGTGAAAATTGGAAATGTAAGTCTATCACGTGGCTAGAATTCTTTCACCGGTGATGCCTAGAGTGAGTTTTAGTGAGATGAGTGTTGGTTTAGATCTAGGACAAGGGGCTGGGTTCTAGGTAAGTATGAACTTGGGTTTGTGTTGGACCAGTGGCAGTAGCTTTCAAACAGGTTACTTCAGAATCATCCCAGTGTTCCTATTTAAGCTGATAAGATATGATTTATGGTTATCCATGACAAATACTTTGATTTTTTTTTTTCAGTTTCGTCACAAGAGTGATAATCAAGTGAATAATCGGCAGTCTGAGGTGCTCATTGATGGCAAGTAAGAAAAGTATTTTTTTGGTTATTATTAAGATTTCTGGGGCCACAAACTGGTCTTGACAATCAGTGACTTCTCCTACTATTAAAATGTATGTTTCTCTTCTCTCTTTGATTTCTTTAAAATTGAATATAATTCCCTTCTATTTTTGTGATTTACATTCAGTGAATACTTGTGTTTCACACTCAACTTAGGAGTTCAAATATCTTTGGAGTTTCTCTTGTGAAACACAGGCCTATCTTTGTCACTTTCCATCTTTAGACCTAATACTACTTAGAATTGGTGCATATACCGTGGTTTGTGTATCGTAGCTTATTATAGGTGCTGGAAAATTTTAACTTGGTGGTTTCTAAAAATATTGCTAGAAAGACTTCTGGCACATAGTATCTGAAGGGCTGGTAAGAATTCTGTATTCCCTTGACAGTTTAATTGTGAATAGGTTATGTTCTGCCTCATAGATTTTTCATTACATTTAAATTCATCCATTACTAAAGAAGTGTTCTTTGTGAGAGTAGTAGTAGAATCAGAAATGGTTTAAAACACTCGTATGTACACATAAACAACAGTAAAAACACTTCAGAAAGCTCAGCAGAGGTAAGTTTCAAAACTCTTCCATAGTTTCTTGTTTTCTTTTTCTCTGTCTCTTTTTTTTTTTCTTTTTTGCTACTGATAACATGTGGCAAGGTAATTTTGTAATGTACTTTTAATTTGTGATCTGGCAGTAAATCATATCAATTAGTGAGTCATTTAGACACTGTGAGGAATGTAATTTGAAGAAAAAATAATAAAACAAATTAACTCTATGCAGAAGAAAAAAATACAAATGACAAAGTTATCAAGAGAAGTTAGGTAAAAGAATTGATTTCTTTGTATCACTAAAATGCTGGCTAACACTAATCATCATAGATCCCTATAGTTTTTCCTTATTGGCTGATCTTAGCAAATAGTGTTTAGGGAAGAGAAAATGATCTTACTCTAGCATCATAATGTTAGAGAGAGAGCCCTGGTGATCAGGACGAACCGTAAAGACGCCTGGAAGCATCTAGCCAATGGCCAGGATATCAGCTTCTCATCCTCCCCAGCTTCTC
>NW_004955409.1:4223632-4242120 GCF_000276665.1 Chinchilla lanigera
TCCTCCTCCCCAGCTTCTCGTCCTCCTCCCCAGCTTCTCCTCCTCCCCAGCTTCTCATCCTCCTCCCCAGCTTCTCATCCTCATGTGCCAACATCTTATTGTCTCCCTACTGTAAGAACTTGAAAGGCTAAATAAAATCCAAAAGGTACAATAGATACTGTGAAAGGGAAAGAAATTGCTCAAAGAGAAGGGACAAGTGGGATGAGGGAAAGGTAAAAAAAAAGAAAGAAGGAAGGAAATATATATATGGATAACTGGGATAATTGTACTGCTCATTTCTACTGTTTTACTGAAAGGAACATTTAACACTTAATTTTTTTTTTCTTTTTAAGTTTTTGACCAATTCTGCATGCTTATATCTGGTAATATGAACAACTAATTTGAAGACAACAATATGCAATATAACAACCACAGTTGAATTCTTATCATCTTTTTTAGTGAAATTCTATATCTTTTCTAATGCCTTTTAAAATTATTTTTTATTTTCTTTAAAAATTAATTCTGCCTACTCTTGAATATGGGCAGTCATTCCATCTTCTAGTGTCTTCTTCAATTTCTTTCTTCTGTGTAAAGATCTTTCATGTGTTTCATTAGGTTAATTCCCTACTTAAAAAAAAAAAAAAACCAAAACTATTGTGAATGGAATTGTTTTCCTGATCACTCTCTCAGCTAGTTCATTATCACTGTAAAGAAAAACTGTTGATTTTTAAATGTTGATTCTATATCCTGATACATTGCTAAATTTATCAGCTCTAAAAGCTGATTTTGTTGGCCTTTTTAAGGTTTTCTAAGTATAAGATCATATTGTCTGCAAGTAACTATAATTTGAGTTTTTCCTTTCCATTGTATCTCTTTTATTTCTTTTTCATTTACTTTGGTTAAAACTTCAAGTATTATATTTACTAGGACATCTTGACCTCATTCCTGATTTTAGAGAAAATAATTTCATTTTTTCCCCTTTCAGAATGATATAGGCTATATGTTTATTATATATTCCCTTTATTATGTTGAGATATGATCCTTCAATACCTAGTTTCTACAGGGATTTAATAATGAAAGAATGCTGAATTTTGTCAAAGGTCTTTTCTGTATCAATTGAGACAATTGTGATTTTTATCTTTGATTCTATTTATGTGATGTATTATATTTATTGATTTGCATATGTTGAATCATCCTTACATCCCTCGGATGAACTCAACTTAATCATGGATTTCAGTGGTGTCTCATAACATCTCAAATAGTATTTCTTTTTCTGATATAGGTCTCATTATGTAGTTTAGTCTGGCCTTGAACTCACTATGTAGCCCAGGCTGGCCTCAAACTTGTGGTGATCTGCCTACTTCAGTCCCCCAGTGCTGAGATTACAGGCATGTGCCACCATGCCCCACATCTCTAAAAGTATTGATTTGAATTTTCTCTTTTTTCTGGTTAGTTTGGCTGAAGGTTTATCAGTGTTGTTTATCTTTTTTAAAAACCAGCTATTTCACTTATCCTGTGTTTTGTTCTTTTGGTCTTCTTTTATTTTAAAGAGAATAGTAAAAAAAAAAGAACATTAGCAAAATATCAACATCACAGACAAAGTAAAACAAAGCAAAAACATTAAAAATGATACAGAGTTTCAAAACAAAATGATAGGAATTAACAGTGGTTGTTATATTACATATTGTCATTTTCAATAAAGTTGTTCAGATTACTAGATGTAAGAATACAAGATTGATCAAACCACTAAAGAGAATAAAAAATAATAATGAAAAAAACCCATTAGAGACGATACAGAGCTTCACTAGGCAAAGTGGTAGGAATTCACCAATGCTTGTTATATTGCATATTATTGTCTTCAAATCAGTTGCTCACTTTACCAGATATAAGCATGCAAAATTGTCTTTATTTCATTAATTTCAACTGTGATCTTTATTATTTCCTTCCATTGGTTTGATTTTGGTTTGTTTGTGATTTCCTAGTATATCAAAATGCATCATTAGATGTGATCTCTCTGGGGTTTTGATGTAGGCACTCATAGCTATAAGTTTTCATAGAACTTCCTTTGCTATGGTCCAGAGATTTTGGTAAATTGTATTTCCATTTTCATTCAATTCTAGGAATTTAAAAATTGACCTACTCACCATTCAGAAGTGAACTCTTCAATCTCCATGTGTTTGTATAGTTTCTCTTGCTATTTGTAGTTTCATTCCATTATGATCTGATAAGATACAAGAAATTAATCAATTTATTTATATTTGTTAAGGCTTGCATTATGGTCTAAAATATGATCTGTTATGAAGGACACTGCATGAGGTGCTAAAAAGAATACATGTTCTGTAGTTTTTGTATAGGATGTTTCATAGATGCCTTTTGGGGTCTATTTGACCTGTGGTGTAGTTTAACTCTGATGTTTCTTTGTTATCTTTATCATTTCAAAAATTTGGATTACCTAGCTTTTGATGAGAGTGGACTGTTGAAATCTCTCGCTATTATTGTATTGGGATCTATGTATTTCTTTATGTCAAGTAGTTTTTCTTTAATGAAATGAGGTGCACCAGTGCTCAGTGCATGTGTATTTACAACTGCTACATATCTTCTTGGTGGGCCTGTTTTCTTTACCAATATGTAAAAGGCCTTTTTTTGTCTCTTCTAATTTTGTTTTGAAGTTTGCTTTGTAAGTTATGATATAGCTAATCCTTCTAAGTAGTTTTTTTTTTTTTTTTTGTACTGGAAATCAAATTCAGGACCTTGAGCTTGCCAGGCAGGAGTCATGCCACTGAGCTATCTCCCTGGCTCCTATATAGATTTTGAATTCCTTTTTATATAGAATATTGTTTTCCATCCTTTTATTTTAAGTCTGTGTATGTCTTTGCTAGTGAGGTGTGTTTCTTGTAGGCAGCAAGAAGTTAGGTCTTGTTTTTTATTTAATTTTCCAGTCTGTGCCTTATAATTTAATAAAATTATTTACATTTAAAATTATTATAGAAAAGCATAGACTAATTTCTCTCATTTTATTGTTTTCTAAATTTTTCATTCTTACATAATTCTCAGTAGGTTATGTACTCTTCCTCTTCTGTGTGTAAGATTCCATTAAGTATCTTCTGCAAGTGATCATTAATTTTTTTTGTTTATCTGGGAAAGTTTTTACTTTTCCTTTGATTTTGAAAGATAGCTTTGCTGGATGTAGGTTAGCAGTTATTTTCTTTCTTGAAATACATCATTCCATGCTCTCCTGGCTTTTAGAGTTTCTATAGAAAAGAAAGCAGCAATAATATATAGTAAACTGAAAAGTTAAAATGTAATTAAATTTAAAAGTAATAATCATAAAAATGGCAGGACAAGGAAAAAGGAAAATAGAAGAAGTAAAAATTTAAAAAATGAATAAAGATGAGACGAATGAGAAGAAAAATTGAGGGCTGGGGAGATTTAGCTTAGCAGCACAGCACCTGCCTGGCAAGTGCAAGGTTGTGAGTTCGATTCCCGGTACCAGAAACCGCCCCCACCGCCCAAAAAAAGAAGAAAAATTGAGATAAAAATCAAAATAAAAAATAAAATACTAAATAAAACTAGGTAGAAGTAACATAAAGAAAAAACAAACAAGACAAAGGAGAAATTAAAAAGAGAAAGAAGAGGAAAAGAAAAAGAAGAAAAAATTGAAACAAAGAAAAGAAAAATTAGTCCAAAATACCCCTCCATTCTGAGGTATTTGGATGGGTAAAGTTTCTTTCTAGGCTGTGTAGTATTGAAATCCACCAGGTATGGAGGAGGACTGTTGTGTCTCCATGCAACTAAGCAGGCTGTTGCTGTGTGACGGGAGTCTTGCCAGGACCAGGCAGTGCTATGTTGCTGACTGGGTTGTATTCACTCCAGAGGCCTGTAGCGTTTGGGTCTTCTGTACACCTCAAACTACTGCTATCCTCAACTAGTTTTATAGACTGTGGGATGGAGATGTGCCTTCCTTGTTCCAGAACAGGAAAGCCTGCTGTGTATTTCTTCTGTAAAGCTAGCCTGCCTTCTGGGAGGGGTAAACACCCACACTGGGTTTGCAGCTTGCGACAAGTGTGGGTTTTCCTTCAGCTAGGACTGCCGGTCCCTTGTTATCTCTGGGGCTGTGGGGCTTCTGCAGGTTTACCCGTGCGTGCTGAGCCAGCCCCTACCCTGGCTGGGATTGGGGTTGGGGTTGCTTCTTACTTTCCTCTGTTACTTTCTGTTTCTGCAGGCTTCTTAGCTTCTCACTGGCTCTGTCTTGATTCCAAGAGTAGTCCTTTTATCTTTTCTTTTGTTTTCTTTTTTCAACACTGGGGGCTGAACCCAGGACCTTTACATTGGTTTCACATCCCAGGTCCTTTTTAATAGTTTTTAAATTTTGAGACAGGATCTGACTAAATTGTAAATCGCCCTAGGTGGGCTTGAACTTGTGATCCTCCTGCCTCAGTCTGCTTGAGTGCTAGGATTTTAGGCTTGGGTCTCCATGCTTGATTTAGGAGGGCGTCTCTTTCTCCTCACTGAGTAGCTGTGTCCAGCTGCCTTTCCAGGTTCTGGAGAGGCTCTGATGGGCTGCTTCTACTCTACCATCTTTTTTTTTTTTTTTCCCAGTACCGGGAATCAAACTCACAACCTTGTGCTTGCCAGACAGGTGCTGTGCCACTGAGCTAAACCCCTAGCCCCTTGCTCTACCATCTTAGGAATCAACTTTGGATTTTATATTTTGAAATTATAACATTTAAATATGTTGAATTAAATAAAGTACATTATTAAAATTAAATTTACTCTCTCTCTGTGTCTCTCTCTGTGTCTCTGTGTCTCTGTGTCTCTCTGTGGCTAATAGGAAATGTAAGATCCTGTACAGTAGCTGTCAGTCTCTCTCTGGTGGATGGAAGTGCTCTGCAATGTGCCTTGAGTTAGAGATGACACAGTCATCGGAGAAGATGAGGTCTTCTCAGAGCCTGGCACTCCCTACCTCCATGCTCAGCAATCCTTTAAGGCTGTGGTTTGTGCCACTGCTAAGAACAGAATCAGCAAGACTGTTTCATATTTTTGCTTTTCTAAAACCTTCTGAAGTTATGGGCTTGCATGAGAACAATTTGAGATCAGACTCTCTAGTGCAGGTACCTTTCTTTAAGACAGGATGAGGTTTCCCTGACAGCTAGGTTTCAAACTGCACTTGACTTCTGGCTCTTCTTTTGACACTTCTCTTGAGTGTTGGTGAACTTTGCTTCCCCATCAGCTTTTCAAATGTTCGTGGTCATTCCCTGTGGGTATGGCTACCGTAGAGCAGCCTGTGAAGGCTGGAAATGCGGTATTCCTAGATGTTGCATGGTTAAGTGAACAAGTGCACTATTTTGATAGAAACAACTTCCCAGTCATCTACTTGGCTTTCCTACTTTGACTGAGTGATGACTTCCATAGAATATAAAGATTTCAAATATTTTTTCATTTTTTAATGTATATGGTTGTCCAGTGTGAAAACCTCAAATGGTCATTAAGAGAAATTTGGAAAATAAGAAAATACCAGAAGAAAATAACTTCCACTCTGCCACCATCCAAAAGTAATTATCATTAGTATTTTTTTGTATTTCTTTCTGCCTTTATTTCTATGCCAAGATTTCTTATAATTGTGTATCTGTGTTTTCACCCTCTGTTTTTACTTCGCAGCATTACCATTTTTTCCATGTCTTTGTATGCTCTTTACACACATAATTTTTAAGGGCTACATAACATTCCGTTGAGTGCATGTCTCAGAATTCACAGAACCATTTTTCTACTGCTTGAATGTTTAGTCTGCTTTTAATTTTAAGAATAATTTCTTGATCTTTATAAGTTAATGGAGTGACCATTTTCAATAAGGCTGGGATTTGGGGACATCTTTATGAAAATTATGCAGCGTGGTTACCCGAATCTGCTATTTCCTGTACTAAGTAATTAGAACTCGAGGTATTGTTCAAGGCACAGACAACAATCTTACACGGTATACCAGGGTTCCAATGTGATGAGGACCAGGTTGGGCTTATTGACTGAACCCTGGGAAGTTTCCATTCCATCAAATTCAGGAGTTTTCTGGGTAGATGGGTGTCAAAACTCCAATAAGTTCCAAGTTTATTTTAATCATAACATAAGGTGGAAAAAGCCCAAAAATGTATTAGTAATACATTTAAATGTATTAGTGACTAATACATTTAAATACATTTAATACATTAAAAAGGTATTAGTGACCAAACATCTTTGATTTTGAACAGTTTGAGTGTAAGTTATGTTACTGTTACTAACCCAATAGCACTCATGTGTGAAGTCTAGCCACCAGTTCTGGTTTATATAATTCCTGTGGCAAATTTGGACAGTGGTTTGCAAGTGTGGCCAGCAGGGCCTTCAGACAGCTATGAAGGGACTTATTTTTTTCTTGCCCAGTCAGAGACATGAAGGCCAATGGCCAAGAGATCTGATGTTTATTGCTGGCTTCTTGGGAATAATTTACCTAGGGAAGGGTGTGGAGTAGTTCTTCATGTGTGGCATTGTCTTCTGCTGGATTTTACGCAAAATGTCAGTCTTGGTTATTGTTATTAAGCAAGCTCTTATCCTTCCTGTTTGAGTACCTGCCGCCACTACAGCAAATGCCAAAGATCACTGAACTTGCTCTGTCTGCAGTTGAAACATACTGGGTACATCTTGTAGGTCTTCTACAGGGGAAAATGAGTGGGGCTGGGTTGAGTTATCTCAATTGTAGGTTTGTAGTTAGAGTGGAGACTTCTTTGGTTAAGCACGGGGGACATGAGAGGACTGATTCTCTGGTTCTTTGATCTCCAGCCCATCCAGATTAGTTTTGCATTATGATCATACCATTGGGTCTAAGAGAAAGCTATTTAGGGTCTAAATGAATGGATCTGTAGATCTGAAAGGAAAATTTGATGAGAAAAGTGCTTGATGGTTCTGTTTTTTTAAACAGTGCAATAAAACACTCTTTTATGGGCTTAAGTAACTGTGAGTTCAGATGGAAGCTGATAGGAGTAGTCTCAAGTGGTGTTTGGATGCAGGGAAAGTCCCAAAGTGAAATTAATTTTTAACTCATGCTGATAACTCATAATAAAAGTGTTTCAAAGTTGTTTCAGTCTCAGTAAATGAATGTCGTTTCTTACATCTTGGACTGATCATTTGTTGGTCAGTTTCTGCTCGTCAGCTTTGCAGATGGAGGGGCCCAGTGCCAGCGGGCTGGTTCCTCTTTGTGAACCATGAAATTGTTATAGTCAGTGATGGCGAAACTTTGAGAGATTTCAGTGATAATAAACATCCCACTGTGGCATGCGTGCCATAGGTTTGCCACCACTGGTTACAGTGTTTATAATTTTCCACTGTAGTCAATTATTACATTGGATGGATACAACTTTTTAAGGGTTGAAGTTCTACACAGTGACTGTTTCCCCAAGTGAGGCACATCTCGAAATGAGAGGAAATTAGAACACTTGCAGGACTCCGCACAGGAAATTTGCAGTGGCATCTTCGAATTCTTTTTCAAGCTTGTGCAACTCAGACGCTAGTTGCTTCTTTGTCCTCCTTTCAAAGCTCCCTTGAAGAGGTCCTCACATAAAGGGCTTGGAGAATGGTTTTGGAGAGGATAACTGAGGAGGTTTACATCACATAACCTCCCACGAGCAGTGTGGAATCCCACCTTTTTCTTCTCCCCAAATTCTTCTCTGCTGCGGGCCTTTCACATCTCTCTTTCTCCTGTTCAACATCCAGTGTATTTGGCTTGAGTCTCCTTTCTCCTATCTGGGGCTCCCCATCTTCAACTCCCCTTTGGTGCTCTATGCAGTTTGTCCTCCTTAGCTCTGGGCTAAGACCCTTTGCTGCTGCTCTTCTGTAACTGCGGCCTTCATATCTTAGGTGCTGGTTAAAAATAAATCACATGCTATGGGACCTTTCAAACTTGCTTCTCTCTTTTCTTTAGAAGTAGATTTTCATGCATCTCGTCTGGGTTGACTTGGGGAGGAAGGCCTGGAAGCAAATCCATACCTAAACCCCAAGGTCTTAGAGATCTTAGGGGATTAATTTTAAAAGTATAATTTTATTTTCCCCTTGCCTTTTCCTTTTCCCTTCCTTCTTTCCTTCCTTCCTTCTTTCCTTCGTTCCTTCCTTTGTTCCTTCCTCCCTCTCTCCCTCTCTCCCTCCCTTACTTCCTTTCCTTCTTTATCTCTCTCTTTCTCTGTCCCTCTTTTTTCTTTTTTTTTTGTTATACTGGGAATCAAACCTAGGGCCTTTACACTGAGTTATATTCCCCAGCCCTTTCTATCTATGGAGTGTGATTGGGAAATAAAGGGAATGTTTAAATTATAAAAATTATTACAGTAAGTGACACATTGCCTTTAACCTCCCTCAAAATTCTCTCTCACTTTGAACATACTCGTCCAGTCACTAATTTCTGCAGCAGTTTTGGGAGTTCTCTTTCACAAATGTCTTTAGTTTTGTTGTTGTGTCCTGCATCAATTCAAAACGCTTTCCTTACACGGTCATTTTGACTTTGGGGGAGAGTCACGAGTTGCACAGTGCCAGGTCTGGTGAATAAAGTGGATGAGAACACACTGTGATGTTTTTACGAGCCTGCCTTCCTGTTAGATGGCACTCAGCAGCAGCATGCACTGTGCTTTTGATCACACCTCATAAAGATACTCAGGCACGAAGCAGAGGGTTTTGGGAGAGTCTGCGACTTCGTGTTGGGAAACTGCAGTCTGGTTCCAGCCCTGCTCCTAATTTGCTGTGTGAAGTCCTATGGATCAAGGACTTCGGTTTTCTCAACTGTAAAAGAAGGAATTGGAGTTCTGACATTTCCCAAGTCTTCTCTCTCCAATCTGTAGAACACTTTCTAAATGAAATCCTGCCTGTGAGTCCAATTCATAGAGCAGGAACACACATCATCACTCAAGATGACAGTGGGGTGAGGGGACCTAGAGAGGGTGTCCTCACTGCTTCTCACTCTTTGGGGTGGGCCTGGGGGGCCCATGGATGCTGAGGGACTGAATCATGCTTCTCCCAATGAGGACTGAAGACTGCTTCATCTGAACCCCCCAGTGTAGGTTTGTGGGTCATTCCCCAGACCACCTAAATCAAGATTGCTGTGTCTGGGTTTCTCAGGGACATTGAGGCTTGTGCACTGTTGGGTCACATGTTACAAGGTCCTTCCCAGTCCTTAAATACTATCGGTGACTCTGCAGGGGCAAAAGATTTATCAGTCAATGGGAGATGCAATTAGAAGGGAAAATATGATAGGCTCGTAGAGATGGTGGTGGGAGAGTCAGATATTCAGAAAGTTACAGAACATTACAGTGATATGTGTGTCCTGTGTTTATAATAGCACAATTTATAATAGCTAAATCTTGGAAGTGGCCCATACATTATGTCCATCAACAGAGGAATGGATAAAGAAAATGTGGTATTTACATAATGGAGTACTACTCTGCTGTAAAGAGGGATAAACTTAAGTCATTCATAGGAAAGTGGATTGTACCTCAAGACCATAATGTTAAGTGAAATAAATCAGATACACAGTTTAAATATTGCCTTGTTTCTATAATATGAGGAACCCAAAGTATAGATAAAGAGCAAAATAAAAGACAGATAACAGAATGAAGGGAGGTAGGTCTTTCTCGAAAGGGAAGGAGACCAAGAGATGGAGAGAAGGATAAGGGAGGGAAGGAAAAGAAGATTTAAAAAGGAATTAAGGTGTGTCATTTACACATGCAAACCAACTCCACACAAAGGCTGTAAACACTGTACATTGCAAACAGGTACTAATAAAAACATTTAAAACTAAAAATTCAAGCAACTTGTATTCTGTCCAAGATTTTTTTTTTTTACACATAAACTGAAGAGAAATACTAACCAAATGGCTAAAAATGAAGAATATGATAACTAAATGTCACATTAAAGATTTTTAAAAAAGGATTGGGGAAAGAATTAGAAATACAACCACAGGATCCAGCAATGAGGTCGTTGTACTGCTGATGGAGGAGACTGCAGCAAAAGTGTCAGGAGACATTCAAGGGTGAGGCTCAGAGAGATGTGACGGCATATTGCATCCTAACAGTCTTCTTAGTGAGCAGAATGCATTGGAGCAAGTGAGCAAAACGTGTTTGAGCAAGTTAGATATATCATGCTCAAGGCAAAAAGAAGTATTTTAGGTAAAAATATTTCTTGCTTTCCTTCCAGCAGCCAACATGAGGACAAAGGGAGGTGTCTGTGTATTTTGTGTTTCATGCATGTCATTGTCTGCTGTCATTGCTGCTTGAACGTGTGGGGTTCTTGGAATTCTGGGTTACTGGGAGTCATCTAGCACTGTTGCAGATTGACATGCACATGACAGAGCCTGACATTTATAGAAAGGAAGGTGTAAGTCCCCTTTCTCACCTAATTGGCTTTGCTTTGGAGTCAGCAGAGCTTTGGATGGTGTGAAGTCCTATGGATCAAGGACTTCAGTTTTCTCATCTGTAAACAAAGCCCACTGTTTCATTGACAGCTTCCCTGGGTGGCAGCAGAGCCAACAAATCAAACTGTGGGGGCCTGGCCCACTCGAGACCTGGGGTGGAAAAGCAGAGATGCGCTTCCTGGGGTCTGTTCTGCACCTGTCTTGCCCTGCAGTGCTTTCTGAAACGTCTGGCTGGTGAGTGGTACTCGCCTTGCCCTGTCCAGGCATGTGTGTTCAGATTGCTTTCCCTGCACGCTGCTAAGTTGAAGGCTTCATTTTTAGATCAAGTGTGCATCTAGTTAGCTGCCTAGAAATCACAGGGGTCCAGAGAGGCTCAGCCAGGGGACAGTGCCCTTGCTTCTAGAGAGTAGGTCTGGAAACCATACGAACTGTAAATAGTTCTAAAATATAAAAGAATATGTAAAGTTTTCTGCCAAAAAGGGAGAACTGAAGTTTTTTTTTCTAGACTTGCTTATTAAGTATCTTGGAAATTCCTGGCCTGTATCATACATTCTGTTTACTGCTCCTGTCAGCCAGGGAGAGGCTGGTCCAGATTTGATCACAGTGAGAACTGAGCTCTACAAACACTTGCTTCATGAGAGGTAGGTTTTGGGGTCACAGTGCCATGAGTTAAGTTGGTGGTCCATGATTTCAAAGGGCATGGGCTTTCTTTCATATAATAGCTCCTTGGGAAACTTGGCTGAAACTGATGTTAATGTTTTTAAAGATACTACATCCTAATTTTCCAGTAAGGGCAAGACAACTAAAAACTAGAAGAAGGGGCACAACTTCCTTCATTTGCTCATCATTAGCTAACTAATGCATTGTGACGTCTCTTCTCACTTTGAGAAATACTCCTCAGCAAACATTTTCTTTGGTGGACTTTTATTTCACCTAATTTTTCCTTATGAAAAGTGGTTTCAAAGGTTGCTCTTCCTTTGCTGTCAATTCTTGTAGGTGTTGTGGCATAAGATGCTGTCACATTTCCCACACTTAGACTACCAGAGACACGCTTGCATTCTCTTTTGGGGAATATCTTCAGACTGTGCTCTTCCTCTGTGTCTTCCTCCTCCACTTTCTCTCCCTCTTCTTTTTCCTTTTTCTCTGTATTCTAAATGTTGTCCTTGCTTTGTAACTCTTTTCTCTTTTGAAGGATGAAAAAGAGAGAAGACTGGAATTGAGACATAAAGAATAATAGGAAAATAATATGGTGGAGACCACTATGAAGTGGCTCTGAGCAGGATTTAATATTAACCAGTTGGCTTTCCGTGTTTACTTGTGAGTTGTCTGGAGCTTAGGCACCTTGTCTGGGGATGGGCAGTGGACTCATAGTAAGTGAACCTCTGTGAGTCACTGGTCACTCTGAGGCCATATTAACCTGTGAAGCTTTGAAGCCTGAAAGGACAAGATAAGGCTGAGGCTGAGGACGTCTGGCTCTAACCCCAATTAACTTAAAGGAGACTGCAGCTGCAGGCATCTCACTCCTGCTGCGAAGGCCTTCCTGGAGATAACATAGTTGTCCTAAAGTAGCATCATGTATTACTTGGAGAAGTCCTTAAAGGGCTTCCCACGTTCTGCTCAGATTCTCGTGTTTTCTTGAGTATCCCCCTCCTTTATTTGTAAACCAAATAAATACGGGCTGTCCAGAGAAGTCTTTGTCTAAACTCAGAGAATATTGAAGATGTAAGAGAGTGAGACCCTCCTGGAGCCCTGAAATCATTTTAATTGTCTCATTTATTTAAGTTTTTCTATCCATTCGCTTGGGAGATTGAGGGCCTGATCAGCCCGCAATAACTAAGTTATTTAACACATAACAATATTCAATGGAGACCTATTAACTAGAGAACATTTGAGAGAATTGGATGTTTAAAAATGTAGGGGTTAGATTTTACGTAAACAAATATGCAAAAGACTTTAGCACGAATATTTCTAATTGACATGCCAATTTGTTGAGATCAGTTTCAAACCTCCTACTGATACTGTCAAAGTGATTCGAAGTTCTACCCAAATGTACCCAATTAGCCACCAGTGCTGGCATGAAATCTAATTAAGTGAGTTGAACATAAAGTGCAGGAAACTTATAATTTATGGTTAGAAAAGCAAATCAGAAGAGAGAAAGTGATATATATATATATATATATATATATATATATATAGTATTTTCTATGAACTAGAAATAAGATCAGAAGGCCTTGAAAGCCCTTGATGGCTAGAAAGCACAGAGGGCTTAGGGGAGAGTGAGGCTGGCCTGTCATTGCAATGAAGCAGAAAATCTTCATCCTGGAGCTGTGGAATGTTTTCCAGAAAGAAACTAGAAGGGCAGTTTTATGGTAGAAAGGTTTTATCTTCCTAAGAGAGAAAACCAGAGTCTGCTCCAAGCCAGAAAAAAACCACATATGTATGTACTTATAGGTATCTATATACACATATGAATAGGTACATCATATATAGATAAGGGGGGCTGGGGATATAGCTCTGTGGCACAGTGCCTGCCTGGCAAGCACAAGGTCATGAGTTCAATTCCTGGTACTGGAAGAAAAACAAAACAAAACAAAACAAAACAAAAACATATATAGATAAGGGCTTCAAGGCCTTATGATCTTATTTATAGTGTATAAAATGTTTAAATATGTGTATATATAGACCATCATCTCTCTTCTTTTTTTCTAATCATAAGATTATCTATCTATCTACTTGTCTATCTATCTACTTATCTATCTATCATCTGTCAAATATCAACTAATCTATCTATCAATATCTGTCTTCTATCTATCTATATCTATTATCTCTCTGTCTACTATCATCTATCTATCTATTTGCCTGTCTATTATCTATCTATCTATCATCTATCATCTATCTCCTGTGTGCATATATAGATGTATCCAAGGACTAGGGTAAAAGAAACTCCTAAGACTTTTGGATGTGAGTAATGTCAGAGAGAAATGAAGGGATCGCATTGAAGACCTGTCAGTCCTCTTATCTCTGACATGCGAAGGGTGGAGCCATCTGGTATACCAGTCCTCAGCCTATGGTGTCCAGAGCTGTGGTCAATGGGACATGGGGCAGCAGGGATCTCAGGGCCTTCCACAGAAGCCAGGTTTATCCAGGGCTGGGAGAACTGGATTCCTTCAGGCACTGTAACTCATGCCCTAGGTAGGTCCCTGCCTCCACATTGTCCCATTGGCTTGGATTGGACAAACTGATAGTGCTGCATAATCCAGTCAGCCCTGATGAGGCTATTTGGTTTCTGTTCCAGCACTATTAAAAGCATACATGCAGTGGCTTCTCTGAGCTAAAGATAAATCTTTAGGTTTGTCTCAGTTCCCTAAACACTGAGTACAAAGATGATTAAGGTACCCATTCTGGTTTTCTGACACAGTTTGTGGAGGAGAGAGGAAACAAGTCATAATGTACATGATAGAATATTTATGGACTACCATAAAATTTTTTTTCCATAAAAGTTTTAAAGAGAGTGAACTTAGCCTAGTTTGAGGGTCCTAGGACCTTTCACCAAAATTAACCAACTGAAATGTTTTGCAAAATCAGAAAAGTAAAGATGTCTACCTTCTAGAAAAAAGTAGTTCCCTTTAGTGTAGTCTATTTTTACAAATATGCATATATGCAAAAGCCAGTGCAGTGCACGCAATTTTGTAATTCACCATTTTGGGACATAGGTCATACACTACCTTAAAAATTCTTTGGAAATGTATTTGTAATGGGTGCACAATAGATGTGCTGTAATTGATTATTCCTCTATTGTTGGATAATTGCTTTTAATTTTTTGTTTTTCTAAATGCTTCTCAGAAGAACATCTTCGAATGAGAATTTAATTTGCATTTCCAATTATTTCTTTAGATCTGTATTTCTAAGAAATCTAAATACAGTTTTTTAAAACAGTTTTTAATACATATTGTTAAGTTGCTTTCCAGGAAGTTTTTGCCAATTTATCCTCCTATCTGAGCAAACAAAAGTAGTTTTCCAAAGTTCCATGATTGCTTAGAGTACTATCATTTAAAAAAAAATCTAGGCCAATCTTCTGAGTATGAGTAGGTCTTTGTTCTTTAGAAAATTTGCTTCTTTCTAGTCAGTGTTACTGTTTTCCCACATATTTGTTAACTGCCTTTCCTATTTCTCTTTCCTGTGGCTTGCTTATATCCACTGTCTATTGTTGGCCTACAGTATGTCTTTGTGTTCTATTTGAGAATACATTTCAAGTTTTGTCTTTGAATAAGTTCCTCCCATGGGAAAAAATGACACCCTATGTTATCACAGAGATACTTCCCCAGATTCTTGACTGGTGTAGCATTGGGGTTAGAGAGGTGTCTTCTTTACTTTTTTCTCATTGCTGAGACAAAATACCTGATACCCAATATTAAGGAAGGAAAGGTTTATTTAGCTCACAGTTTGTGGAGGTTTCAGTCTATACTTGGCTGGGTCCAAGACAGAGTGGCACACGGCACAGGGCAACAGTTCATGGCAGGAAGACAGCAAAGGCAACAAGAGCAAAAGGGAGGAGCAGTGGCAAGCAGCCTCTTTCCCTCTCTTACATTATATGCAAACTAGCCGTCCCAGGGCAGGTGTAGCACTCACATCCATAATTCCAACGTTGGACCATGGATCAATCATAAATTCTAAAAGCCTGCCCCGTGACTTCATGTGGCTTTGGGGGGACACCCAGACACAAACCATAACAAGAGGGTTCTCTAGGTGCACCTGGGTTCTGTTGAGGCATCCACGTGCCTTTCAGTTTTTTTTTTTTTTCTGTAAAACAGCAGCAATCTAAATAAACTCAGGTTAATGTATTTATGACACCTGACCCACTCTTTAGAATCAAAAGCACCCATTCCACCATGGCCTTTTAGTTAATCTTTCTAGTATCTCCAGTCATGCCAAATGGCTTCCCTTTTTAAAAAAAGTTTTCTTTTTATTAGTCCCATGGAGCTGGTCCACATACATAACACATCTTCATCCTCTTTTCATCTCCTTCCCCACCCGCTCCATCCTCTGATTCCTTTGCCATTCGCAAAACATCCTCCTCCACAATTCCTATATCTATCTTGTATTTTGCTCTTCGATTTATTTATACTTTGGGTTTCTCATGTAGGATGATCCAGATGATGTTAACAGGCATTTTCTTTTTAAAACCTGTAATACATTTCTTCTTTTTTCCCCCTTTTCATTCATCAGGGCTCAGCCCTTATATTACCATCTCTGGAAAGGTACCAGCAGTTACTTCTGGCAGGTAGCATGACCAGGAAGTCCCCCTTTCCTGTGCCTGTGACATGATGTACATGTCACCAAGGAACAATCAGATACAACATTTTAGGAGCTCATCCATTTTAGGTTCTGTCTCCTGATGACCAGCCACTGCAGGACACAGACCATGATGGGCTTATCCCCGTGGCTTGGCCCACTGCTTGAAATACAGTGGCTGCTCAGTATTTGTTGAGTTCAGCCAAGTCCATTTACCATTCTAGCCAGAGGTGTGTATTTGTGAGATAGAGTATGGTGAGGAAACTGTATGTGCCCATTGATGGAAGAAGCTAGCTCTCCTGTGGGAGGTACATCCTGACTTCATGGCCATATGAAATACAAATCAGAAGTATGCTCTTCATAGAAAATGAATAATGCTTTTATTTTCTAAACTGTGATCTTTGCCTTATGGGACTGATCCCGGCTCTACCTTCTAGCTGTACTTTGTGGCTATCTCTGCTTCACTTTCTTTTTTTATTTTAAAATTTATTTTATTGTATTTTAAAGAGAAAAATAAAACAAAATTTTAAAACAAAATAATAGGTGGGTGACAACGGTCAATACACTGTATATTGTTATATTTAAATTAATTACTCAGAGTACAAGATATAAGCATTTAATGTCCAAACAATATTAGCATGAACCTTTCTTTTCAATGAACTAAGAGAAATTAGTAGTATAACTATCTTAACTATCATATATATGCTATATATATGTTTATCTTTTATATTATATATATGATATAGATGAGATATATATATTGCTTTTCCCTTCCCTCTTTTCTCCTTTCCCCTACCCCACCTTCTTTTTCTTTTTGAAAAATTTCTTCTCATTTTACAATATCTATTGTACATTTTGGATCTTATTTACTCTTCCAGCTTCTCACAGTAGGGAGACTATGATGTTTGCACACGCGCATCTGGTTATTTCACTTATAGTATGGTCTTGACTTGCATCCATTTACCTATGAAAGTCTCAAGGTTATCCTTCTTTATGGCTGAGTAATACTCCATTGTAAAAAAAAGACCACATCTTTTTATCCATTCCTTGGTTGATGGGTATTTGGGTTGTTTCCAAGATCTAGCTATTACAAATTGTGCTGCTATAAACATGGGTGAACATATATCACTGTGGTATGATGTTTTTAATTCTGGGAAGAGACCCAGAAGGGGGATAGTTGGGTCAAATGGGACCACCAATCTTAGTTTTTTCGGGACTCTCCACACTGATTTCCACAGTGGTTGCACAAGTCTACACTCCCACTAACAGTGGAGAAGGGTTCCTTTCTTCCCACAGTTCCACCAGCATTTGTTATTGGTTGATTTCTTGGTAATAGCCATGCTTCCATGGTGAGATGGAATCCCAGTGTTGTTTTAATTTGAGTCTCTTGAATGAACAGTGATGGTGAACATTTTTTCATATATTTATTTAGTATTTATATTTCTTTATCTGAGATGTGTATATTCATCTCAGATGCCCATTTTTGGATTGGGTCTTTAAATTTGAGAGGTCTGATTTTTTTGAGTTCTTTATATCTTCTCTACAGTAACCCTTTGTCTGAGGAACAACTGGGAAACATTTTTTCTCACATTGTGGGTTGTGTCTTCACTGTATTGGTGGTTTCTCTTGCTGTGCAAAAGCTTTTTAATAAATGAGATCCTAGTTGTTGATTCTTTGTGGTAGTTCCTGTGTGATCAGGGTTTTATTCATAAAGTCTCTACACCAATGTCTTCAAGGGTTTTACCTATTCTTTTTCCAGCAGACTTAGTGTTTCTGCTTTAATATTTATATCTTTGAGCCATTTCAAATTTAGTTTAGTACATGGAGAAAGATACGGGTCTAATTTTAATCTTTGTCATGTGAAGAGCCAACACCATTTATTAAAGAGGCTATCTTTCTTCCAGTGAGTGTATTTGGCACCTTTGTCAAAGATAAGGTGGCTGGGTATGTCTGGAGCTGTTTCTGCATCTTCTAATCTGTTCCACTGATCTTTGGGTCTGTGTTTTTTTTTTTTTTTTGCCGTGTTTATCACAGTAGCTCTGTAGTGTAATATTGTCAGGAATCATGATGCCCCCTGCCTTGCCTTGGTTGCCCAGAATTGCCTTTGCTATTTTAGGTCTCTTCTGGTTCCAAATGAATTTTAGGATTGTTTTCTCTAATTCTGTGATATATGCTGTTGAAATTTTGATTGGAATTGCATTAAACCTGTATAACACTTTTGGAAATATGGCCATTTTCACTATATTGGTTCATCCTACCCGAGAGCAAGGGATATCTTTCCATTTTCTGATATTCTCTTCAATCACCTTTTTCAGAGTACTGTAGTTTTCAATATAGAGGTCTTTTACATTCTTTGTTAGATAGATTCCTAGGTATTTCATTTTCTTGGAGGCTATTGTGAAAGGTGTTGTTTCCTTAATTTCTCTGTTAGTGAGTTTATTATTTGTATACAAGAAAGCTATTGATTTTTGAGTGTTGACTTTATATCCAGCTATGCTACTGAATTTGCTTATTAAATCTAGCAGTTTTTTTGGTGGAGTTTTTGGGGCCTTCTATGTAGAGTATCATGTCTTCTGCAAATAATGATAATTTAGCTAAATAATGATAATTTAACTTCTTCCTTTCCTATTGTTATTCATTTTATTTCTTTATCTTGTCTAATTGCTCAGGCTAATAATGTTTCCAGAACGATATTGAATAAAAGTAGAGACAGTGAACATCCTTGTCTTGTTCCTCATTTTAGAGTGAAAGCTTTCAGTTTTTGTCCATTTAGTATAATGTTGGCTGTTGGTTTGTCATAGAT
>NW_004955409.1:4243130-4258976 GCF_000276665.1 Chinchilla lanigera
ACTTTGTAGCCCAGGCTGGTCTTGAACTCACATTGATCTTCCTGCTTTAGCCTACTGAGTGCTGGGATTACAGGTGTGTGCCACCAAGGATTTTTATATCTTCTCGATTCAGCTTTGGTAATTCATATGTATCTAGGAATCTGTCCATTTCTTCTGCATTTTCCATTTTATTAAAATACATGTTTTCAGAGTAGGTGTAGATGATCTTTTGGATTTCTGCAGGGTTCATTGTCATTTCACCCTTTTCATTCCTAATTGTATGGATTTGAGTCTTTTCTTTCCTTGTTTTGATAGGCTGGATGAGGGTTTGTCAATTTTACTTAATCTTTCAAAGAACGAACTCTTCAATTCACTGATTATTTATATTTTTTCCTTAGTCTCCAATGCTTTAATTTCTCCTCTGCACTTTATAACTTTCTCCCTCATATGAGCTTTTGGCTAGCCTGCTCTTCTTTTGCGAGAAGTTGGAGGTTCTTTGGCTCTGTGTCATAGTATCTTCTATGACCCTTTGTCAATTTCGTCTTGGAATACCAGAAGAATAGCTGTTTAAAACAATTATGTCACTTTCTGTTACAACAGTACCAACAATCACAGCCTAGCAAACGACAAACTGAGGTAACCATTAATTTGTCACCTTCAGCTGTATGAACTCACTTTGTGGTTATATTATGGAGAAGAAAGATCAGAAAATTACATGCAGCATATATCCTTAATATGTCAATTTCACCTTCAGGAATTAAAATTTAAAAGGGATTAGGGAAAAAATAAAGAGGTAAAAGAAGAGGAAGAGATTAGAAGTAAGGCTGGAGGGCAAAGGGGAATCAGGTTGACCTTGGGAAACTGGTGCAGGAGGCTGGAAGGAAAGAGAGCAGGAAGAGATGAAAAGAACAGCACAGAATAACAACCACAAAGAGGCTAGAAGCCACATTCACACTCAGATAAAAATAGCAGTAGCTTTTTGGCAGGGTAGTGGGTAATCTTAGTGAGCCTGCACCTTCTAGCTGAGACCAGACTCATTCACCTTGTAGCTGTCTGCACACCTTCTGTGGATCTGAGGCCAGCTGGGAGCCTCCAGATGGAGCTGGCAGTTGCTCTGAGTTCTGAGCTCAGCCTCTCTCCAAGGTGGCTCCAGGCCAGTCTCTCTCTTGAGGGACAACTGAGCCCTCAGCACTCACTGCCAGCTAGTACAGTCCTTCATGTCCACTGCTGTGTCTCTCTGTGGAGGCCTCTGGGGTCACCAGCAGTCACTATACGTCCGCAGGTTTGAATTGCTCCTTTCTCACAGTGAGTCCCATCTCAGGAGAAGAGGCTATTGGCTACTTCCTTTCTCTTCACTGAAGTTTCTCTCTTCACTCTCTCCATGGGTTTCAATCCATGCTTCAGATCCTTCCTGGTCCAGGGGATCCACTTCCCTCCTTCTTGTCTTCCTCACATTGCTATATTCCAGTGTCTGGATGGCAACACTCAGGCTATTTCTCTGCCGCTCACCACTCCGCCAGCTTGGTGCGTCCCTCTGCTACCCTTTCTTAGGGCTCTCCTGGTAGAGTAGTCGTGTGAAGCTGTGCTAAGTACATGGTACCAGTGACTGTGTAAACAGCTGTTCCACTCAAAAATGCATTTGGGAAATGTGTCTTGCACCCCTAATTTAATGTGGCATTCTAATATTGGAAGATTGGAAAAGAGGAAGGGCTGACTAAGGTTTGAGAAGGAGGCTGTTTTATCAACTTTCTGCCACTGTGACAAAATACCTGAGAAAATCAACTTAAAAAGAGGAGAAGTCCATTTTGACTCATGGTTCCAGGGGTTGCAGTCTATGGTCATTTGGCTCTGTTGCTTCGGGGCCTCTAGTTAAGCAGAACATCAAGGCAAGAGTTCATGGTGGACAAGGCTGCTCACTGAAGTCCTAGTGTCTCCTTCCAGGGCACAGCCCCAAATACCACACTTCTGTGTACCAGGCCCCAGCCCTTAAGATTCCCCACATTGGGGCTGGGGATTTAGCTCAGCGGCAAAGCACCCGCCTGGCAAGTGCAAGGTTGTGAGTTTGATTCCTGGTACTGGAAGAAAAACAAAAAACAAACAAACAAACAACAACAACAACAACAATAAGATTCCCCACATCCCAGTGATACCACCAGTTGGTGACCAGGGCTTTAACACATAAGCCTTTGGTGGGTACTTCCAAACCATAGCACAGTGATTAAAGAAATAAAATGACAACAATCTGAATATATGGTTCTGTATTTAAAGCAGAGTATTTGAAGAAGAGAGAACAAGTGACCGTGTCAGATAGAGTGAGGACTGGGGACCAATCATTGGATTTATCACGAAGATGAGCAGCTCTAACTAGGAAAGTTAGGGTTGCATTGAGTGTAGACAAAATCGTGTTTGGAGAAAAGTGTGTGTAGCCAGGACATGCAGGTAGTGAGCACGAATAGCTCTTTGGAAGACTTCAAATAAAAACCAGAATGCACTGTCCTTATAACAAGGTCTTCATAAATAGTAAAAAAAAAAGTCTTGGTACCTTACAGGTGTATAGTATTTTATAGTTTACAAAATGCTTTTATAAATTTATCTCACCTAAAAATCACACATGTCATGATAGGGAAGTGTTTAAATGTCCAGTGGGTTTATGCCATTTAACTTCCCCCAGGGTAACAAATAGAGACACCCCGAGGGGCTGACACGGCTAATTCTTATAGGTCACAGTGGGGAATTTCAATTTTGGTCAAATTCCTGACCAAAGTCTTACGGTTGATGGTGAAGCTTGAACTCCAGTGTATGTTTTCGGATTCTACAACATGGACTCTTTCTAAATTCTCTTCTTTAAGAGAGTAATCATTTAAAAAAAATTCAAGCCCAGTGTCTGGTTCATTTTGAACCAAATTTTATTTCTGCAAGTACCAAGATCGTCTTTACAATGTCATCCTCGAAACAGAGTCTTACTATAAAATTGTGAAGTGTGTGCTCAAACAGTCCAGTCAGGTTTGTTTTCATAAATTTAAGACATTCCCTTGAACTTTGTTTCTCGTCATCATGAAGGTGCTGAGGATACAAAACTGATGGTCCAGTGGAAGGAAGTATTGTAGCAATTGCGAGCAATAAGATTTATCCTGGTGCCGAGAGGACCAGGAATGACATAATGGTTGAAACCTCAGAAAACGGAGAAATTTTACTCATGACCATGAATAAATCCTGATTGAAGTCTGTTGGCATGGTATTAAGTCATGATTCAGAGAAGACAAATCTAAAGGGATCAGTGTAATAAAGTCCAGGCATATAGTTTTCTGATGAGCTCACCGTATATGGGGACAAAGCTTGGAATATCTTGAGGAATGAAAGTTAATATATCCTTTATTAGACAATCTCTCTGGCCTATAAATTTCCTCACTGGGCTTTTGATGACAGTTATATGGCAAATAATTTAACATTGAGGTCATTTTCTTGGAGCACAGGTGTTCTTCATTGTTGACTGGGAGAATATTTATATGCTCCAGGTATCAGAAGACAGAGATGATTTAATTGTGTTTTAACTTTGAGAGCGAGATTTATACTTTCCCACTATCTATAGGTTCTTTACCATAGTCTGTCTCTAATTCCATTTGTAGGTCTTATCTAGCTCAGCATGGCATGCATATAAGAAAAACCCAAAATAAAATAAGGAACAAAAGAAAAGATACTAGGAAATACAGAGACAGAGCTTATGCAAATGAGGGACCCAAGAGACTGGGATGAAAAATGAATCAAGGTGTGTCCTGTGTGTGCACTGGCTCCCTGCAAAGAATGTAATCATTATACACTGCACACATGTGCTAATGAAAATAAAAAGTGAAAAAAATAAAGAGTGGTCTGTGGCTCCTTAGGGGCAGGTATACGTCACATGCCAGTGGCTGCTCCACTAAGGAAGAATTCGACCTACTTGCTGTCCTGCTTCTGAGGAGCTTAGGATGATAAATATTGCACCTTAAAGTGAAATTTTAAAATTTTGTTAGAAAGTTTTTAGGACTTCCTATGACTGCCAATCTAGCAAGTACCTAAACTCATCACCTTCCTGGGGTAACCATAGTTGTACTGGGCTGCAAAATCAAGAATGCTATTTCCAGAAAAGTTAGAGTGAGAGATCCAAGTGACATCCAGAAATACTTCTGCACTGTCCGTGTTGGCCTGGCCCCTGTATTGGCCCTGTAAGCACTGAACATTTTTTTTCTGCTTCAACAGATATTTTGTTCCGTTAATCTGCCCCTCCGAAGGAAAATTGGCTGAGGGTATCACAATAGTCATTGGGAAACAAGACCACTTTTATCCTGGAACTGAGGCGTTCATAGTTTCTTCTCTTCCTTTGGGGACTATCTCTTCTTGGGAGGGAGCATGTTTTTTGTTTTTTTTGTTTTTTTTTTTCCCCAAAAAAGAGAAGAATTACTCACTATTGAACTGGCTAAGAGAAAATTCTCTGATATCTCAAATGAAAGGTGTTGCCACTTAGATGATAAGAAGGGTTGGTTACCTAAGCCAAGGTGATTGCTTCTAATTTTCTCCTCAAAGTTTGTTCTTCATATGAACGAATATTTCAGGAAAAGCGGTTGTTTTCTACAGATATTACCCCTAATGATGTGCTCTTTGGGCATCCGGTGGTTGTCTGTAGGGTATTTTCAATGGACTGATATTAGAGATATGTTTATTAGCATTATTTTTTGTTGGCAAGGGGGATGAATGAAGACCCAGGAGCGTGCTGATTTCCCCCTCAAGGTTGTGAAGTTGGGCCAGGCTCGGGGAGGCACGGAGATCCACGGCGGCTGCTCAGGACAGTGACAATGGGACTAGAGAAGGTGAAAGAGCTTTAGGAGCAGAACTGAGCCGTGAGCTGTCTGCTGGAGGCAGGCACTGCGCTGTGCCGCCCGTGTCCGCTGAGTGTCCCTGGCCACCAGGAACGCTGCCATGTGCAGCCTCCAGCTGTCATCATTTTCTGGGCATTGCCCTTAGCTGAGGAGAGCGTCTCTCTCAGGGGCACCCCTCCTTCGTGGGGTCATCCTGTACCCGCTGACTGAAAGGGGTCAGGTGTGCAGGGTGGGCCTTCCCACGGCCATCGGAGGCCTCCTCCGGCTCCAGGGCTCCCCAGAGCTTGGTGGCTGGGACCTTTGTTGTGACGGTAGCAAAAACCTGATTCCGTCTGCTGCCCTGCTGTGCTTCTCCTCCTCCTCCCCCCAGGTGTTAATCCCAAGATCGCCTCAGCCTGCGTCTCCCACACAGACCCCCCCTCATCTGCCACCTCGGAGCCTTACACTGCTCCATGTTCTCTGTCATTTCCTCTAGCATTCTGTGTCATCACAGATTTCAAAGTCCTCCTTTGAGATCATTTTCTTGAATTCCTTGTGCTCTCAGCATCTACTAGTGGCCTCTGAGTGGATTCCTACTGTGGATCTATAGAAGATCCGGGGGCTATGAGACCGAGCAGGGAGAAGGTTCCCTGCACCTCACGGCAGGCTTACCACGCAGGTAAAAGTAAGTGAACTGATGGCTTCACTTTCCAAAGAAGGATGCTAAAGCACGTGCATTTCTGCATCTGAATAATACACAGTAGGATTTATGTGGATTTCTATAACTTAGGCAGGACATCCATAAGATCGGTTACTTCTCCTCAGCAAATTGTCATGGCAACCTACGTGTGCTGTAGGAAGGATATTTCTGCTCTCTCCCTTGCCCATCCTCTCTCCTTGGCAAGATCAGCGAGCGCATCTTTCACAGCTCACCCATGGCCCCCCATGCGATGCTGGCTCAGCGCACTGCATCATGTTCCTCCTCCGTGTCCTGAGATCCACTCACCAGCCTGTCAGGAGGGGTGGGGGCCGAGCTGTAGGTTTTTCCCAGGCGCAGCTCTGACAGTGCCGGGCCTGAAGAGAACCAGAAAGCTGCTCTCCAGGGCGTTCATGTCGGGGTCTGGCTGCGAGCTGTCTTTGGCCCGGCTGGCTTTAAAGTCTGCAAGCGTGTACTGTGGCCACCATCAAACCTCTCATGCTCCTTAGGGGCTGTTCTCTTTCGAAACAGCAGCAGACAATTACCATAGAAATAAAGCAAGAAGAACAATAAATATAGATTTATTGGGAACATGGGCTTTGTAGGCAGACAGACGTGGGTTCCAGTCCCAGTCCTGCCATTCACATGTGACCTAAAGGAAAAGCTTTCATTTCTTTATTTCTCTCCCAAGTTGGCCTTTAAAAGGCCTATTGTATAATACAGAAAAATCAAACAGCACAGAAGAGTCTGCAGTGGAAGCGAAGCCTCTTCCCTCTCAGTGCCCACTGCATTTCCTTTCTCTAACTACAGCCACTCAACGGTTTCTTGTGTGTCTCTCAGGAAATTTTCCATGCATGGAAAGTCGTGTCTATGTGTAGTCGTATACACTCATGTTTCAAGAATGAATCTTGCTGTGCATATGTAATGTTCTTCTGTGGTTCTTTTTCACCTAAAAGTATCATTTAGAACACATTTCATATCGGTACCATCTTGTTCTTTTTTGTGGCTGCATTATAGTCCACCCAGTAGGTGAACCACGAATGAATGTGTTCCCTGGTATAGCTATCTAATGTTAAGTGGTTTCCTTTTAGTGGTGTCCAATGGATTGTTATCACCAATGCTGCAATAAACATCCTCGTATGTGCATGTTTAAACACATGTATAACCAGTTCTTTAAAGTAGAATATCTATATCTAACTGGGTGGACATTGACTTTTTTATGGATATTGCAAAATAGCATAAATTTCCCAGAAACTCAGGGTTCTAATCTGTAAAATGAGGGTGGAAACAGTACCTATCTCATAGGATCATTGTGAGATAAGATACACGTACAGTGTTGTTAGATATACCAAATTTAAATATGAGACTCCAGTTATATTCAAATAACCGATAAACAATAATTATCTTTTAGTATAAGTGCATCTTAAGTGTTGCATGGGGCACTCCTATACTGAAATAAGTTCTTGTTTCTCTGAAATACAAATTCAGTGGAGCATTATTTATTTTTTATTTGCAACTCTATACCTGAAAGGATTAGTCCAGTCCCTGGGAAGCAGTATGCACTGAATAAGTGTTGTCTGCTATAACTCTTGCTAGGAAATTAGGAAAATGCTATTAATTAGCAAATGTTTTCAGAAAGAATGTATTATATGTTTCTTGATTTATCTATTATTCAATAAATATTTATTGAGCAGCTACTGTGAGCTGGGCATTATGCTAAGTGCTGAGGAAGCAGTAGAGAACCAAAGGTGCTGTCTGGGCCAAGAGGGCTTCCATCATTCTCAGCGCTGACATGTGGCTGAGATTAAAGAGGATGCTGAGCTTTGTGTGGGGGGGCTGCATGCCGAGCAGGAGGCAGTCGCACCTTGTTTGGTCTCCAGGGCTCTAATACTTGTGCTGTGGCTTTTCAGGAAATCCTTTTTCAGGAATTTGTGTTGCTAACAGGAAGTCAGGAGCAATGGAGTATGGGAAGGATGACAGGAGTCTTGAGGAGCCTGCTGAATGTCCCCCCATCTATCCTTGGGTGTGGCATCTTGTTCAAGGCAACCTCTAGAGCCACTGTCCAAGATGTAGACCATAGATGCTAGCCCACTCCTGGACTTGAATTCTCAACCAATCAATCAATCAATCAGTCAACCAATCTATCAATCTATCAGTCTCTCTCCCCTGGTGTCTGTCTCTCTTTCTGCTCTCTGTCTCTCTGTCCCTCTCTCTCTCTCTGTCTGTCTGTCTCTTTCTGAGACAAGGTCTCACTATGTAATTTAGACTGGCCTTGAATGCATTCTATAGACTGACCTCCAACTTGCAGTGATCTTCCTGTCTCAGCCTCCTGAGTGCTGGGATTACAGGTATGAGCCCAACTCTAGCCTTGCCTTATCTCTAGGAGGTTTTCCTCTAGGCCCAGAGCTCGTACTGCCCCTGCCTCACCAGGACAAAGCAGGTTCAGATGGATTCCTCAGCAATCATTAAGGTTAGTTGTGACCATTCCTCTTTTCCTTGGGTCTCAGACTCTGAGGTTCTGAAGAGTAGATGCATATGTCAGTGGCTGAATTGAGACAGTTTGTCATTCCATGGCAGTTTGAGTCCACATGCTTTATGGTGCCTCTGGAAGGTCCATGTTATGAAATTTTTTCTTGAATTTTGGCTTCTTTACCAACTGGCTTGTGGATTCACTAAGGTAAAGCTATCTTATTATCCCATCTAGTTTTGAAAAATCTGCTTCAAAGAAGCACTAACTAGATTATATCTGTTGCATAACATGCAGTCATTCTATTACAATACTGAAAATTGAGTCACATTTTAAAATCTTGAAATTTCAGCGCAATTAATGAATGAACTTGCTGGTAGAATATTCATCTGAATTTCCCTGACAAAGGTGAAAGCAAAGCTTGAAAGTGCTGAGTCCTTGGGGCCATGTGTCGCCTTTCACAGCCCAGGAGGCCACCTTGTGTCCTGGCAGAGCTGGGCTGATGTGTGGACTGCTTCAGACTGGAACCTCCAAACATCTGCGCAGCACATGGGGCACCAGGGCGTGTCTGTTTTCATTGTTTCAAGCTGATGACGAAGCCCAATCACTACACAAGTTAAAATCTGAAAAGCCCAGAAATATTTTGAAGATGAGCTCTAACGCAAATCTTCCTGTCTCATCCTGCTGGGGTGTCTTTGATGTTTTTCCTTGTCAGTGGTAGTGGATAGGGCAAGAGAAATGATTGCTTTCAGAATAGAGATGGTTGAAGCTCGTTTGCAGGGCTGCATTAGTTTCCGCGTGTTGTAAGGTTAGGTACTGCTGACGTCTAGTGTTCATTACACGCGCCTCTGAGTTCCTAGCTGACTGCAATTATATACATCTAGTGAGGTAGAACCTGAAATATCACTGCAGGTTCTGAGTGTATTGTATTGTACACAGGTATACATTCAAATAAGGGGTTAACAGAGACCTGTCCCATAGGCTGTGTCAGATCAATATCTCCACCCATTTTTCTGTATAACTCGAATTACATGTTGAAGAGGGTTACTTTCCCCTTTCTAAAATAATCTCTTTTGTACTTTTCTTGCCCTTCATCCAATTTCTGCATCTTTGTCAAGTTGTAAGATGGCCTTCTGCTGTGGACTCACTTTGTAAGGCTTGTGCTGCTTCCCGTTAGGGTTCTGCCCACAGCCTGACACGTGTCTGTGTGGCCCTGGCGTAGGTTATTGGTGAAGCAGTTGGGTTGTGCAAGGCTCTTCGTTATCATCGAGGAACTATCACTTGCTGTTTCTGGTGCCGTCCTCCCCACACTTATAGCGCCCCAGTGGGAGGGATCATCTCAGCTTCTTAAGAGACTTCAGTAGCAGTGTGATTTCCATAAATAAGACCCAGCACCCTCCCCACCCATCCACGTGTCCTATTTTGCATAGATTGTCCCCTGAGAAATGTCTCCAATGGTCAAAGAGACAGATCCCCAGGAGAAAAAACCAGTACAACATCCATACCTGTAAAGATAAACAAAATGAGGTTTCAAGGATTCCTAGCTTCTCCTGTTGTCATCGAGTTAGATAAAGCCCAGAAAAGCAAGGCTTGGAAATGTGATTGAATTCTGGCTTGGGATGAAAATGCTGCCATTGAAAATTTTCCAGAACAACATGTACTTGGATCTGTATTAAAGAAAAATTCTTTGAGTGTTTAAGCCAAATGACCCAGCAGGGTTGATAGTGTGAGGCATATTTCACAGTTGTATAAATATTTAAAACTGTTTTCCAGGCTATAAAGCAAAGTAAATTAGGTTATTTTTGAAAAAAACCCAGCACAGTGAAATTAACCTGCTCACCTTAACATATCGGGGAGCCTGCCCTGCACACCCTTGGCTTCCCTTCTAATCCACCCATCCCCGCCTGCTCTTCTAAGCAGGAATCTCCGAGAAAGAAGCGTGACAAAGGCTTCCAACTTGGAAAAGGAGGCCGGTTTCCATTTCAGGAAGTTTCAGAAGGGACCACTGACATCACATTATCCTGCCGCAGGTGGCCCGTTTCCACAGGGCCTGTGGATCTAGTGGACACGATCGCTTTGCATCATAAACCCCTTTGAACTTGGGGCTCTGAGTCTGGGACTCCGTCATATCTCTGGACTTCAAAGAGAGCTGAACGGACTGTCGCTTTGCCATTGTCTATTCTGAGCCACTGAGCCTTCCTCCTGCCGCAGTGCTGGGGATGGTTCATTTGTGGTCCTTTGGGGTCTCTCTTCTTGCCCTCTCCAAAATTTTCTTGTTCTTGTTCTCTCCAAAATTTTAACTTTCCCCCTTTTACTTGCATTTCAGCTGTCACCCTGCACTGCCCCACCTTGTAACTGTCTTCTCATTCAGTTTTTGCCTGAGACAGTGACAGGGATATTTCTGCCTTATTATAAAGAACTTGAAAAGAATATCAGTAGCTGAACTGATGGAAGGTCATAGCTATTGCGTAAGCTGGCATTGTGGGGCAGTGAAAAATACCACTCATCCGAGAGGCGGGCATTTAGAGTTTCACCCAAAGGTGTCATTAGCTCACTGGGTCCCGTTGGGCAAATCCTTTAACTCTCTCAGCCTTCGTTCTCAGGCTGCTGTGGGAAAGAACTTTGTTAGGAAGGAACTTAACATCCTAGCGCCATCTTACCCGCTTTCTGTATGGTGCGATGTCACATGATGAATATAGATCCATTTCCTTGGTTACATGTTTGGCTCTTCCCCATTCTTGAAGAAATTTAATTTTGCCTTTCTTCTCAGACTGCAGAATGAAAAATGGATGAATGTCAAAGTGGGAGACATCATTAAACTAGAAAATAACCAATTTGTTGCTGTGAGTATTTGATATTGCTTATACAATTTATCTCAGATTAAAATATCAGGTACAATGTATTATTTACACTGGCAAATTTAGCAAATTCATGCTTATCTAGAGTAAGTCACAAGGGGACAGTAGTGTATTTTAGTGCAAAGTCTCGATTTTAAACTGTTTTGAAAGACATATGAACTTAGGTTTTCAATAGCATGGTAAATCACACGAGACTGGGTAATTATCACTTTATTTCCTTAGGGGCCTTTTACATAGACTGATGCAATTTTAAATTAGGGTGTCAATCATTTCGTGTACATAGAGTTTTAAAAATGCCTCTGAGCACCTTAAAAAGGCCATTTTCAAGTATTTTGAATACTATTCCTTAACACAGTAATTAGTACTATCAATTTTGCAGTAATCAGAAAAATCATAAGCTGCAGAAACTATGTTCTATTCTGAATAATCAGAAATGTTTATTGATTGTGCCAAATTAATAAATACAAATAAGTCCTGCTTTGCATATCAAATGCACTATAATATCTATTTTCAAGCTACTGATGTTACAAATTCTTTAATAAAAATTCAGTTTGATCAATGAAATGTATGCAACTGACTGTAGTTTAAACTAAATTTAGGGGAACAAAAGCTATGCAGATCAGAGGCTAAAAATTCAAATGATTATAGAGTTTATGTCAAATATATATTAGATTACTTATGGAAATTTTTGTGCTGAATGTAGTTTTGTGAATCAAGTGCTCTTCATTAAATCTGAGACATTTTGTGACAGGGAAAAAATGATGGCCCCAAGATTCATTTACAGGAACAAAAAACCAGTTAAGAATCTTCCACATGCACTTCCAAAGCCCCTTCTGTCCTGAGCTCTCTGCTCACTGATTTCTGGGGAGGAGCCCACGCGATCCAGCCCGCGAGATCCAGCCACTCGGGAACAGGCATTCGAAAGGGGTCCCACCTGCAGGCGAGGAATGCTTCTTTCCCTGGCAACCTCAGTGCTCCGGGAAATAGCTGCGAACCAAGAATAAGCAGAAAGAGGCTGCGGCAGCTGAAGCAGAAGCGTCTATGCTCCTGCACCATGGCTTGGGCTCCTTGTATGTAGGACAGTTTGCGAGGTGTTCCCCGTGAGCTACTTACTTTCATTTTAAGCAATTTAAATTACCCATCCAACAAGCTTTCCAGCTCCTTACAGATTAAGAACTCTGCACTAGGAGGTGGCACTGTGAGAACATGCCTTGGGGGGTGAGGGGATAGAGGCAGATGGGTTAGGGCACTGCCCCCTCAGTGGCCGCGGCGAACACGTTGCCTTCTTTGCCTGGGTTTCTTTCTGTGTCCGGTCTGGGTGCTGCCTGGTCTCCCTTGCAGCTCTCACCCTCTGGGGTTCTGTATTTGAGCTGAGCCCCAACCACAAGACCCTGGGAGGTGAAGCGCACATTGATTTGCTTGGTCTGTAACGTTTAGTGCCCTGCGGGGTCACGGGGGTGTTCAGTAAATGCTGTTTGAATGAATAAATGTCAGTCTTGTAAGAAAGAAGGCAGCAAAAAAAGAAAATTGAATACAAATTTTCACAATTCGGGTGTTCTGTATTAATGGGATAAAGAGATCTTCATGATTAAGTCAAAATCACATACCCATGTTCAGAACTTATTCTTTAAGAAGAAAGTGCTACAGAGAACTTATTTTAGTTCTACTCACATGAAAATTATTATAGGACGATTACAATGAAAGTTTTGGTGCTTCTAAATTTATACACTTAACTTTCTTGTGGGGGGCATATTCAAATACCTTTGGCCACTGTTTTATTCTAAATGGTGCTAGAGGAAATATAGTATAAGTGACAATATGTCATACAGTTTTAAAAATAAAACTGTCATACAGTTTTATTTGGAATTGAGTGTTTCAGGGGCAATGCTGGACATGTTTCTGTTTCAGGTTTTCCACAAAAATAAAGTACCTTAAGAGCCCCTTGGAGAAATCAGTATTAGTATTCCTCAAAAAACTAAAAATAGAAATTCCACTTGACCCGGTTATTCCTCTTGTAGGTATCTTCCTGAAAGAGTGAAAGGCATCATATTACAGAAATATACAAACATTCATGTTTATAGCAGCACAGTTCATAATAACTAAGTCTTGAAAGGGCCTAAATGTCTATCAATGGATGAATGGGCAGAGAAAATGTATTTACACACAATGGAGTACTACTCTGTCATAAAGAAGGATACATTCAAGTTGTTTGTAGAAAAATGGATGCACCTTGAGACTATAATGTCAAGTGAAATAAGTTAGCCACACAAGCTTAAACAAACACATCATTCCTCTTACATGAGAAAGTCAAAGTATAAATAAATTAAGAAACAAAAGAAAAGATAGTTAACAGGAAACAGGGACATCTTTTGCAAATGCAAAGAGGACCAAGAACATGGAAGAAAGAGGGAGAGGGAGGAAAGGGGAAGTAGAGAGAATTAAGCTGTGTTATGTGCATGTAGCCACTCCTCACAATGGATGCGATCAGTATATACTGTAAACATGCACCAAAAAAAAAAATAAGGATCAAACAAACCGGAACAAAAACCCAAAAGTTAAAAATAAGAGCCCCATGGAATGCTGTACTGGGAGTGAATGTTAGCGGAGCCTCACCTGTCCACCAGTGCTCTGTGCCCCGGTATCTTCATTTATCAAACTCTGGTGGGGGGCGTGAGTTCAGAAAAGCAGCAGTCAAGTCTGTGTCCCAAAAAATCAGTTCTGTAGGAGTGGATCATTAACACTGGTTTAAATATGAATCACACATCCAGACAGATTCCCATTAAGTTCCAGGGCTGTCCAACAGAATTTTTTTGAGCTGAACCAAGATTCTGTATTTGTGCCACCCGATGTCATACCCAGCTGCCCGTGTGGTAACTGAGCACATGAAATGCACCTGGTGCAGCGGAGGAACTGAATTTTGAATTTTAGTTTACCTAAGTTTGAATGAAGACATGTGACTTGTGGTCACCATGCTGGATATGGCACATGTAGCCTTTTATTGTGGTTACACGATGCGGTGAGATGCTTACGTTTCTCCCGTTTTCATTTAGAGGGATAGCACCAAAGTAGCACTGTGAGTGTCTTGTCCCCTTGCGTATTCCCCTGTCTCAGGAAGAAGTCTGATTGGTGGGTGGAGGTGGGGGCAGGGAGTGGTGTGCCTGACTTAAAACTCCTCCCTCACCTTTCTCTTTGGGCTCTTCCTGTGTCCGGAGAATACCCTGTGCCCTGCTTTTCTATGCTGTAGATTTTACAGGAGCAGACCCTTTGGTGGGTTCGTGGGAGGGCCAGGCTGATTTAGAGGTTTCGGTGCCTCTGGCTGGTGGTCTCTCAAATGGGGGTGAAGCATTAGCAAGCTCATTCAGCCCACAGCCCCGAAGCCTGGTCTCCAATGGTGTTGCCCATGAAAAGATCTGTTTTTACCTCTATTGTTTTGTTTGAGTCCTACAACTATCGCTTGGTTGAATGGAATTTTTAGATAAGACAGAAAAGGAGTCTTCCAAATCCCCAAAACTCTGCAGTGCTTAAGGATTAGGCCATGTTGTTCAAAGGTTTTCCGTATCTAGCTACTCAGCACCTAGAAAACTATTTTCAAGGAGAAGTGAGTGTTTTTATAGGTGCGCTGCCATAACTGCTTAGAAGAGCCGACATACTGCAACCAGGGAGGGACATTCACAAGTGGGAGTTTCGACACTGAGCCGGGGCTCAGGAAGCCAGCTCAGGAAGACGATGCTTCAGTGCCAGTCGCTGGCATTTACCAACTCTGTGCCACATGCCCACAATCTTATAAGCCTTTTGTATGGCTCAACTCATGTAATCCTCACATTAGCCCAAAGAGATCAGATTTGTGTGCTACTGTTACTGTCCCCATTTTACAGATGAGAAAACAGAGGCACAGTGTTTTCAAGTATCCTGCCAGTGGGAGAGCCAGGAGGAAATCTGGGCAACCGGGTCCCAGAGCCAAGCTCTTTTCTGCTGCTCTGCTTCTTTCTCGGTTAGAACAGACACCACCCCCTCCTTGGGCCTGGGCTTTCAGAATTAGGGGCACTGGGCCTGCACGCTAGAAGTGGAATGATCCAAGGGGGTTGGACCCAATTTAATCCGCTCAGACTCAGAATTCACACTTTGGTTTATATCAGTTTAGCTATGGATTTTAAGCAAGGAAAGGTGCTCCCCTGAAATTGTCATTTCCTGATATGTTCAGAAGTTACTTACTTTTGTTTTCTAGAAAAGAAACCCAGCCCCCCCTTTTTTTAAAATTCAGGAACATTCTTGGACTGAAATTTCAGAACTCTTATCTTTATTTTGGAACGTGGAAGAACGCAGAACAGAATTGAGATATCACAATGAGACTGACTTACATTAGAAGAACCAAGCCAACCATCAGGAAACGTGCTGCAATACTTGGTGCCACCAGAGGCCAGTACCTGGCCCAGGAGCACCGTTCTCTTTTTCTTAGCTGCGCTGTTTGCTATTTTTGGCTTTGTTTTTCCTAGGTGATAGTAGAAACTAACTGAGGAAGTCAAGGCCCCAAGAGATTTAACCCAATACTGGTGGACACATGTAGACAGCTTCAATGCAGATAGCTTCAGTTGCAGAGCTGGACTTAACTTTCAGAACTTCTGATCCCAAAATGTACATTCTTTCCTCTGATGCCTTGCTGGATATGAACACATTTGAACATTGTGAGAATTTAGCTGTTTAGCTTATTTGAAAAAGCCCTCTACCATGTATTCATGTTTTAGGTGTTTGCTACAGCCACACTTTTCTTTTTCTTTTCTTTTTTTCTTTTTGATTTAAAAACAAGTCATTTTTCAATTACAGGAACTAAAAATTTTCACCTTTCAACAAGGTTAGGCCTGGAGAGATTAATTTGACCTAAATGCTAGGCCTGACTTTTCTTGGCGGGGCTTCCAGAGGGACCATTTTTGTAGTTTAATTGGCCTCCTTGTTATTTTAAATCTTACAGCTTCAAGTCAGAGTCATTAGTTCTTTCAACCTAACTGCCTTAAATAA